>NC_139388.1:44247500-44392500 GCF_054392235.1 Sus scrofa
AAAGCAAAACAAACAAACAAACCAAACCAAACCCAAAACCAAAACTGGGGATGGTGCTTCTGGTCAAGCCACCTGCCCTGGGACTGGCAGATGCCGAGGGGCAGCACAGGCTCCTGGACCTCACACACTGCCTTGCAAGGGGTCTCCTCCTGCTTCTGCCCTCTCACGGGGTCACCTTGGAGAGGCTTCTGTGACTGCCATGGAAGCCAAAGCTTCTGTTCTCTGCTCCCAGCCCAGTGCTTTCTGCCTGGGGGCATCTTTTTCTTGGTCTTTGTCTTTAGATCAGTGGTTCTTCACCAGGGCAGTTTTGCCCTCCAGGGGACACTTGGCAATGCCGAGAGACTTTTCGGGTTATCACCTGGGGGTGCTACTAGCATCTAGTGGGTAGAGGTCAGGGAAGCTGCTACACATCTTTCGCGCACAGGGCAATGCCCCCTACCACCCAAGCAAGAATCATCCCGCTTAAAAGTCAACCACGCTGCAGCTCAGAAACTCTGCTCTGATCTGAGGCGTGACCAGCCGGTGTTAAGGCTTGGTGTGGCTCTGCCCGTCACTGACTCCCCAGCACCCACAGGGGGAGAAGGTACAATGGTAGAAGGGGTGGAGACGTTGGCCAAGGGCACTGCTGGGCTCTGAGTGGAAGAGAAGCCAGTCACCTGCCTGCCTCAATACTTCTAGAACGGACCTAGCAGGGTCTCCAGATTAGAGGCTGCCTCTCTGTTCTCAGCCCACTCCATGGGTTGCTGGCACCCTTGGACGCCTCTGTCTGCCCGAGGAAGGCTGCAGCTCACCAGGCTGGGCCTTGGCCTGGCTTGAAGGGTGCGAGCGGGCTGCCAGGAGCCCCCGCCCAGGTGCCCTCGCTGAGCCAGGCCTGCTCATGATGCGGGTGATGTCTGGATCAGCCTGGGGCCTGTGGACCACTTGGAAACGGAGGGCATCTGCCCCAGGCGCCTCCAGGTGGGAGCGTACTGTCTCCTGGGCAGAATGTGATTGCTTTTCCTGCGGCCCCAGCCTGGGTGGCATGTCCCAGGAGGGTCATACAGAGGGACTCCACACGGCTGCCCAGGATTTCCCAAGGAGCCCTGCTACACCTTTGCACAGAACAGTGGAAGACTTAGGAGCAAGAGCGCATTTATTTGCAGGCGCTGCAGGTCCATGGAAGGGCCCCACATCTGAGATGGAACCCGTTTCTTGCCTGTCGCTCTGGCCTGGTGCAGCCTGGGGCCAATGGCCATTGGACAGGCCAGAGTCCCCAGAGAGAAAGGCCACAAGTGTGGCTGGAGGGTCGTGAATGAGAGAGCACATTGCTGCTGCTTTAGGCTCCCGGCAGGGGGTCTGAGGTAGGCCTGCTGAGAAGAGGCGGACACGGGAGAGATGCGGGACAGAAGAAGAAGGACCCCACAGACCCCATAGATCCAGTCTCTTCTTAGGCTCCCCCTGCCCCCTCCCCATTACAAGGGCCCCTGGGCGCCCACTCAAAGCGTCCTTCTTCCCTGGGGTCAGGTGGCAGCTCCTGGCAGTGGGCTGTGTTTCCTGGAGGGGTACCACCTTTGCGTGTCTGGAGGCCGCTCCTTCAGGAGAGGGCCAGGGCAGCACAGGGAGCCTGGGGACAAGGCCGTGGATCCCACTCTGCCAGTGGGAGCTCCGCAATGCCAGGGACATCCATCACTTCTCTCCTCACCCACTGAAAAGTCGAGCCCCCCTGGTCAGCCTCATGTCTCTGCCGTGGTTTGGGGAGTGTGACGAGACAGGGGCAGCAGGACCGAACCAACTGGAAGGGCCTCCCAACGCCTGGAAGGGCATTGAGGGCGTACCCTGGCAGGAGCAGGGCACTAGCTGGACAGCCCCCCTCTCCCCGGAGACCCTGGTGGTTCTGGGGGAGAAGCCACTCAGGTTCATAAAAAGCCTCTATTCTCCTTCCCCAACTGCCCTGAAGGTCCCAAACAACAGGAAAGAATCACACCCGCCCCTTTCATTGTCTCTCATTTTTAAATTTATTTAATTCATTCATTTTATTTTTTTAGGGCTGCACCTACTGCGTCTGCAACCTACACCACACCTCACGGCATCCCTGGATCCTTAACCCACTGAGGAGGGCCAGGAATCGAACCCATGTCTTCGTGGATACCAGCCAGGTTCATTATCACTGAGCCAAAATGGGAACTTCGAAAAGTCTTCTGCAAAGAGGATTTGGGGGTATCTTTCAGGAGGATGGGATGGGAAGGAGCTTCTTCTAATTTTTAGCTAGTGTTCATCAGGCTCCAGCCTTGACAGGTCAGCCTGGCAATAGGAAGACACGGAGCAGCTGTCCCTGGAACATGGCTTTCTGAACCCACGTAGTCACTGCCAGCGCCCCTGCCCCCAGCAGAGTGGGCCCTGCCACCTCTTCTGGCTCTTCCAGGTTCTCTGTCATCATTCTTTCTTTTTTGTTTGTTTTTGTTTTTCATCTTTTTTGCCAGTTCTTGGGCCGCTTCCGAAGCATATGGAGGTTCCCAGGCTAGGGGTCGAATCAGAGCTGTAGCTGATGGCCTACACCACTGCCACAGCAACTCGGGATCCGAGCCACGTCTGCAACCTACACCACAGCTCACAATAACGCCAGATCCTTAACCCACTGAGCAAGGCCAGGGATTGAACCCGCCACCTCATGGCTCCTAGTCGGACTCGTTAACCACTGCGCCACGAAGGGAACTCCCTGTCATCATTCTTTCTATTGATGAGTCCCATCTCAGAGCCAGGCGCTGGGTGGCCACCCCAAGGACGGGGTGTGATATTAGGAACTCCTTGTATTGGTCAGGGTTCTCTAGAGAAACTTTCTCCCTTCCTCCACCTTGATGTCATCAGGCCCTCAAAGGACGGGATGAGGCCCACCCACTTTCGAGAGGGACATCTGTTTTACTGGGTTTACCCATTCAAATGCTAATCCCTTCCAGAAACAACCTCCCAGATATACCCAGAAACAGTCTTTAACCAGGTAGCTGGACATCACTTGGCCCAAGCTAGTTGATAAAGGAAACTAACCACCACACCCCTGTTCACAGGTTAGAAAGCCAAATATCCACGAGTGTTCAGCAATTGTCCCAGACTTCCCAGGTGGGTAGTGGCAGAGTGGGGTCTGATCCCTGGTCCCTGGCTCCCAGACTCCTGCCCTTAAGCTCTGTGCCCCCTGAGCAAGAATATTCACCTCTGACAAAGGGGAGTCCAGCCCCACCCCTATGTTCTCAGCTTGCCCATGGCCATCCCTGTCCCTGTGTGCCCTGCTGGGGGGATGTTTTATTTTTAACCCAGAGCAAATCGAGGGAGCTGGCCACCATGTCAGAAGCATCAGTCAGATGCTTTTCTTTTTCTAAGGGAAACGTCTAGTTCTCTATCTCCTACCAGGGCTGCAGGTGACTTGTTTTCAGGTCAGCACCCTTGGAATGTGTCCCCATCCACTGGCTGATATTATAGGTTACCCTGGCCAGGGAGACACATGACACCCTCATCTCCCCCCCCCCACTTTCCTTCCCTCTGTCCCTTCCTCTCTCTAATATCCTTGTGCTTGCAAAACTCAAATATTATTATTACTATTATTATTTGCTGCACTAGCGGCACATGGAAATTCCTGGCTAGGGGTCAAATCAGAGCTACAGCTGCCGGCCTACGCCACAGCCACAGCAACACAAGATCCGAGCTGCGTCTGCGACCTACACCACAGATCATGGCAACGCTAGATCCTTAACCCACTGAGCGATGCCAGGGATCGAACCCACAACCTCATAGCTGCTAGTCCGATGTGTCTCTGCTGCACCATGACAGGAACTCCATCAAATACTATTTTGTGTCACAAATTCAACTGCTATGCAACCATCTGTCCACCCACCCACCTATTCAACCTTCCTTTCCTTTTCTGTTTCTTTCCATGAGTATTTATCGCAGCCACTGCCCCAATGAGGGCAAAGATTGCCTGCTTCCTGGGGTCTGTTTAGTGGCCCTGTCTCCCTTCTTTACTGTTCACGTGTATGTGCCATGTCTTTGGCACGTGGACAGACCCAGTGGGTCAGGAATGGTCCCTCTGCGAGGCGCCTTTCTCATGTGTGGTGATGACAGAGCTGTTCCTTTCCTGTCATTGTGGGTGAATGCCTCTGGGCTGTCACTCTCTTGGAGACGTGGGGCCCTGTCTGTGACCTCAAGCAAGTTTGCTGGCCCCGGGAAGAATTGGTTTGTCTGAGAAGAACAACCAAGGACAAAACATTGAGTTTCTCTGTGGAGTCACCATGCAGATTTTTCCCTGAAATACAATTCCTTCATTTCAAAAGGTCAGCTGCAATGGTCCTTAAAAAAAGAATTGCAGCTGGTTTCGAACAAGGCACCGGAAACAAAAAAGTCCCATCCAAGAATACTCTTTGGCCCTGTGCCCACAGCTCCTTCTTCCGATGGGGAAGGCTACGTTACATTCCCTTCCAGCACCTGCGGCTCCGTTTCGTGGTGCTTGGAGATAGATGGTCAGACAGACGGACAGGCGGCCAGGTGGCCTCTTCCCCTAGGCGGGCTTCCCTGGGGTGTGGCCACCTCCGTGTGGAGCGAGCAGCAATTCCCAGGGCCAGGCCCCTTTTCTAGACCCCCTCGGAGCCAAGCCTCGGCCAGAAACGAGCATCCCTTCCCCCACCCCACACTCTGCCTCCACCGAGCCCGCCGGCCCGATCAAAGGCCCTCTCCATCTCTCGGGGACCACGCCTGACAGGACCCTGTGTTCCAGTTCCTTCCAACCCCTGAGCATCCACCTCCCGCGTGCGTCTCCAAGGCCTTCTGAGGATCCCCACCCTGGACCTCGCCAGCGCCGGGTGCAGGCGGGACAGAGAGTGAGGTTACTGCGCATGCTCCTGTGCTTTCCTCCTGCTCTACACCCACGTGGTTCCAAAAGCTTTGCGTAACAAAGATATATATGGCACAATGCTATTAAAATAGAAAAGAGATCAAGGCAATGGGAAATAAAGACTAAACAGTAAACTAAGGCCAGGGGTCCTATTAAAGTAGAGACGTGTGCTTTACAAGGTTGGGGCGGGGGGGGGGGGGGGGCTCTATTTAATTAACTCAAGTACGAGGTTCTGCAAAATTGAAATAAGAAACTCATTACAGACATTCTACTTTGCTTCTGTCAGAACTGTCTGTTTGTTTTTGACTTTGCTCAGGGCATGTGGAAGCTCCAGGGTCAGGGATCAAACCCAAGCCACAGCAGTGGCACTGGGGGATCCTTAAGCTGCTGAGCCACTGGGGAACTCCAGTCAGAAGTTTTTGTTTGTTTGTTTGTTTTTGTCTTTTTCTAGGGCTTCATCCGCCGCACATGGAGGTTCCCAGGCTAGGGGTCTAATCGGAGCTGTAGCTGATGTCCTATGCCAGGGCCACAGCAATGCCAGATCTGAGCTGTGTCTGCGACCTACACCACAGCTAACAGCAATGCCAGATCCTTAACCCACTGAGCAAGGCCAGGGATCGAACCCGCAAGCCCATGGTTCCTAGTCGGATTCGTTAACCACTGAGCCACGAGGGGGACTCCAGAAGTATTTTTAAAGGAGGATTCAAGTGCATGAGATTTGGGTTATAACAACTCCACTCTCACAGAACCCACAGGAAGCAGCTTCTAGGTAAAGAGGGGATTGCCAGGGCCCATGCTCTGATTCCCTCGTGTCTGGCCCTGGGCACTGAGTACCACATGGGAGCTGCTTTTCTTTTGCTTTTTTTCTTTACAAAAATTTTATTTACTTGTTTTTTGTCTTTTTAGGGCCACACCCACAGCATATGGAGGTTCCCAGGCTAGGGGTCGAATCGGAGCTACAGCTGCCGGCCTATGCCACAGCCACAGCAATGCCAGATCCAAGCCATGTCTGCAACCTACACCACAGCTCACGGCAACACCGGATCCTTAACCCACTGAGTGAGGCCAGGGATCGAACCTGTGTCCTCATGGATCCTAGTCGGGTTCATTTCCTCTGTGCCAGGCTGGGAATTCCATGGGAGCTGCTTTTCTTTTCTTGACGTTCCCTGAGCAAGTCAGGCAGCAGATTCCTGAGTTCTTTCCAGGTGTCCTGGCCCAAAGGAGGTACCCTGGGGGAAGAGAAGCGTGTAGGATTGGAGCGTGGCCGTCACAGAAAAGTGAGGGTTTAAGTGGCTCATGGAGAGGAAGTCTGAGATCTAGTGAGCCTCCTGCAAAGAGCTGGGTTGGTACCTATATCATCAACTCCTTATCTTCCTATTTGTCTTTCAGGACCCTCTTTTATTTTAAAAAATCATTTGTGGAGTTCCCTGGTGGCCTAGCCTAGCAGTTAAGGTCCAGCGTTGTCACGGCTGTAGCTCTGGTCACTGATGTGGTTAGGGTTTTTTTTTTCTTTAATTTTTATTTCTTTCTTTTTAGGGCTGCACCCTTGGCATACAGAGGTCCCAGGCTAGGGGTCCAATTGGAGCTGTAGCTGCTGGCCTACACAACAGCCATAGAAACCCCAGATCCGAGTCACATCTGCAACCTACACCACAACTCACAGCAATGCTGGGTCCTTAACCCACGGAGCAAGGCCAGGGATCGAACCCACGTACTCATGGATGCTGGTCGGGTTCATTAACCGCCAAGCCGCTAATGGGAACTCTGGCCCAGGAACTTCGACATGCTTCTGGCAGTGGAGGCAAACAAACAAACAAACAAAAAACAACCATTTATAAGGTCCCTTTATATGTTAGGGTATTAACCAATTACCTGATGTTTGTCAATTATTTGCCTTATAAATATTCTCCTATTCTGCAGTTTTAATTTTGCTAACACACTTTTTAATTTTATGTCAGGTTCTGCTCTAGGCTCTGGGATAAAATGATGAGCCTAGAGGAATATAATCCCTGTACTCCAGCCTCGGGGTGGGGGGGGGGAGGAAATGTTAGTCAATCAATCACAGAAATAAAAGGCAGCTATACTGCCTGAAGTGTCCTGAAGGAGGCTGCATGGAGCCTCTAGACACCAAGTGTGTGTAGAGTGTCCCCAAGGAGGTGAGGTCTCTGCAGGTGACAGCGAGCAGAGGTCCTTGCAGGAAAGTGGACGTAGATTAGAGGGCAAGGCGGAAGGTGGCTGAGATGCGGGAACCAGGTAGCAGGACCAAGCCACCCGCAGTAGAGAAAAACGCGTGGTATTTTGATAGAAGACCTTGGAAAAGCATTCAGTGAGCACCCACATGATCTGACTTAGGTTTGAAGAGGTGTCTAGGTGAGTAAAAGTGGAGAGAGTGAAAGCAAAGAGAGGGCCAGGAGACGCCCAGGGATAGGGAAGGGTACCGCGGTGAGGAGCGAAGGGTTTAGCTGGGGAAGCAGCCCTCAGCAGTGGCAGAGCAGCAGGGGCAGAGCGTTGAGGGGGCGGGGCTGAGACGGGGGCGTGGCCCGAGACGGGGGCAGAGGGCAGGCCTAACTTTGGAGGGCGTGGCTGACTGTAGAGGGTGTGGCTTAGTGGGAGGGTGTGGCTTAGTGGGAGGGTGTGGCTTAGTGGGAGGGTGTGGCTTAGTGGGAGGGTGTGGCTTAGTAGGAGGGTGTGGCCAAACGTGGAGGGCGGGGCTAAGTACAGAGGACCTGACCAATGTGGAAAGCCTGGCTAAGCATGGAGGGTACAGACTTTGCATGAGCAGCCTCAGAGCAGGAGCGACAACGGGGACCCCTGCAGTCTCCAGAGAGGGGTGTTGCCCGTGGCCAGCAGCAGCATAGATCAGGGGAATATCATCCTTCCTGGGTCTGCCCTGGTGACCCTCTTCTGGGACCTACCGGACCTTGCATTCATTACCACGTGGGGAATCTGTTGTTGTGTATCCCTGGGCCCCCCGTGGACAGCCTCTGAGAGGGGACAGCCAAATGGAGAGGATGTCCCCAGCATGGCTCTGCCCTGTACTTTAGCAGTAGGCAGTTCGTCCAGCCTGTTCTCCATGTTCTTTGTGACTGGAATTCTGCTTGGAGACAGAGGAGAAAATGATCGCGGCTTTTTTCTTTTTTTTCTTTCTTCAGACAATATTCCCTTGGAGCACCTCCGCTGGTGATGACAGCTAGACCCTCTTGGCTCCGGCCAGGGCTTGCTGGCTAGATCCCCATCAAGAGCTCATGTGGGCTCCAAACCAAAAGATGCACGTTTCTGATTTCTGACAGCAACATTGTTTAATTGATGTCTTCTTACGCCCTCTCGCTTCTTGCCTCTCTAACTCTTCCCTCCCCTTTGCCTCTCTCTCCTCCTCTTTCTTTCTATGTCAGGGTGATTTGAAAAAAATCCCAGAATATGGCAAAAAGGCATCTAACAAGGGGAGAGAGAATTAAGCCAAATTAATTCCAGCAAAATAAGAGGAATTAGGCTTCAATTTAAGCAGGTAACAGGAAAGAACTGAGCCAGTCTTTCCCCTTTCCATGCACTGAGCCCACATCAGCTCTTTTTGGCCAAAAGGAAGGGCAACATGGCCGCCTTATTTCTGAACAGCCCTCCTCCCCATCCCCAAGTTCTCCCAGACTGGGATTATGGGTTGGCAAGTCGCTGACCGTGGTTGAATTTTATCATTATTAAGCTTCAGTGCTAACCTCCTCCCCTTATTTCCTTCCCATTTAAAGTTTCAGGGATAATAAATTCTTTTGATTTAGCAATTATTGGAGGACAGAATTAGTCAAACGCCAGCTTTGAGAACAAAGTAGGATGGGGACCGGGTGGGCTTTTGCTGAGATGCCACAAATACTCCCAGGCTTGCTGCTGCATGATCTGGGGGAAATGGTGCTTTGTTAGGTCTGAAATTGGATGGGTTTTAATTTAAGAGCATAGCACCAACCCTCACCTCTCTCTCTGAGCAGAAAAATAGTTATGTTTGTGGGTGACATATTCCTAAAGTAAATTGTGCTAAACCACTGTGCTGAAATACATTATATTGACTTGTCTGGGGCTGTGCTTTTCCGAGTACAGCATTGAGTTGGCTAGTAATAAAAATAAATAAGAATTATATATCATTTCATTCATTTTTTTGTATTACATTTGCAAAATGCATAAGGATATAACACAACGTGTTGCAATATAGTTTTTAGAAAATACAATGATAAAATTTATCCTTGATATAGAATGATGTATGCGGGTGGGTTAAAGCAGACATCAGAGGGTGCTCTGAAAGTGTCTCCAGACCAGGTGCTGGAGGGAAGCTCAGGTTCTCTCTCTGTGGGTGAGTGGGAACCAAAACATGCCTGTGGTGTCACCCGACCAAGAGAAGCCCCCAACCTCCCACCCATCTACCAGGGCTGCCAGAGGAGCTGACCCTACCTGTGGCTGCTGCCCTCCCTTGGACGCTGGTGGAGAGAGATGGCCAGAGTGTCTCTGCCCATGAGGCAGAGAGGGAGACAAGGAGAGCCAAGCAGGACAAGTGTTTACTATGGCTTTCCTCATTTATGTCAAGCATGAGCTGGAATGGCTACGGAGAAATGTAGACAAGAGCTCTCAGCCCTAAGAGCTTCCGGTTTTCCTGAAGTCCTTACTACAAATATGCTGGCCATGCATCTGCCCGTCTCTGGGCCACTGGGCGTGGGGACCACTCAACTGGTACTGGGAGCTACAAGGTAGGAGGGCTTCCCTAGGGAATTCTAGTTTCCTAGTCAGTGTGGGCAGGAGGGTGGGTGAAGGGAGAGCCCCCCAGACCAACCTTCAGCACCTTTTCCAGTGCCTGTCATCCCCTGAAGCTTGTGCACAGGTGTGAATGCTCACACAATGTGGATAAAGGCACAGATGAAGGCACACATGGGGGGAACATACACATGGACTTACACCCTCACACACATAGAGGGACACACATGAATGCACATGCGCGTGTGTGCAGACACAGAGACACATACACACAGGAGACCCATCCCCTCCCATCCCGGGCTCCTCCCGGGTGGGACATTCTCCCCTTCTCAGTTGCAGCCACGGCAGCAGCAACAAGGATTCCAGTGCAGCCCTCACGATCCCCTCGGGGCTGGACCCCGCCCCAGCCCCTGCATCTGTGATGTTTTGGCTTCCCTGGTCCTCATGTATTCTACCCCCTCTCCTCGGCTGGCCCCTGTGTGGATTACCACTGCTCTGGCAACAAAGCCCCCTTCCTGACTCACCTTATTAAGTCTCGTGAAGCCCGCCAGGACCTCTGGATCTGCACCCCGTTTCTGCACTGGCCTCTCTATGGCTGCTCAGGGCCCTGTGTCTGGAAGCCTTTCCCTTCTCCTTAGGGATGCCGGTGACCCGCTCAGAGCTCCATCTGGGTGCTGCTTCTCCCAGCTTCTGCTGCCCCGCCCAGCCCCTGTTGCTCCGCCCCCACACCGGCCCCACAACTGCCCCGTCAACTGTAGCAGGTACTTGCTTTCCTTTTGAGCATCAGTCCAGTGAGTTCTACACCTGGGAGGTTATTTGATTATGCCTATCCCACTCCAAACTATCAGCCCTAGAAAGACAGCGGCTGATCTGTTTCTCTCTCCATATCCCTGCCACAGCCAGTTATCCATAGTTTTGTTTCTTTGTTTGTTTTTTGGTCTTTTTGCCGTTTCTAGGCCGCTCCTGTGGCATATGGAGGTTCCCAGGCTAGGGATCGAATTGGAGCTGTAGCCACCGGCCTACACCAGGGCCACAGCCACGTGAGATCCGAGCCAGGTCTGCGACCTACACCACAGCTCACGGCAATGCCGGATCCTTAACCCACTGAGCAAGGCCAGGGGTCGAACCCACAACCTCATGGTTCCTCCTTGGATTCGTTAACCACTGAGCCACGACGGGAACTCCCTGTAGTTGTTGAATAGATGAGTCCGTGGGCCCACAGTGCAGCGGCCATCCTAAGCATCTGACTCCCCCTAGGCATCCTCACTTCTCACAGTGGAGGTCGCTGAGTGTCTCTGGGAGGGCCCTGCCTCTGACAGTGACCTGGGACAAGAACCCCCGTGTCCTGACTGCCAGGCTGGCCTCTGATCCCACGCTGCCTCAGAACCCTCCTCCCCCACTTCCTAGCTAGGCTGGCTGGCAGCCTCTGAGGGTCTCCCTGAAGGAGGTCTCCCCTACCCCACATCGGTCATCAGACTCTGTGGACGGTGAAGGAAAGACGCTTAAGGAGGAACGGGGGAGGGGGGGAGTGTGACTGTGTTCACAAGCCTGTGAGGGGCGTGTAAGTGCGTGTGCACATTTGTGTGCAGACATGAATCTGGACATGCGGGCACAGCAAGTGTGTGCCTACATATGGCATGTGAGGGTGTGTGCTTGGGAACATGTGCACGGGTGCATGTGTGTGAGTACAGTATGCGTGCACACACGAAGGTGCATGTGTGTATGCATGTGCATGGGGTATTATGCACTGACTGTGTCCCTCCCAAATTCTTATGTGGAAGCCCTAGCCCAGAATAGGATGGTATTAGAGGGTAGGCTTTTGGGAGGTGCGGATGTTGGGTGAGGTCATGAGGGTAGAGACCAAGATGGGATTAAGCCCTTAACAAGAAGAGGAAGGGGAGTTCCTGCAGTGGCTCAGTGGTTAACGAATCCGACTAGGAACCATGAGGTTGTGGGTTCGATCCCTGCCCTTGCTCAGTGGGTTAAGGATCCGGTGTTGCCGTGAGCTGTGGTGTAGGTCACAGACGCGGCTCGGACCCCGAGTTGCTGTGTCTGTGGCGTAGGCCAGCGGCTACATCTCCAATTAGACCCTTAGCTGCAGAAGTGGCCCTAGAAATGGCAAAAAAAAAAAATAAAATAAATAAAAAGAAAAAGAAGAGGAAGGGACCCAGGACCTTCCCATCTCTGCGAGGTAAGGACACGGCAGGCAGGAAGTGGGCTCTCACTAGGAACTGCATCAGCCAGCCTGCGGATCTCAGCCTCCCCAGCCTCTGGAGCTGTGAGAAGTAAATGCCTTCTGTTTCATCTCTGCAGTGTGTTACATTTTGTTATAGCAGCCTCGGCTGACTAAGGTGGTGGGTGCAGTATGTGTGTGCACCTGTGTGTGTGTGTGGGTGTGGGTGTGTGTGTAGCTCTGAGTGCTTGTATAAGCGTGCATGCTGAGGGTGTTCCCAGGGCATGGGGGAGGGGTGAGAGCGCGTCTCAGGCTGGGTGACCCTCTTTGCTCTAGAGCCAAGCCCCTCCTCCGTGGAGCTTCCTGGGGTCTCTCAACACCACCCTGAGCACATTCCCAGCCCAGAGCCAGTGAGGCCCCAGCGTTGTCCATCCTCAGTCCTCCAACCAAAGTTGTCCATTCCGGCCAGCGGCTGGTTCTCATCAGCACATTTTGACAGAGCTCCTTCCTGCATCACCAAAGGAGTTGATCCTGGTGGGCACAGCCCGTGGTGTCCACGGCTGGGGTCCAGGTGTGTTTGGAGCTGTGGGGGCTGCTGGAGTCTTTGCTGGGGCAGCTGGGGAGACAGCTGTTCTTCCTCTCAGCAGCCATTGCTGAGAGCCTCGGGGGGCAGCCTGGGGCTGAGTCCTGAGAGGGAGCGAGGACCAGCCTTCCCAGGTGGCCCTCAGCATCCCTGAGGGAGGAAGGCGGGGGCCTCCAAGGGAGGCAGAGGGGGCTGTTCTCACTGGAAGATGGAGTCCAGTCTACAACCTGGATTGGCCTGAGAGCTTGCGAGAAAGAAGCAGGCACCCCGTTCAGCTCTGAGAATTGCATGGGGCACGCTCAAGCAGCCAGACGGTGCCAGTGCTTCAGAGGCAGGCTGCAGCCTGTGGAAGGGGTGATGCGCCTGGTGGGTCGGATGGAGAAGGGGATTCAGCATGCCTAGGGTAGCTGCAGCAGCTGGGGGTAGTAGAGGTCTCCTGAGACAGGCTCCAGGCACTCCCAGAAACCCGCTGGGCACAGGTGACAGGAACATGGCAGGGGCAGAGAGTCCTGCCTTCTCAGGAAGGGTGCACATGTGGCTACCAAACACTCCCTTCCCCAAACCTGGGGAATTAGGCTTCCAAAGGGTAGGCAAGCCTCACCCTTTGTCTCTAAGGAGCTCCTGGCTCTTATACCATGGGGGATGGGGTGGGAGGGAATGGTGACAAGACCCATCAACATCCATCTCCATACAAGGTAGACGCTTCTATGTGCCACCAGATAGGCCCGGGGTTGGGGCGGGATGGAGGGGAGGGAGAGATTGTGAAATTTACACTCCTGGTGTGTGTCAGGTGCTGTGCAGCTTCCCCGCACTGTCGCCTATATCTTTGACTTGTACAGGAATGAACTTCCGTCATGAACTTCGGTCATGAACTTCGAAATGCGACCCCCTGACCCATATGCTTGCTTGAGTGGCTACAGCTCCCGGTGTCAAGCGAAGCCTCAGTTACAGGGTGGTCTGTGTCCTCCATAGGGACAGGCAAGATCCTGGTCCTTTGTTGCCTTGGCTGTCACAGGACCCATCCTGGAAGGCCACATCGTTCTTGGATGTGTCCCCACCAGCCCAGACAGACAGGTCAGACCCTAGCCTTGCAATGTTAGCTTATTCAGGAACCCCCAAAGTGGTTCTCTGAGAGCCCTTTGGAACCCGTTGTGCCAAAGGCCACTGGCAGGCTGTAAGACTGGGGCCGGAGGTGGGGACCTACCTGGCTCAGGGACCACGAGGCCATGTCCCCCTAGAAGTCATCTGATGAGCTCCCTGTGCCCGCAAGGACACCTTCTTTAAGGGCAAGCAGATGCTCTGGGAAACCAAACTGTCACGACTCAGTCTCTCAGAATGCGTTGCAATTTAAAAAAAGTATATGTACACTTTTTCGCCACATCTTAGATGTCCTTCCGCCTACAGAAGCCGTCAAATAAAAATTAATTTTGCTTAAAAAAAAAAAACCACGCTGCATATTTTTGACACTCGAGGTCTGTTCATTTGCATGGGACACGTTCTTCCATAATGAATCATCGTAACGCTTAAATTAAACACAGTAAAAGAATGGTTAATGCCATAACACGCTGACAATTTAACCTGGCCAATATTTTTATTGCCTTGTACAATAAACCTAACAGAGCACAACTTGCTTTTGACTGGTGGAAAATCGGTTATGAACCGCCAGGGAGCGGCCAATTTTTCAAATGCAGCCATTCAGTCATACTATAGCCACTAAGACTTTTTTTTCCCATACACTATTGCTGTTATAATCTTTTGAGGATATTTTATCACAGCAATAACCTCCTCAAAATCAGTCTTTACTGCAGTTAATGACTGGACAGCTGGAGCTATAACTGGCCTTGGCTTTGCCCCCAGCTATTAGCTAACAAACCAGTTGTTATCTGCAGGTAACAACCAATTTCTTGTGGAATTTTCTTGATGAAGTGTCTCACTGGATCAAAGTTATTTTCCCCCCCTTTCTGATTGGCTTCATGCATCGCAGTGGGAGACTCGATGGCTGGGTGGGAATGGGGGACTGTGGCCCTCTGACTCCCAAGCATCAGCCGTGGGGTCTAGAGGGCACCTCATTGCTACGCCCTCCCCCCATGCGCCAGGGGAGGGCAGGGCTGGCATCCGCCACACTGTGGGTTTGTGAAGAGCCAGCCTGGCAGGGTGTAGGGTACGGAGATTGCTCTGCTGAACAGGTCGGACAGAGTGCAGGGTTAACACCCCCAGATGATACTAAGGACAGACGAGGCAAAGCCAGGCTGAGAGACACCCCTGGGAGTTTGGAGTGGAAGCAGAAGCGGGGCCAATTCCAGGCGCAAAAGACGTCTATGGAATTGACGCGGACCTTGTGTTTGATAAATCTCTGCTTTTGGATTTATACATCCTCCTTTCGTGTGTGTTTCACTTTTGATCACCCTCGTAAAATGTGAGCTTTTTAAACGAGTGATTTAAAGTTATGAAATGTTCATCTGTTTTACAGTGAACATATTTTTAAGGACAAGATTAGCAGATTTGGACCTTGGCACCAAGGCTAGGTTAACGCCTCGGTTGTTGTTGTGATTTAAACATCGGAGGTTAACCTGAGGAAAATTCAGAGAGGGAATGTGTTTATAGAATGCCCAGCCAAGGGGAGGCGGCCTTTCAAAGCCTGCAGGTCCTTCCTGCTTCTGACACCGACCAGAGCAGGGAACCGGCTCCCTCGTCATGTATAATTGGGTTTTGATATTCCCAGTACTTAGCGTCAGGAGAAGTGGATGGGGTGCTGCGGCGCTAGAGTAATGAGGAAACACTACAAAGTGATCACCTGTTTGTGGCAGCAGTTTGAAATTCTGCAGATTTATCCGTGTTTACTGTGAGAGACTCAGATTCGATTCCTGAAATCACAGTGCTGATTGCGGTAACTTTACATATGCGTCTTTAACAAGCGGGGCAAAACAAAAAATTAATGTCTTTTAAAAGTGAAATAAGATTTTTTTTCCAGCCTGGAGAGAAGACCAATTAAAATCACTTCAAATTCTTAAATGAGTTTTAATTTGCGAGAGTGGAATTCTTTCAAGAATATGAGTTTTGCTAACTATTTGAAATCATTACATATCATGCTTATCTGAAGCCCAAGTTGTTTAGAAATTAAATAACAAATTAAAACTGAGCACAGTATTCATTTTTGAATTATCTGATGGGTGACGCCCCTCTGGGACTTGTTTGGAGTTTCCAGAAATGTAGAGGGTCCCTGTAGGTAAATTAAAGGGTAAAACGGGGTTCCTGCAAATTCCCAAATTCTGACACTGCCACTGGACTAAAGCGCCTCCATGATTTTAAATCATTTTGAATTTCATAAACCCAACTCTTTAACCTTTTGTAAATGACAAAAAGTGCAACACATTCTTAACATTTCTGATCATTCGACGCTATACTGGCCCCATAAAGCTCATCTTTTCCAAATTTAAGCACTTAAAAATGTGAAGTGCTCCAATAAATTAAAATTGGCATATGCTACGCATATCAATGGGAAATGATTCAAGCACTAGAGGCTGGAAGTGGTGAGTGAGGGCAAGCAAACCCGAGCATCCATTGTCATAGGATTGATTTTTAATGACTTTCTATTGATTTGGTGCCTTTTAAACCTGATGGTCTAAGGTTGGTCTTGCATATCTATCATGCGTATTTTTGGCCAACTCATGCTTTATGGTCGGTGAATGTTGGTTGCTTTTCCCCTCTTGCTAAACATGCCCTCCTGAGCAGATGTCAAGTCCTGGCTGGCACAGGGCCTTCCAGGGACAAGAACTGACTAGCCACCTCTTGGAAGAGCAGCATATTATTCAAGACTCTAGTGGTGGTAAGGGACCACAACCAATTGAAGCCAAAAAGAGATTTACTCAATTTCATGCCTACAAAGTCCTAGAGTGCATCAGGAATGGCTGGATCCGGGGGCCTCTCCTCTCCCTTCCCCCTCCGTTGTGTCTCACTCTTGCTGCAGCTCTCTCCTGTCTCTCTTGCTCATTCTCCTTCACTCTCTTTCACTCCACCTCCTGCTCCATATCTGCTTCCCAAGGTCTCAGGCAAGGGTCTCCGCATTTATAGCCCCTGACAGTTCCAGGCCCACACCCCACACTCCCATGTCCATTGGAAAGAGATGTTCTCTTGGCAACATGGCAGAGGAGGCCCTGAATCGAGTCTCACTGATCAAGTTGGATCATGGGCCCATTGCTGAACCATTCCCCACGGTCAGGAGGATCCGGTGTTCTGATTGGCCCAATCTGACCACAAACCCTCATAATAAAGTCTAGAACACTTGAACTGGGAGCGGGCAGGAGGTAAACACGAGTCTGGTTAGGAGGCCTGGAGGGCCTGCCTGTCCTCCAAATGTGTCTGTCTCTCTCTCACAGGCAATCGTAATGACCCGCTTCCTTGATGTCAGACGTGCCATGTGATCCGCCTTGGCCAGTGAAATAGGAGGACTCTTGTTACTTCAGGGAAGAAACTGGAAGAGCTCTAGGCAGTGGATGTTCCTACAGCCTGGGATGCAAAGTGTGAAGATGTGGTGCAGAGCCCTCAACCAGTGTCTTAGCTTAGGCGGCTCTAAGAAGAACACCATAGACTGAGTGGCTTAAACAACATACATTCACGTCTCACAGTTTTGGAGGCTGAGAAGTACAAGAGCAGGGAGCCCACGGGGATAAGTTCTGGTAAGTCCCCTTCCTGGTTTCCATACCTGGCAGAGAAGGAGAGCCCTTGGGTCTGTTCCTCTTCTATGGGGACCAATCTCATAATGGGGCTCCACCCTCATGATCTCACTCAAACCCAATAACCTCTCAAATGCTATCACAGCGGGGATTAAGGCATCTGTGTAAGAATTTCGGGAGGACACAAACATTCAGCCCATGGCATTCAGCCATCCCATGACGGACATAGAAAAGGAAAGAAGTATTGGTTGTTGGATACCCTAAGAATTTGGGGAATGTTTATTGATACAGCATAACCTAGGCTATCCTGAGTGACATGGAAATCCATATTACAATGAGGTCCTACCAAAACCCAAATCTAAGGGAGCTCCTATTGTGGCTCAGCGGAAATGAACCCGACTAGTATCCATGAGGACGTGGGTTTGATCCCTGGCCCTGCCTAGTGGGTTAAGGATCTGGTGTTGCCATGAGCTGTGGTGTAGGTCACAGATGTGGCTCAGATCTCGTGTTGCTGTGCCGGTGGCATAGGCTGGAAGCTGTAGCTCCGAATTGGACCCCTGGCCTGGGAGTTTCTATATGCCACACATGTGGCCCAAAATAAAATAAAATAAAACCCAAATGTGAGTCACAGGCAGTGACTTTGTAGAGGGTGGTGAGCAGTGAGGAAATGACGCTCAGAGGCTAGGCAGACAGTGAACGACAGGATGATACGGTGAACCATTTGACAAAACTGTCACCTGAAATAATTTAGGAGACAGGACACAAACTTACAGCTCATGGGGAAAGTGTGAAGACAGAATGTTCCTAGTCTGTATTAATTACTGAAGGCTGTATTTAGCAAGGTAATACAGTAAAAATTAATTTTAAAATAATTGTCTTATTTGCAAACAGGAATGAAAGGGAATACTTCAGAGACTTGCAGAGTTGGAAGATGCAACTCCTTCTCAACCCCTGACAGTAAAAGAGAAAATGGAGAACTATTTCAGTGACAAAGGCCAATCAAAACTCAGCTTTAAAGAAATGTAAAATTAAGAGTATAGCTATCACCCCGATCACTAAAACCTCTGAATAGACTAAAATGCTTAAGAATAAAAAATTTGAGGATGTTCAGTTGGACAAAAATTTGAAGGATAAGACCCTCTCCCCAAAGCTTGATAGGCTTAAGGGTACATATTATAAAATGTATATATTTTAAAACTTAGGGACAGAGGTTAATAGTTGGAAAAAGTATCACTTCCTCCTTTATATTAAGAAAAGAGGCAGTCAACCCACAAGTTCAAATTCTCTCTTGAACCCATCAGAGAGCTGAGAGTGAAGGGCATCAAGTCACTCAAAATCTGGAGAGACAAAGGAGCTCTTACAGAGAGGAGGAACATGGCATGTGCTGACTGAAGGCAACGAACCTAGATACAGGCAAAAAGATTTCAGCTAGAATAGTAGACAACTTGGTAGAGGCTGAATGAAGGCTGATGGGACAGTCCAAAGTCTGTAGGGGTCACAGGCACATGAGTGTATCTTCTTGCTGAATTTTGTCCACAAATGCCAGCAGACACTCACAGGGAAGACCGGGGAGATCCTTAGGAAAGCTGTTTTTATGCAGGTGTAGGGGAGAGAAAAAGTAACCCCTGCAAGAGGGGAACCAAATTCTGTCTGTTCTGTTCTCTCTCTTTTTTGGAACAAAAGACTTAACTTGCAGGAGGAACGGCATCAAAAACTGTTGTACTTAGGGCACTGGTGAAAATCCATTGCACTTGGGGTAAAGAGATTAGGATAAAACCATTGATCCCTGGGGAAGGAACAGGAAGTTACGGGGCCCAGAACCTGTAACTAGAATGTATAGAACCTATAATTGTTCTGGCTATAACTAGGGAAATTTGAAGCGTCTGGTGCACTAAGAGTAACCATAGAAACAACAAACTTCAAAGTGGGCCTAACACCTTGCAAGGCTAATACTAAATCCCACATTAAAGGCCTAACAAAAGGAAAGGTGAGTCCTCTTCCAAGCATAAAAATCTACTTCAAACAATACTGTCCTTTAGAAAATGTCCAGTTTTCAACAACAGTTATGAAGATATGACAATGCAAGAGAAACTGCCACACCTCCAAGAGACAAGGCAATGAGCAGAACCAGCCACAGATGTGGAAATCACCTGGCAGATGATTTAAACTTATGTTGTGGCTCAGTGGGTTAAGAATCCAATTGCCATGGCTTCGGTCACTGTGGAGGCATGGGTTTGATCCCTGGCCTGGATCAGAGGGTTAAAGGATCCAGTGTTGCCACAGCTGTGGCGTAGGTTGCAGCTGCAGTTTGGATTCAATCCCTGGCTCCAGAACTTCCATATGCCGCTATTTCAGCCATTATAAAAAGGTATGATAATTAATATATTAAAGGCACTAATGGAAAAGATGCACAGTATGCAAGACCAGATGAGAATAGAGCAACCAAGAACTGTGAGACAATATCAAATGGATAATGTATCCATTATTGGAAACCCAGAAGGAAAGAGAAAGAATAGGGCAGAAAAAAATATTTGAAGAAATAATAGCCAGGAAGTGTCCAAAAGTAATGACAGATACCAAACTACAAATCCAAGAAACTCAGAAAACAATACACCTGCCCTTAAGAAACAAACAAATCAAAACAAAACAAACATGTTGGCATGTCATATACCACCTGCAGAAAACAGAAGACAAAGAGAAAATCCTGAAAGCCATCAGAGAGGGAAAAATATATACAGAGGAACAAAGGTACTTGTCAGCAACCGTGCAAGCCAGAATACAATGAAATTATATCTTTAAAGTGCTCAAAGTAAAATAAAACTGCCTATAAAAAATTGTAGATAGGATGAGAAAGAAGAACTGGAGATATACTGTTAAAACTTCTTACTCATGTAAAGTAGTATAATATTACCTGAAAGTAGACTATGATTAATTGAAGATTATATTGTAAACCTTATAGCAACCATTAATAAAAATAATAAGAGAGGCACAGGTAATCAGTTCATAGTGGAGGTAAAGTGGAATAATAAAAATATTCAATTAATTCCAAGGATGGGATACAAAGAGGAAAAAAGCGAATAGAAAAAGCCAGTAAAAGAATTTATTCTTATTCAAGAGCATCATTAATCACACTAAATATTTATATCTATTTATATTTATAGATATTAAGTTACAGATATTAATTTAATTTATAAATTAATTTATAGATATTAATTTATAGATATTTATATATATTTATATTTATATCAGTCAAAAGACAGAGACTTACATATGGATACAAAATAAATATGCTCTCTACAATATACCATGTGTAAGAAACTCACAGTATGCCGTGTACAATATACTTATATAAGAAACTATACAAAAATTGTTTAAAAAATTGTTTAAAAAAATAAAGTGATTTAAAAAAGATATATTGGGAATTCCCATTGTGTCTCAGTGATAACGAACTTGACTCATATCCACGAGGATGAGGGTTCGATCACTGGCCCCAATTAGTGGGTTAAGGATCCAGCATTGCTGTGATCTGCAGTGCAGGTTGCAGACTCGGCTCGCATCTGGTACTGCTGTGGCTGTGGCATAGGCCGGCAGCTGCAACTCGGATTTGACCCCTAGCCTGGGAACTTCCATATGCCACCAGTGAAGCCCTAAAAAGAAAAATAAACAAATAATAAAAATATAGCAAGCGATTTCATTCCTCTTGGGGTTATACTTAGGAATAGAGTTGCTGTGTCATATGGTAACTTGAAGTTTAACCAATTGAAGAAATGCCAGCTTGTTTTCCAAAGTGACTGTACCATTTTATGTTCCTACTGGCAATATATGAGGATTCTGATTTCTCCACATTCTTATCAACACTTGTTCTTCCCTCCTGGTTTTATTAAACATAGTTGACATAAAGCTCTATATAAAGTTTAAGGTGTACAGTATAATAATTTGACTACATATATTGTGAAACAATTACCATAGTAGGTTAGTTAACATCCATCATTTCCTATAAATACAAAAAAAGAGGGAGGAAAAAAAACACTTTTTTTCCTCATGAGGAGAACTCAACCTCTATATATACTATATAGCAGTGGTAACATTAGTCATTATATTGTACATTATGTATCTAGTATTGATTTATCTTATAACTGGAAATAAATGCTTTTTGACAGTTTTCGTCCAACTCTGCCTTACCCCGGCATTCCCACATTTGGTAAAAAAAATCTGATCTCTTTTTCCATGAGTTTGTTCCTTTTTTCTTTTCTTTCTTTTTTTCCCCTTCTTCAAGATTCTACATTTAAGTGAGATCATATAGTATTTGTCTGTCTTTGACATAGTTCACTTAGCATAATGCCCTCAAGTTCCACCCCTGTTGATTACAAATGCAAGAATTTCTTCATTTTTATGGAGACAGGTCGATAGACATTGTGTTTTTATTTCCTTCAGCTATATTAACAGAAGTGAAATTGCTGGATAATATTGTAGTTTTTTTGTTTTGTTTTGTTTTGTTTTGTCTTTTTGGCATTTCTAGGGCCACTTTTGCGGCATATGGAGGTTCCCAGGGTAGGGGTCTAATCAGAGCTGTAGCCGCCGGCCTACACCAGAGACACAGCAACACGGGATCCGAGCCGCGTCTGCAACCTACACCATAGCTCATAGCAACGCCAGATCCTTAACCCATTGAGCAAGCCCAGGGATTGAACCTGCAACCTCATCGTTCCTAGTTGGATTCATTGACCACTGAGCCACGACAGGAACTCCGATCATATTGTAGTTTTACTTTTAATTTTTTGAGAAACCTCCGTACTATTTTCCGTGGAGGCTGTACCAACGCTCATTCTTGGCAATGTCAGATTCTTTAACCCACTGAATGAAGCCTGGGATCAAACCTGCACCCTCAAGGATACTAGTCAGGTTCTTAACCCTGCTGAGCCACAATGAGAACTCCACAACACTTGTTCTTACCTACCTTTTATTTAGATCATAGTCATTCTGATGGGTGTGTAGTTGTATCTCTTTGCAGCTTTGATTGCACTTCCCTGATGTTGGGCATCTTTTCATGTGCTTGTTGGCCATTTGTATATTGTCTTCCGAGAAATATCTATCCATGCTCTTTACCCATTTTATTCATTTATTTTGTCTTTTTGTCTTTTTAAGCCCACACCCATGGCATATAGAGGTTCCCAGGCTAAGGGTCCAATTGCAGCTGTAGCTGCTAGCCTACGCCACAGCCACAACAATGCCAGATCTGAGCTGCATCTGCGAACTACACCACAGCTCATGGTAACATTGGATCCTTAACCCACTGAGCAAGGCCAGGGATCGAACCTGCATCCTTGTGGATGCTAGTCAGATTCATTTCTGCTGAGCCACGACAGGAACTCCTCTCTTTGCCCATTTTAAAATTGGATTGCCTTTTTATTGTTATAAGAGTTCTTTATAAATGTTAGATACGAACCCCTTATCAGATATACGATTTGAAAATATCTTTTCTCCCCTCTATGCTTTGCCTTTCTACCTTCTTCATGACTTTTTTTTTTTTTTGTCTTTTGTTGTTGTTGTTGTTGTTGTTGCTATTTCTTGGGCCGCTCCCGCGGCATATGGAGGTTCCCAGGCCAGGGGTTGAATCGGAGCTGTAGCCACCGGCCTACGCCAGAGCCACAGCAACGCGGGATCTGAGCCGTGTCTGCAACCTACACCACAGCTCACGGCAACGCCGGATCGTTAACCCACTGAGCAAGGGCAGGGACCGAACCCACAACCTCATGGTTCCTAGTCGGATTCGTTAACCACTGCGCCACGACGGGAACTCCCTGCCTTTGTACCTTCTTAATAGAAACTTTGAGGAACAAAGGTTTTAAATTTTTACTAGGTGTTTTTTTCCAGGGTGGGGGCGGGGGGCACATCTGCTGCATATGGAAGTTCCCAGGTCAGGGGTCAAATCAGAGCTGTAGCTGCTGGCTTATGTCACAGTCACAGTAACGCCAGATCTGAGCTGCATCAGTGACCTATACCACAGCTCATGGCAATGCTGGATCCTTAACCCACTGAGAGAGGCCAGGGATCAAAACTGCATTCTCATGGATGCTAGTCAGATTCATTTCCACTGAGCCACGATGGGACCTCCAAGGTCTAGTTTATTTATTTCCTCTTTTGCTTATGCTTTTGGTGTCATGTCTAAAAATTCATTGCCAAATTCAAGGTCATGAAGACTTACTGGTATGTTTTCCTATAAGTTTTATCTCTTACATTTAGAACTTTAATTCATTTCAAGATAGTTTTTTTGTGTGTGTTTGGTGTGAGGTAAGGGTCCAATTTCATTCTTTTTCATGTGACTGTCCAATTATCCTAGCACCATTTTTTGGAAAGACTGTTCTTTCCACAGTGAATGATCTTGGCATCTATGTCAAGAATCTATTGACTATAGACACATGGGTTTATTGCTATAGTCTAAATTTTATTCCACTGATCTGTGTCTGTCCTTATGGCATAATGTCTTGACTACTGTTGCTTTGCAGTAAATTTTAAAATTGGAAATTGTGAGAGAGGACAAGATGGCGGAGGAGTAGGGAGACACGCTCGCCCTCTCCCACAAACACAACAAAAAAAGCACATCTACAGAATAAATGACTCACACAGAACAGCAACCAATCGCTGGCAGAGGAACCTAAACTCCAATAACGGCAAGAAGTTCGTGACATTACTGGGCAGAACGTGAGAGAAGGTGAATCTGAGAGGGACGGGCGCTCCCGAAAGGGAACTGCGGAGGAGAAAGTGATCCCGCACCCTGGAAGGTCACCTACCAGGGGAAAGATCAAACAAACCGGAGGAATCTCCAGATGCAGAGAAGAGTGTAGCAGTAAGTTGGAGTATGGAAAAGCCGATCAAGAACACTACAGACCATCTGAACTACGGGCACAGTCACCAAAAATTGAGACGCCTGGGTGGGGGCTGGGCACCGAGACCTAGGCTCCAGAGGTTAGTCCCCGGGCTGGGGGGGTGGGGCGGAGCAGAAACTGCTTGGGAGGTCTAGAAACCATTTGACGGGGCAGAGACTGCCTGGGAGACTAGAAAACAAAGCTGTCGCAGAGGAAGGGAGCAATACTCTAGGGGCAGGGAAGTGGAAAGCCCCATCAGAGGGAACCTGGGAGAAGAGCCTGGTCTGTGCCCATGCTGGGGAGGGGAGAGAAGAAGGGGTGGGTCCCCATAGAATACCCCCCACGCCACAGCAAGCTTACAGGCCTGCTAGCTAGCAGAAAGCTGTGCTTCCCAGTGCATCCCCTCCCCCCACCCCCGCCACCCCCTATGCTCTCACTGGACCTGGGGCTGCCTGCCATCCAGGTGGGCTGGCCTCAACAATTGCCTGAAGCCTACGACTGCAGGGGCTGTCCCTGCACAGGCCTGCTTGCCCTTTGGAGGGGCTACACTTCTGCAGAGCAGCACCAAACACCACCAGCCCCCGAGAAAAGGCCTGCAGCCCAGAAAAGCTAGAACAAGCCTAGCCAGGCCGTGAATAGATCGGCCTAATTCTCGGACAGTTTTTCTGAGTCAGGTTGCCCCGGGGAGGAGCCTCTTGGGTTTCCAACAGCCCTGCTACCCGCCCAAGCCCCCAGGGGGTGCTCTAGTGGATCAGCTGCATAGGACTGCCAGCTCCAGGCAGGACCCCCTGCAGCCCAGAAAAGCTGCAACAAGCCTGGCCAAGTCAGGAAAAGATCTCAGACGGTCTTTCTGAGTCAGGCTGCCCTGGGGAGGAGCCTCTTGGGTTTCCAGTGGCCCCGCTACCCGCCCAAGCCCCCAAGGGGTGCCCCACTCCTGTGGAATAGCTGCTCAGCACCACCAGCCCCCTGGAAGAGCCCCTGCAGCCCAGAAAAGCTGCAACAAGCTCAGCCAGACTGTGAAAAGATCCGCCTAGATTCTCAGGCTGTCCTTCTGAGTTGGGCTGCCCTAGGGAAGAGCCTCTTAGGTTCTCAGTGACCCAGATATCTGCTCCAGCCCCCAAGGGGTGCTGCACTCCTGAGGAACATCTGCCCAACACCCCCAACCCCCTGCAAGAACCCCACAGCCTAAAAACACCAGAGCAAGCTCTGCATGACCAAGTGAAATCTGCTACCATCGTGGTATGGACCTCCCAGTCCTGTCTGCCCTCAGGAAGCCCTCCTTTGCTTCAAAGAAACACTGTTAGTCCCATCAACACTCCAGAAAAGCCACACTGCCTCAAAAAAGATTGACCAACAACGCCAGCCCTCAGGAAATATTTCACAGCAGTGACAAGGCAAACACTGCCGGATAACGGAGAGTACAACTCCCTCAGGAGAAAGAAAACAACAAGCAAGATGAAGAAGCTGAGAAACCACCCCCAGTCAAACCAACAGGAGAACTCACCTAAAACAGTCAACAATGAAACAGATCTCGGCAGTCAGACAGACCTGGAGTTCAAAAGAGAAATAGTGAAAATACTGAAGGAATTCAGAGAAGATATGAACAGTAATGCAGATATGCTCAGAAAGGAACTAGAAAATATAAGGAGGAGCCAAGAAAAACTAGAACATTCATTTGCAGAGATGCAAACTGAACTAGGGGCAGTAAAAACCAGAATGAATAATGCAGAAGAACGAATCAGTGATATGGAAGATAGAATAATGGAAATCACTCAATCTGGTCAACAGACAGAAAACCGAATCAAAAAACTGGAAAGCAATATAAGAGAT
This sequence comes from Sus scrofa, assembly GCF_054392235.1. Classification (NCBI taxonomy): domain Eukaryota; kingdom Metazoa; phylum Chordata; class Mammalia; order Artiodactyla; family Suidae; genus Sus; species Sus scrofa. Next base: position 44,273,209 of record NC_139388.1, read on the forward strand.
CTATGGGATAATATAAAGCGGGCCAATCTACGCATAATAGGAATTCCAGAAGGAGTAGAAAAAGATAAGGGAATGGAAAATATATTTGAAGAAATTATCGATGGAAACTTCCCAAATCTAAAGGATACTGGGTTCAAAATACAAGAAGCACAGAGGGCGCCAAACAAACTGAACCCAAACAGACCCACACCAAGACACATCATAATAAAAATGGCAAAAGTTAGTGATAAAGAGAGGATCCTAAAGGCAGCAAGAGAAAAACAGAATGTTACCTACAAGGGAACCCCCATAAGAGTATCAGCTGATTTCTCTACAGAAACACTACAGGCCAGGAGGGAATGGCAAGAGATATTTAAAGTGCTAAAAGGAAAAAATATGCAACCTAGGATACTCTATCCAGCAAGAATATCATTTAAAATAGAAGGGGAAATAAAAATTTTTCCCAACAAACAAAAACTTAAAGAATACAGCAACACAAAACCCAGGTTAAAGGAAATATTGAAAGGGCTTCTCTAAACCAAAAAGAAAGGAAGGAAAGGGAAGAAAAAAGAAAAGAAAAAAAAAAGAAGAAGAAGAAGAAGAACTAGGACTGAGGAAACCGCAATCAGAGAGCAGTCACTCAAATAAGCCAGCATACAGATTTAATCATGAACATGCTTCAAACAAAATAAAATTAAAAAGAAAAAAATAAAAAAGAGTCATCAAAACCATAAAATGTGGGCAAGGGATGTTAGGAAGTAAATAACCCTTTTTGTTTGTTTGTATGTCTCTCTTCTTAATTTTAATATAGTAATGAAGTGTTTGAACTTACAGGACCATCAGGCTAAAACACACAATTATGGGAAGGGGTTAGCATACTTAAAAAACAGGGCAACCACAAGCCAAAACCAAATATTGCATTTGCAAAAAAAAAAAAAATACACTCAAGCAGATAATAACAGGAGACCATCCAACCAAAAAATAAAAAAAAAGAAAGGAAGAATGGAGAACCATAGAATCAACTGGAACACGAGATTCAAATGGCAATAAATAATCATCTATCAATTATCACCTTAAATGTCAATGGACTGAATGCCCCAATCAAAAGACACAGAGTGGCTGAGTGGATAAAAAGGCAAAAACCTTCAATATGCTGCCTACAAGAAACTCACCTTAGGACAAAAGATACATATAGATTGAAAGTGAAAGGGTGGGGAAAAATATTTCACGCCAATAGACATGACAGAAAAGCAGGAGTCACAATGCTCATATCAGACAAAATAGACTTTTAAAAAAAGACATAAAGAAAGACAAAGAAGGACACTATTTAATGATTAAGGGATCCATCCAAGGAGAGGATGTTACTATCATCAACATATATGCCCCAAATATAGGAGCACCCAGATACATACAACAAATATTAACAGACATAAAGGGAGATATTGATGAGAATACAATCATAGTAGGAGACCTTAATACCCCCCTCACATCAATGGACAGATCCTCTAGACAGAAAACCAATAAAGCAACAGAGATCCTAAAGGAAACAATAGAAAAGTTAGACTTAATTGATATCTTCAGGACACTACATCCAAAAAAAGCAGAATACACATTCTTCTCAAATGCTCATGGAACATTCTCAAAAATCGACCACATATTGGGACACAAAGCGAATCTCAATAAATTTAGGAGCGTAGAAATTATCTCAAGTATCTTCTCTGACCACAATGCCATGAAAATAGAAATCAACCATGGGAAAAGAAATGACAAAAAACCTACTACATGGAGACTAAACAACATGCTACTAAAAAACCAATGGGTCAATGAGGAAATCAAAAAGGAAATTAAAAACTACCTTGAAACAAATGATAATGAAGACACAACCTCTCAAAATCTATGGGATGCTGCGAAAGCAGTGCTCAGAGGGAAATTTATAGCAATACAGGCCTTTCTCAAAAAAGAAGAAAGATCCCAAATTGACAACTTAACCCTCCACCTAAACGAATTAGAAAAAGAAGAACAAAAAAATCCTAAAGTCAGCAGAAGGAAGGAAATTATAAAGATCAAAGAAGAAATCAGTAAAATAGAGACTCAAAAAACAATAGAGAAAATTAATAAAACCAAGAGCTGGTTCTTTGAAAAGGTGAACAAAATTGACAAACCCCTGGCCAGACTCACTAAAAAGAGGAGAGAAAGAACCCAAATAAACAAAATTATAAATGAAAAAGGAGAAATCACAACGGATACAGCAGAAATACAAAAAACCATAAGAGAATACTATGAACAACTATACGGCAACAAGTTTGACAATCTGGAAGAAATGGGCAATTTTCTAGAATCTTACAGCTTGCCAAAACTGAATCAAGTAGAAACAGACCAACTGAACAGACCAATCACTAGAAATGAAATTGAAGAGGTCATAAAATCACTCCCTACAAATAAAAGTCCAAGACCAGATGGCTTCATAGGTGAATTCTATCAAACATATAAAGAGGAATTGGTGCCCATCCTCCTTAAACTCTTTCAAAAGGTTGAAGAAGGAGGAATACTCCCAAAGACATTCTATGATGCCACCATCACCCTAATTCCAAAACCAGGCAGAGATACCACCAAAAAAGAAAACTATCGGCCAATATCATTGATGAATATAGATGCAAAAATTCTCAACAAAATCTTAGCCAACCGAATCCAACAACATACCAAAAAAATTATACACCATGACCAGGTTGGGTTCATCCCAGGTTCACAAGGATGGTTCAACATATGCAAATCAATCAGCATCATACACCACATTAACAAAAAAAAAGTCAAAAATCATATGATCATCTCAATAGATGCAGAAAAAGCATTTGACAAAGTCCAACATCCATTCTTGATCAAGACCCTCGCCAAAGTGGGTATAGAGGGAACATTCCTGAATATAATCAAAGCCATCTATGATAAACCCACAGCAAATATAATACTCAATGGGGAAAAACTGAAAGCCTTCTCACTCAAATCTGGAACAAGACAGGGATGCCCACTCTCACCACTGCTCTTCAACATAGTTTTGGAAGTCCTAGCCACAGCAATTAGACAAACAAAAGAAATAAAAGGCATCCATATAGGAAGAGAAGAGATCAAACTGTCACTGTATGCAGATGACATGATACTATACATAGAAAACCCTAAGGACTCAACCCCAAAACTACTTGAACTGATTAATAAATTCAGCAAAGTAGCAGGATATAAGATTAACACTCAGAAGTCAGTTGCATTTCTGTATACCAGCAATGAAACATTAGAAAAGGAATACAAAAATACGATACCTTTTAAAATTGTACCTCACAAAATCAAATACCTCGGAATACACCTGACCAAGGAGGTAAAGGACCTATATGCCGAGAACTATAAAACTTTAATCAAAGAAATCAAAGAAGATGGAAAGAAATGGAAAGATATTCCATGTTCCTGGATTGGGAAAATCAATATTGTGAAAATGGCCATCCTACCCAAAGCAATCTACAGATTCAATGCAATCCCTATCAAATTACCCATGACATTTTTCACAGAACTAGAACAAACAATCCAAACATTTATATGGAACAACAAAAGACCCAGAATCGCCAAAGCAATCCTGAGAAACAAAAACCAAGCAGGAGGCATCACTCTCCCAGACTTCAAGAAATACTACAAAGCCACAGTCATCAAAACAGTGTGGTACTGGTATCAAAACAGACAGACAGACCAATGGAACAGAATAGAGAATCCGGAAATTAACCCTGACACCTATGGTCAATTAATCTTTGACAAGGGAGGCAAGAACATAAAATGGGAAAAGGAAAGTCTATTCAGCAAGCATTGCTGGCAAACCTGGACAGCTGCATGCAAAGCAATGAAACTAGAACACACCCTCACACCATGCCCAAAAATAAACTCCAAATGGCTGAAAGACTTAAATATACGACAGGACACCATCAAACTCCTAGAAGAAAACATAGGCAAAACACTCTCTGACATCAACATCATGAATATTTTCTCAGGTCAGTCTCCCAAAGCAATAGAAATAAAAGCAAAAATAAACCCATGGGACCTCATCAAACTGACAAGCTTTTGCACAGAAAAGGAAACCCAAAAGAAAACAAAAAGACAACTTACAGAATGGGAGAAAATAGTTTCAAATGATGCAACCGACAAGGGCTTAATCTCTAGAATATATAAACAACTTATACAACCCAACAGCAATTAACTCAATCAATCAATGGAAAAATGGGTAAAAGACCTGAATAGACATTTCTCCAAAGAAGATATACAGATGGCCAACAAACACATGAAAAAATGCTCCACATCGCTGATTATAAGAGAAATGCAAATCAAAACTACCATGAGATATCACCTCACACCAGTCAGAATGGCCATCATTAATAAATCCACAAATAACAAGTGCTGGAGGGGCTGTGGAGAAAAGGGAACCCTCCTGCACTGTTGGTGGGAATGTCAACTGGTACAGCCACTATGGAGAACAGTTTGGAGATACCTTAGAAATCTATACATAGAACTTCCATATGACCTCGCAATCCCATTCTTGGGCATCTATTCGGACAAAACTCTACTTAAGAGAGACACGTGCACCCGCATGTTCATTGCAGCACTATTCACAATAGCCAGGACATGGAAACAACCCAAATGTCCATCAACAGATGATTGGATTCGGAAGAGGTGGTATATATACACAATGGAATACTACTCAGCCATAAAAAAGAATGACATAATGCCATTTGCCGCAACATGGATGGAACTAGAGAATCTCATACTGAGTGAAATGAGCCAGAAAGACAAAGACAAATACCATATGATATCACTTATAACTGGAATCTAATATCCAGCACAAATGAACATCTCCTCAGAAAAGAAAATCATGGACTTGGAGAAGAGACTTGTGGCTGCCTGATGGGAGGGGGAGGGAGTGGGAGGGATCGGGAGCTTGGGCTCATCAGACACAACTTAGAATAGATTTACAAGGAGATCCTGCTGAATAGCACTGAGAACTATGTCTAGATACTCATGCTGCAATAGAAGAAAGGGTGGGGGAAAAATGTAATTGTAATGTATACATGTAAGGATAACCTGACCCCTTGCTGTACAGTGGGAAAATAAAAAAAAATTTTAAAAAAAATTGGAAATTGTGAGTCAGACAACTTTATTCTTTGTCAAGATTGATCTGGCTATTCTGGCTCCCTTGCAAGTTCATATGCATTTTAGAATCAGCTTGTCGATTTCTACAAAGAAGCCCACAGAGATTCTAATAAGGATTGTGTTGAATCTATAAATCAGTGTGAGGAATACTGCCATTTTAACAATATTTGGTCTTTCAACCATCAAAATGGGATATTTCCTATTTATTTATAGCTTTTAAATTTCCTTTTAACAATGCTTTGTAGGTTTGAGAGTATGTTTTGCAATTCTTTTGTTAAATTAATTCCTTAGTATGTTATTCTTTTTGATACTATAAAAATATGCTTAATTTCTCTTTGTGATTATTTATTCCAAGTATTTAGAAAAGCAATTAATTTTTGTATATTGATATGTATCCTGCAATCTTGCTGAACTTTTAAAATTTGTTCTTATTAGATTATATATTATTATATTTTAGTGGATTTCATAGAATTTTCTATATACAAGAGCATGTCATCTGTAACTAGAGGTAGTTTTATTTCTCACTTTGCAATGTGGATGCCTTTTATTTCTTTTTCTTGACTAATTGCCTCGAATGGAAGGTCTAACACTAGGTTGAATATAAGTGGTGAGAGTGGATATCCATGTTTTGTTCCTGATTCTAGGTGGGAAGTATTGACATTTTACCATTGTATATGATGGTAGCTGTGGGCTTTTTGTAGATATCCTTTATCTACAAGGGAAATAAGGGAAGTTCCCTTATATTTCTAGTTTATTGAGTGTTTTTTGTTTTGTTTTTTTTTTTTTTTTTGTCACTCAAGGGTGTTGGATTTTGTCAAATGGTTTGTCTGTGTCAAGTAAGGTGATCATGTGGTTTTCTCTTTTTATTCTAGTGTTAAGGTGTTAAACCAACCTTGCACTCCAGGTCATGGTGTATAATCCATGGTCATGGTGTATAATCCTTTTATGTTGTTGGATTTGGTTTAGTATTTTGTTGAGGATTCTTGCATTCATATTCACAAGAGAGAAATAGCTTTTTTTCCTTGTCATGTCATATCTTTGTCTGATAACAGGATAATGTTGGGCTTATTATATGAATTTGGAAGTGTTCTTTCTTATTCTATTTAGGAAGAATTTGCGATAAACTCTTACAAGTGAAGAGGTGATATCTGAAGAACAGGTATTAATTCTTCTTTAAATGGTTAATAGAATTCAGCAGTGAAGCCGTCTGGGTCTGAGCTTTGCTTTGCAAGTAGTTTTTAAACTATTCATTCAATCTCTATTTGATGTAAGTCTATTCAGATTGTCTATTTATTCTTGACTCGATTTTTGTAAATTGTGTCTTTATAGGAATTGTCCACTTCATGTAAATTACCTAATTTATTGACATACAATTGTTCGTGGTATTCCTTTACAGTTCTTTTTATTTCTGTAAGGTTTTTAGTTTTTCATTTCAGATTATAATGATTTTAGTCTTCTCCCTTTTTAAATTGTCAGTATAGCTAAAGTTTTGGTTTTTTGTTGATCTTTTCAAAGATCTAGCTTTTGGTGCCAGTGTTTTTTTCTATTGTTTCTAGTTTCTATTTCATTGATTTCCACTCTAAATTTTGTTTCCTGCCTGCTTCTAGGTTTAGTTTGTTCTTTTTTTCCTTCAGTGTTTTAAGGTTGTTGATTTGAGATCTTTCTTTTTTTTTTAGGATAGACATGTACAGCTATAAATTTCCCTCTAAGCACGACTTTAACTGCATCCTATAAGTTTTAGAATGTTGTATCTTAATTTTCCTTCATATCAAAGTATCTTATAATTTACCTTTTGCTGTCTTTTTTGACTCATAGCTTACATAGGAGTATATTATTTAACTTCCACATGTGAATTTCCCATATTTCCTTTTGTTATTGATTTATAACTTTATTCCTTATGATATGAAACATATAATGTCTTATTTAACCTTTTCAACTTTATTGAAGATTGTTTTATGGCCTAGCATATGGCCTACCCTAGATAATGTACTATGTACATGTGAGAAGAATGTACATTCTCCAGTTGTTGGATAGAATGTTCTATAGATGCCTGTTAAGTCTAGTTGGTTTATAGTGTTGTTCAAGTATTCAATATTCTTTTTTAAAAAATAATTTATTTTTCTTTTTATGGCCCCACATGTGGCATATGGAAATTCCTGGGCCAAGAGTCGAATCAGAGCTGCAGCTGCAGACATTTGCCACAACCACAGCAACACTGGATCTGAGCTGCTTCTGCAGCCTATGCCTCAGCTTGAAGCAATGCCAGATCCTTAACCCACCAAGCAAGGCCTGGGATTAATCCTGTATCCTCATGAACACTATGTCGTTCTTAACTCACTGAGCCACAATGGGAACACCTCAATATTATTTTGATCTGCCTAGTTTTTCCATCTGTTATTAAAGGTGGGCATTGAAGTTTCCAACTCTTAGTGTTCAATTATCAATTGTATGACTCCCTTTATTTCTGCGGAGTTTTGCTTTATGTATTTTGGGTTGTTAGGTACATGTGTGTTTATAATTGTCATATCTTCATGTTGGATTCATTTGTTTAGATTATGAAATATCCTTCATTTCTAGTAGGATGTGTAAAAGCCTATTTTTCTGATACTAAATTTCAGCTTCCTTATGGTTGCTGTTTGCACACTGTATCTTTTTTCCCACACTTTTCCTTAAAATCTGTTTGCATCTTTAAATCTATGTGTCTGTGTAGAGAGCATATAGTTGGATTTTGTTTCTTTTTCCCACTTGGAAACCTCTGACTTTTGATTAGGTTCTTTAGTCTATGCACATTTATTGTTAATATTATTATTTATATAGTTGGATTCATGGTTACCATCTATCTGTTTTCTATACATCTTCTGTATTTTTGTTCCTCTTTTCCCCTTTTACTTCTTTCTTTTGCATTTAAATGCAATTTTTTAAATACAGAGTTTTAATTTTTAAAATAATTTTTTACTATATTGAGTCATTTCCTTAGTGGTTACTCTAAGTCTTACCTTATACATCTTAACATATCAGAATTGGTTTTAGATTTATACTAACTTAATTCCAGCAAGATGTAGAAACACTGCTAACATATAGTTCTCTTCATTTCCCCCATGATTGTGGTATTATCATTATGTATAATACCTCCATAAATATTACATCCCCAACAATAATACAATTATCGTTATATAATTTTATGTCTTTAAAGAAGCTGATAGACAAGAGGAGAGTATATATTTGCAGCTTTTGTTATATTAACCTTCTTTGTCATTTTGGTTCTTTTTCTTTTTCTTATGGATTTGAGTTGCCACCTGGAGTCATTTCCTTAGCACATTTTTATGCTCACGCATCTTCTTTGTAAAGCTAAAATGTATTAGCTTTCCGTATGCTACAGGCTCAATGATGTATTATGTACATATGGTATTATACAGCTATTTTTATTCATTATTTATTTATTTTTGGTCACAGTGTATAGCAGCTTGACATGGGATCCCAGTTCCCAGACGAGGGGTTGAACTTGGGCCACAGTGGTGAAAGCACCGTATCCTAACCACTAGACAACCAGGGAACTTCCTATACAGTTATTTTTAAAATCAGTTAAGAGAAGAAAAAGATAAGTTATGCATTTATACTATCTTTTATAATTATATCATTGCCTTTATTGATACTTTTTTTTTTCTTATGGATTACTGCCTAGGGTCACCTGCTTTCAGCCTTCAGAACTTCCACTCATATTTGTTATAAAGTGGGTCTACTACCAGAAAATTCTTTTGGTTTTCATTTATCTGGAAATGTTGTTATTTTTCCTTTATTTTTGAAAGATAACATTGTTATATATATAAGATTTTTGGTCAACACTTTTTTTTCTTTGAGCATTTTGGGTATGATAGCACACTGCTTTCTGGCCTCTAGAGCATCTGTTAAAACAGTTTTTCATTTTATTGGAGCGATGAGTCATTTTCCTCTTGTGAGTGATGGGTCATTTTCTCTTGCTGCTTTCAAGATTTGTCCTTGTCTTTGGCTTGTATCATTTCTACCATTTGTTGATCTCTTTGTGTTTAACCTATTTAGACTCATTGAACTATCTGGATGTATAACTTAATTTTCATAAATTTGGAAATTTACCAGTCATAACTTCTTTGAATGTTTTTGACTCCTTTCTTGCCCTCTTATGTGTATTTGGTGTGCTCAGTGGTGTCCCACATTTCTCCGAGGTTCTGTTTATTCTTTTCTCTCTCTGTTCTTCAGATTTCATAATCTCCAAGAACCTAGCTTAAAATTTATTAATTCTTTTTTCTACCAATTCCAACCTAGTATTGAGCCCCTCTAGTAAACTTTTAAAAATTCCAGCTATTGTGCTTTTCAACTTCAGAATTTTTATTGTCTTCTTTAAAAAATAATTTTATTCCTTTATTGATAGTCTCAATTGGATGTGACATTGTCATCATACCTTTCTTTTTTAAATCATGGTTTCCTTTAGTTCTGAAAATATATTTATAATGGCTACTTTGAATTCTTTTTTCTTTTTCTTTTTGTCTTTTTAGGGCCACACCTATGGCATGTGGAAGTTCCCAGGCTAGGGGTCAAATTGGAGCTATAGCCCCTGGCCTATGCCTCAGCCGCAGCAATGCCAGATCCGAGCCCTGTCTGTGGCCTACAGCACAACTCACTGCAATGCCGAATCCTTAACCCACTGAACAAGGCCAGGGATGGAATCTGCATCCTCATGGATACTAGTCAGATTTGTTTCCACTGAGCCGTGACAGAAACTCCTGAAGTCTTTTTCTGATAAATCACACATCTTGTTGTTCTCACAAGCCTTTGCTTGCTTTTTGTCCCAGTGTATGAGTCATAATTTCCTGATTTATTGAATATTACAGTTTTTAAGAAGCTGGACATATTAGATATTATCTTGTAGCAATTCTGGGTGCTGATATCTCTCCCTTCCATCAGTGTTATTTTTATTTTCTTGTTTATTTGTTTACTGATTGGCTAGATTGATTGGTGAAGTCTGGTCCCTCCTATCACCTTCAGTCTCAAGCTTCAGATGCTCCTCAGGAGCACAGCCTTGGGTAAGACTATAGTCACACTGACAGTGCTTTGGCAGGGCTCACTCTGATTAACTCTTTCCCTGGCCACATCAGCTTTTAATCTCTCCCTCTTGCCAGTTGAATGCGCCATTGTTTAAAAAAAAAATTTTACTTTAGCATAAATTATTCCACAGACTGATCCAATCATGTTTGAACAACTTGGTGAATGTTTGAGATTTGTTATGAATGCAGGGAGCTTCTCCCAACTGTCTCTTGACCTGTTTCTTTCTGGAAACCTGTGTTCTTGGCTGCACTAGTTTTGAGTGGAGTTTCCATCTTGCTAAGCTGAAATGAAGAAGGGAAGGGGAGACTTGTTCAAGTACAACAGACCCTTGTTGTTCTTATTGGGTTTTAGTAGATTTTCATGAGTAAATGTTATTTCACTTGAAATATGCCCTATGGACCATTTCCAGAGAGTTAAAACAGTGGGTTTGTTTGTTGTAATTTTTACTGGTTTCTTGGGGGAGCAAACCACATGATATCATGACAGATATCAAGGAAGCATACCTTCTTAACCTCATCTACAAGATTCCCACAGTTTATATCATACTTATTGATGAAAATTGGTGAAAATAGAATGCTTTATCCTAAGATTAGGAGCAAGGCAAGGGTATCATCTCTCACTACTACTACGCAACCTCATAATGGAAGTCCTACCCAATGTTATGAGGGCATGAATATAAACAAAAATCACACAGATTAAGAAGGGAGAGGGAGTTTCCGTTGCGGCGCAGTGGTTAACGAATCTGACTTGGAACCATGAGGTTGCAGGTTCGATCCCTGGCCTTGCTCAGTTGGTGAAGGATCCGGTGTTGCCGTGAGCTGTGGTGTAGGTTGCAGACACGGCTCAGATCCTGCATTGCTGTGGCTCTGGCGTAGGCCGGCGGCTACAGCTCCGATTAGACCCCTAGCCTGGGAACCTCCATATGCCGGTCGCAGCCCTAGAAAAGGCAAAAAAAAAAAAAAAAAAAAAAAAGAGAGAGCGAGAGAGAGAGAAGAGAGAAAAATTCTATTTGTATAGTACAATTATCTGTGTGGAAGATCCCAGGTAAGTTACAAATAAACTTCTAGCACAACTAAGTTATTTTAAAAGGTTGCAGGATACAAGGTCAATAATGCAAAGATCAGTTATACTTACATATGCTAGTGATATAGAATTGGAATTCAAATTTTACAAAATAGTGCATAGAAAAATGACATACTGGTATAAATGGTATAAATGTAACAAAATGACATAATGGGATGAATCTAACAAAATCTGTATAGGATCTGTATGCTGCAAATTATAAGGCACTAAGGAAATCAGCGATGACTTAAATCAATGGAAGATATCCATGATCATGGATTGGAAGATTCAGTATTGTTAAGACGTGAATTCTCCCCACACTGAGCTAGAGATTGACTATAATCCTATCCAATAGGCTTTTTAAAAATAGATTTTGACACACTTTTTCTAAAATGTATATAAAAAGGCACGTCTAACATGACTTTTAATTTTCCTTGTTCCTTCTATGATTTTGTAGATGAACTGGGATTCTTCTGAAAAGAAGAGATGTACTTCCTCATCCCCTTATGTGTTTATTCAATTGTTTATATACTAAATATGGACCCATAGATGTATATTTTATTGGGCTATAACTCAATTCTATCATTACTTATTTTTTGCTCAAATTGTTCCAATTTGGCCATTAGGAACTCTTGAAGGTTGGCTCATGTCCCCTTCCAACAATGCCCCCTTCGGAGTTCCCGTGGGGTCTCAGTGGTTAAGGAATCCAACTAGGAACCATGAGGTTTCGGGTTCGATCCCTGGCCTTGCTCAGTGGGTTATGGATCCAGCGTTGCCGTGAGCTGTGGTGTAGGTTGTAGATGCAGCTTGGATCCCATGTTGCTGTGGCTGTGGAGTAGGCGGGCAGCTGCAGCTCCAATTCAACCCCTAGCCTGGGAGCCTCCCTATGCTGCAGGAGCGGCCCAAGAAATGGCAAAAAGACAAATAATAATAGTAATAATGCCCCATTCTTTTCTAGGCAATTTCTTTCTGGCACTAGAAGAAGCTGCAAGCTCCTCTGACATGTTCCCTGCCCCTGCCCTTAAAGCCATCACTTCCTAAAGACGCTCTGGTTCCTTTTGTTGAAGAATGGTGCATAGAAACCAAGTTGGGGGCATTATATGTGCCCATTGTTACTGTGGTGAAAGTGCTTCTCAGAATTTGGAAACATATGATATATACTTCTCCATGCACACACACACAGACACATACTTATATTATGTTTATATCTATGTCAGAGACATGTATATTTGTCTGATTCTAATCCATCACCATAAGGTTCATTCTTTCCCCTTTCTTTTTCCAACAGTTAGAAATAAAGCATTTATTACCTAAAATATATTTACTTTTTTTTTTTTTTGTCTTTTTGCCATTTCTTGGGCCGCTCCCTCGGCATGTGGAGGTTCCCAGGCTAGGGGTCAAATCAAAGCTGTAGCTGCCAGCCTACACCAGAGCCACAGCAACGTGGGATCCGAGCCACGTCTGCAACCTATACCAGAGCTCACGGCAATGCCGGATCCTTAACCCCTCTGAGCAAGGGCAGGGATCGAACCCACAACCTCATGGTTCCTGGTCGGATTCGTTAACCACTGCGCCACGACGGGAACTCCCCCATTTACTTATTTGTTCAACTCTTCCATATACAGGAAGTAGTTTTAGCATTGCTCCCCATACAACCCTACAGGAAACATACTAGAGCATAATATTTGTATACAGTTCTTTTTATCTTTCTCTATACACTGTTCAGCAAAATATTTTACAAAGTAACTTAGGTTAGTTTTTTCTTTTCTACCCGCTTCAGTGTGCTTATGCTATCCATTGGCAATACAGTTAGGTTTATTTCTTACAGTTTACATTCTGTTTTTAAGTCTCCCCCATAGCCTGTTTCATTCCCTCCACATTCCCTCATGCAAACCCTATGTAGTCAGTCCCTTCTTCCAAGCCCCACTCTTACCCCATCCATACTGTTTTGCCTTTTCCAACATATCATATAAATGCGTATCATACACTATGGAATCTTTGGATTATTTCACTTAGAAAAATACATTTTAGACTCATCCACGTTTTATATTTCTTGTAGTTTGTTCTTTTTTATTGCCGAGTAGTATGCCATGGCATGGAAGTATGGAAGGTTGTCCAACTTTTGAGGATCTTCTGTGTTTTTTCCACTTTGGGCTCTTCTAGGTAGGGTTACTATAAAAATTTGTGTAATGGTTTTTATGTGAACCTAAGTTTTCATTGACACGGGTGTCAGATTACTAGACATAGAAGGAACAAGGAAAATTAAAAGTCATGTTACAACACAGCCTTAACTGTGGCAGGTAAGATCCACTGAGGGATGCTGAAATTCACGGCAGAAGTTTGAGCAAATACAGAATATGTACATGATCTCAACTTAACTAGTGGAGAAACCTGGTAGGCAACACCTGTACGGAGTGACAAAGATGAACATCGCTGGGGGAAAAAAGATCTTGTCATCATGCAACCTCAGACACGATGCCCTGAGGACACACTCTTTCTGCCACATTCTTTCCAGAAATGGGTAACCTTGATCTAATCAGGAGGAACAACAAACAAACCCAAATCGAAGAACCGTCTAAAATATAATGGACCACGGAGTTCCCATCGCGGCTCATTGGTTAACAAACCCGACTAATATCCGTGAGGACGTAGGTTCAATCCCTGGCCTCGCTCAGTGGGTTGGGGATCCAGTGCTGCTGTGAGCTGTGGTGTAGGTTGCAGATGCAGCTCGGATCTGGCGTGGCTGTGGCTGTGGTGTAGGCCAGCAGCTGTAGCTCCGATGAGACCCCTAGCCTGGGATCTTCCATATGCCTTGCATATGGCCCTAAAAAGAAAGGAAAAAAAAAAAAGGCGGTGGGGCTAGGCAGCTACTGCCACGGAGTAGAATGAGAGCCTGATCAAAGTAAAATATTCCAAGCATCCACCCCCCTTTCTGCACAGAAGAGTTCACTGTAATTGTCCAGCCTTTGTCAACCCCTATATTCTGGGTGCATTGGCACTGGGGAGGCAGGGGCTGTCAGGGCCCTTGTCTTTTTTTTTTTTTTTTTTTTTTGCTTTTTAGGGCCATGTCCGAGGCATACAGAAATTCCCAGGCTAGGGACTGAATCAGAGCTGCAGCTGCCGGCCTATGCCACAGCCACAAGCAACGCAGGATCTGAGCCACGTCTGCAACCGACACCACAGTTCATGGCAGCACCAGATCCTTAGCCCACTGAGTGAGGTCAGGGATCAAACCTGCATCCTCATGGGGACTAGTCGGGTTTGTTATTGCTGAGCCACAACAGGAACTCCCTCAAGTCCCTTGTCTTTTACAAGGATTCCAGAGGGATTCCAGAGTAAGAGAGACTCTATAAACCTGAGGGTAGGAAATGTGATACATGTGAGAAGGAGGGGGAAACAGAGCATTTCACAACTTCAAGGGCAGTCTTTGGTGGCCCTCCAGACTGTACATTTATCTACCTGCTTTTCCTCCTTCCAGACACAGAGAAAGACTTGCACTTCTCACCCCTCAGAGGGAGGCATGGCCATGTACTCTCCTCCCCGCCAGGGTGACCAGGTGTCCCAGAAGGTGGCAGCATCCTCGGCCTGGATTGCAGAAGAAGGCTAACACCGAGCTGACCCTTGCTGGCCTGAGGCTGCCATGTGATTAGAGTGAGAAGCAAACATTTGTTGTCCTAAGTCTTAGAGAGCAGGAGCTCTTTGATACCACAGCCTAACCTAGCCTATCCTGGAGGAACCAGTTGGACAAAGCCAGCGTGAATGACAGGGAAACCACTCCTGGATGTGCCATCTGGCTCCAATGGCCAGGTAGCCACGGCTCAGCTACTTCAGTGGCTATCTCCCTTTGCTAGGCTGGGCAGGGCTTGTGGGGTTTTCTTTTTTTTTATTGTTGTCGCTGTTGTTGTTCCTTTTGTGGCATATGAAAATTCTCAGGCTAGGAGTTGAATCAGAACTTGCAGCTATCAGCCACAGCCACAGCAGTGCCAGATCCGAGCTGCATCTGAGACCTACACCACAGCTCATGGCAATGCCGGATCCTTAACCCACTGAGCAAGGCCAGGGATCAAACCTGCATCCTCACGGACACCACGTCGGTTTCTTAATCCACTGAGTCACAAAGCAAACTCCATTGGCGTGGTTTTGTCAAACCCAGAAGAGGGACACCGAACTGGGTCTGTGGAAGCTTAGCCAGCCTTTTCTTCCACAAACATTTTTTTTTTTGTCTTTTTTGCATTTTTCTAGGGCCGCACCCTTGGCATATGGAGGTTCCCAGGCTAGGGGTTGAATCGGAGCTGTAGCCGCCAGCCTACGCCACAGCCACAGCAACGCCAGATCCAAGCCGTGTCTGCTACCTACACCACAGCTCACGGCAACGCCGGATCCTTAACCCACTGAGCAAGGCCAGGGATTGCACCCGCAACCTCATGGTTCCTGGTCGGATTCGTTAACCACTGAGCCACAACAGGAACTCCAAACATTTTGTTTTTGAACTCACCCTTCTGGGGATGCCTGAATGACTATAACATCTTCCCACTCTGTCAGGAAAAGGAAAGGGCTGATGAGGTCTAATTTTTTTTGTCTTTTTAGGGCTGCACCCTCAACATATGGAGGTTCCCAGGCTAAGGGTTGAATTGGAGCTGTAGCCACCGGCCTACACCACAGCCAGAGCAACTCAGGATCGAGCCACATCTGCGACCTACCCCACAGTTCATGGCAACGCTGGATCTTTAACCCACTGAGTGAGGCCAGGGATCGAACCCGTGTCCTCATGGATACTTGTCAGGTTTGTTAACCACTGAGCTACCACAGGAATGCTGGCAAATCTTTTAAACATGGGGGCTGGTCCAGGAGTTGGAAGGAGACATTCACAGCCATGGTCACCCGGCCTTCACCCTCCCTGTCTGTTGAGTAGCCCTGGACTTGGGACCCAGAGATCTGTTTCTAGGTCTCACTGTTCAGAAACTCTCTAAGAATAGACTAATGGCTGCTCTTGGGGCCTCAGTCCCCCCAGATGAATTAAGGAATTGGGGTAGATGGAAATACGTTCAAATGAGGTTTTTTGTTGGTGGTTTTCGTTTTGTTTTATTGGCCGAGGAGTTCTTTTGCCATAAGTAACATAAAACAGGGGCTCAGAACCCACTTTCCACGACCTCTTCCTGCCTCTTAAAGAGCTGTGGCCTCCCATTTTCTTCAAGGAACCTCTAGAGCTCCTTGGAACAAGTTTGGAAAGCCCCAAGGGCTCATCTAGCTCAGTTAGCCTGTGACTTTGCAGAGTGGCAGGAATGCACAGTACCAGTCAAATCTCAGGGACCTGCACTGGCAAGGCGCTGCCTGGCTGCGACACTGCTGGCCTCCCAGCCCAGAGCCCTCAGCACCCAGGGCTCTGCTTGGGAGGGTTAAAGGAGATTCACAGAGAGAATAAGTTTCCCCAGATGAAGTTCCATGGATCTGTGTGTTCACATCCAGACCCCTGGGGTACCCCCAGCTGCATAGCTTGGGAAAGGCTGGTACAGTGCTTTGAAGTCAGATGGCTCTGGGTTTAAGTTCCTTCATTTGCTGTGACCTTGGAAGAAAACATTTCTGAAGTCCTACCTCCTTCAGTGTTCATATCTGTAAAGTGGGGTTCCTAGAATCATAGCAACTTGTCCACAGAACTGTGAGCGATAGAGGAGTTTACGCCTGGAAGACCTGAGCGGGGCGCCTGCCTGGCCAGGAGACCTCGTCTGGGATCAGCATCTTCATTGTCATTGTTCCCGCACTTGACCAGATGGGGTCATTTCACAGCCTTACGTGAACATCTTTCTTCCCCAAGTGGTCTTTGAACAACCTGCTCTCAGGCACACACACCCCTCCCCCGAGCAGCCCCATCCCAGAGCCTCTGAGTTCTCCACACAGAATCAGCACAGAAGAGAAAATTGTAGGCACCTGCTACACTGAATGGATGTGGCTAGCTTGGTCATTTCTAAGATGTTACACCAGTCAGGACCAACAATTTCCCAGGATGGCCTCATCTAGCAACGTACTGATGAGAGCAGGTTACAACCCGATAGCTGTGTTCACGAAATTCTAACACGAGTAGTTCCAAAACACAAAACACAATACCAACACCACCCAAGCCAGCAGCAGGTGCCTGTTTTAACCCTTCTCTGGCTCACAGATCAATGACCAATCCATTGGTCTGTTATAGGTCCCTGCAATGGATCATTATTAGCGACAGAGGGTAGCCCTAACCCCAGTCTGTTGTGTTTCAGTGTGGCTCTGAAGGAGTTAAGTGAAATAAAGAATATTATCAATATTGTATCAGTCACAGATGAGAAACTACATACCAGGATCAGTGTAATTCATTCATTGGTTTATGGACACCGAGTCCTCCGGGGACTGTCACAAATCCACTTGATGTTCCTGAGTGTGAGATTTAGCATTTGGATCTTTGATTTAGCTGAAAGATGTGTAAAAACTCAGCAGTCAGACAACTCCCTACAGGCGATTCATCTGTGTTGGCTTTTACGTAACAGTTATTCCAATCAAGTGCCAGCAGTAACTTAAGCCCCATAACTTGCTTCTGAATTCACATTTCTGCGACGCTGGAACAAGGGGGAATGGTGGCAGGGGCAAGGACGTCCCTCTGGGAGAAGGGAGCCTTCTTGCTCTCTTATTTCCTCGGGAGGAGCAGGCACCCCCCGGGGAGGCCATGTTTTGAGGAGTGATGCTTCTGGCTTCCAAGCCTCCAGAGCCGAGGTCCTGAGTTTCCTGATGCAGGGGGCAGGTTGTGGGTGGAAGGGGAAGATCCATGATCCCATGGGAAATGGAGACACTCAGGGCTCTCAGAAATGTAGCTGGGGGGGTGGTGTGGGGAGTTCCCGTCGTGGCACAGTGGTTAATGAATCTGACTAGGAACCATAAGGTTGCAGGTTCCATCCCTGGCCTCTCTCAGTGGGTTAAGGATCCAGCATTGCCGTGAGCGGTGGTGTAGGTTGCAAACACGGCTCAGATCCCGCATTGCTGTGGCTCTGGTGTAGGCCAGTGGCCACAGCTCCGATTTGACCCCTAGCCTGGGAATCTCCGTATGCCATTGGAGCAGCCCAAGAAATGGCAAAAAGACAAAAAAAAAAAAAAAAAAAGAAAGAAAGAAAGAAAAGAAATGTAGCTGGGGGATGGTGGGCCTCCAGGATCCTCCGCCTTTCCCTGGCTGGCTCAGCAGGGGGCAGACGGGGAGGTCCCAAGGCTCTGCAGCCGCTGGGGTCACCCAGGTGGGAGATATACCTCTGTGGTGAACGACTCAATGGATAGTGCGTCTCAGGTCTCCTCCTGCGGGATTCCTGCCACATCCCTCACCGCAGCCGCCTCCGTCCAGCCCTCAGTCTCTTTTGGATTTCTCATCACCTGCACCACAGGCAGAGAGTTGCATCACCTTGGTATTTCCAGGGGGAACAAAAATGCAAGTGGAATGTTCCGCACACAAATTCAGGGAGGTAAATAAAGACAGGCAATGGCATCTCTACATGAACGGACATCACATCTCATTGTTACGAACAGAGGATATGTTAGACAGGCCTCATGAGGATCAGCACCTGGAGGAGGGAACCCTTCCATGAATGAATCACTCAATCTTCACAGCAAATGTGCAAGGAAGGCTCATGTACCACCCTCATCCTGTAGAAGAGGAAGCCAAGACAGTCTGGTTAAAGAGTTGCCCAAGGTCACGTAGCTGACAAGATGAGTGGCAAAACTGGATCTGTTGCTCTCAGAGGTGATGCTCAAAACCACGGCTCCAGAATCTTCTTTGCATCCATGGCCTGAGGCATTTGGCCAGCCTTCCGAGGAAGCCATTCACAGGCAGAATAGCTGTGGTCCCAGATGCCCCCAAGGAGCACAGAGGCCTCTATCAGGAGGTCTGATCTCTGCCGAAGGACGTCATGCCTCTGGAAGCATGACATGGCGAGGTGGAGCCTGTGGGGATGTCACTGAGCCAGGAGCTTGTGATAAGGACCACATTGGGGTGGGCTCTGAGCCAGAGGATCCAGGAGTGATGCTTTGCCAAATTCCACATTCGGGTGCTCCGCCAAAGGTGGACACTTGCCCTTCCAGTCAGAAAAGAACTGGCTGTGAGAAGCAGGTATCTGCTGAGGCAGGACAAGAAGTCATTCAAGCAGATGATGGAACTAAAGAGATTGCCTAGAAGACAGGACAGAAAGACAAAGATCTGGGCCACAGGCAAAGTGGGGGACCTGGAGCACTGAGCAAAGGCCCAATCCTGATGCTTCTATGGGGAAGGTCTGGTGTCTCCCCAAGTGCATATAATTCCAGAAGCATAGGATGGACAGAAGGGGAAAGAGGTGGTTTCTGGAGAGGTAAAGGATAAGAACTTAGCAGCATGGATGAAAGACATAAATCTTCAGAATCAAGAGTCACGAAGAGTCCCAAGAAGGATTAAAAACATAAATCCTCAGTAGGATACATCACAGCCACAATAATAAAAAAAATAAAATAAAAGAGAGAGAGGAGAAAAAAACTAGTTCTGGTCCAAAGGGATCTGAGGGTCTCCTTAGGGGTCCGGAGCATGGCCACTCTGACCTCAATGGACCATGTTACCTGTGGCAGCTTCCTGCCTAGTCCTGGGACTTGGGGACTCAGCCTCAGAGCCAACACCTAGAGGGGACCTGGGACCGAACACCAGCAGGAAAGTCTCCCCTTCACCCCTGACAGTGGTCCAGGAACACAGGCCATCACCTCTGAGCTGGAGTGGCAGGGGTGGGGGAGTGGAAAGGGGACCCACCATTGTGGCCCTGGGAGCCTTTGTCACTTACCTCTTGGGGAGGAGAGCCATGGAGGGTCCAGGAAGGAAGCCTCCCCTTTCCTGTCAAACACACATGAGGGGAGAGGGTCATGTAAACCCCTGGAACTCAGCAAGTGCTGTTAGGCTGTGAGCGAATTTTTTTTTGTTGTTGTTATTTCCCCAATACAATTTTTTTTTCTACTGCACAGCATGGTGACCCAGTTACACGTACATGTAAACATCTTTTTTTTTCTCCCATCATCATGCTCCATCCTAAGTGACCAGACATAGTTCCCAGTGCTACACAGCAGGATCTCATTGCTAATCCATTCCAAAGGTAATAGTTTGCATCCATTAACCCCAAGTTCCCATCCCATCCCACTCCCCCGCCTCTGCCTTGGCAACTGCAAGCCTATTCTCCAAGTCCATGATTTTCTTTTCTGTGGAAAGGTTCATTTGTGCCATATATTAGATTCCAGATGCAAGTGATAGCATATGGTATTTGTCTTTCTCTTTCTGACTTACTTCACTCAGTATGAGAGTCTCTAGTTCCATCCATGTTGCTGCAAATGGCATTCTTGTGTTCTTTTTATGGCTGAGTAGTATTCCATTGTATATATATACCACATCTTCCTAATCCAGTCTGAGAATGTTAACTGAGCATATACTAAGTGCAACAGTCCATGTGGACCACACAGCTCATCCTCACTGCAAGCCCGTGAGGGAGGCATTATCACCCCTGACTTACACAGGGTCACCCCCTTGCTGGCAAAGATCACAGAGCCACTGAATATGAACCCAGGTAGTCCAGTGCTGGAGGGTCAGGAAACTCATTTTCTTCTCAAGGAAATAGGGATCTAACAGAGCTGGGGGAAGAGCAAGCACACAGAAGCCACGTTTTGGAGAACAGAATGGGCATCTTTGAATTTTAAACCCTAGAATCCAACCCAGCAGTACTTACGGAGCACCTATTGTTTGTACAACCTGCTCTGCCTCTCCGGGTTGGGGGTGTGCTTCAGGCCCCTCTTGTCAGTGATGGGGGAGCCAGTGTTGCGAGCTATGGGGCGGGGGGCGCCAAAGGGAGCCTGTATTCTGGGCCAGGCTCTCTCCTTGCTGGCCCCGGAGGCAGGGATGCTCAGATGCAGTGACTTCCTCAGGCTTTGGTTTTTAAAGAGCCTTGGCTTGAAACTGTTCCATTTGGGAGGGTTTCTCCCTAGCATTTGGTATGGAATTATTACCAAATGCTAGAGAGGAACTCTGCCAAATGCTGTATATCAGTTAAAACCCAAACTCCTAAACAATGAAATATTTATAATAAAAACAGACCCCGGAGAGGGGCACAGACTGGGGTGCCCAGCTGGCGAGGGGCTCCTGGCTAAGGTGGCCCAGTTGGTCTCGCCTGCTGGTGCAGGTATAGCCATGAGGCAGCAGGTGACAGGCGTGGCGGTGCGGCTGGGCCAGGTGGCTCAGGAAGGCAGGGGAAGCTGGGGATCTGGCAGCCCCTCCCACAGGGAAGTCACTCCCTTGAGACCCTGACGGTGTGGCTCAGGCCTTTCCTTTCTAGCAGCCCCCCTAGCCTGTCTTCCAGCGGAGAGCTCAGCATTCAGCCGGCACTCAATAAATGCAACCCTGGATGATTCCAGTAACAGCAAAACCTTGCCCATCTGGAACCCACAGGGAATGCGATCGAGACAGCTGAGTTTTCCAGAAAGAGCCATAAATTATTTTCATGTAACATTTTCAGATGGAAATATTTCTAAGATGTGGTGCACATTTCCTTTCGTTCTGACTTGGAGAATGTGGAACACCATTAACCTTTCCGTAATGGCTCAGGGTTGCCGCTGTGAACCTCAAATGCTGAGCAGGAGGTAATGCAGCCCTCGGGGCTCCAGAGGTGTGCAGAGGTGTTTGCCCTCCGCTAATGGCCTTAGATCATGGAGCTTCCTCTGGTCCATGGCCTAGTTCTTAGAGATTTTTGGGTTCTTCCCGTTCCCATCCTTGTCTTTGTGGTTGTGTCTGCCAGTCCTTTCTTCTCTTCCTAAATTGCTATTTCTAATTGACCGTGGACCAGAAATCAGAAGTCTGGTATCAGAATATTGTGTCAAGGAAGCAGTCTTTTGCCTGGATGGAGCATCTGATAAGCCTGAGTTAAGGCCAAAAATTGAGGCTTCCATAGTTACTATTTAGGCCACTGATTTATTCTTGCATTTATTTCTCTTATTTTATGTTTTATTTTATTTTATTTTACTTTACTTTATTTTTTGGTTTTTTAGGGCTGCACCTGCAGCATCTGGAAGTTCTCAGGTCAAACTGGATATGCATCTGCTGGCCTATGCCACCGCTCATGGCAATGCCAGATCCTTAACCCACTGAGCAAGGCCAGGGATCGAACCTGCACCCTCATGGATACTAGTTGGGTTCATAACTCACTGAGCCATAATGAGAACTCTCGCATTTTTTCTTGATTCATAGCCACATCTCAGAAAAGGCAGGTGGCACCTTGGAAAGTAACCACTCTTTATCAGAGATGCTTAGGAAATTCCTGAGAATGCTCACCACTCATCTCTAAATACCACACAGATACTAGACTTTATAAACCTTTTCAAAAGAACAGCACTTTTTTTTGGGGGGGGGTGCGTCTGTGGCATGCAAAAGTTCCCAGGCCAGGAATCAAACCCTCACCACCGCAGTGACCAGAGCCACAGTAGTGACAAAGCTGGATCCTTAACTCATTAGGCTACCAGGGAACTCTGAACTACACTTCAATTTTTTTTCTTTTATTGGTTCTAACAGTTCAGTGGGTTAGAAATTACAGGGCTTTCTTTTGTTTTCTACTCTATTTTTTTTTTGACTGACCCCATAAGCATGTGGCTCTTCCTGGACCTGTGCCAGAGCAGCGACCTGAGACCCTGCAGTGATACCAGATCCTTAACCCACTGAGCCACCAGGGAACTCCCTGAGGTTCATTTTTTTACGCATGTTGGCTATGGCTTCCCTAGTTGGAGGATTAGAAACTGGGGCCAGGGAGCAATCACAGAGGCCCGACTGGACACTTTGGACACACCAGTTGAGGCACTTATCTGGAGCCTGAATAAGGCTGGATCCCAGGAGGAAAGAAGATGCAGAGCCAAGCGGACATGTGAGGGAGTCTAATACACAGTCCTTTGCAGAGGTGTGAGCAGGGTTGAGAGAGTCCATGAAGGATGGGGAAGTGCCCGGGGACCAGCAGCCGTCATACTCTTCCAGTGCCCTTGGCAGTGGGCACAGAGTGGCCACATGACAAGAACTCCATACATGGCGAGGGCAGAGGACAGAGGGCCTGAGGCTAGATAGAGTCTGGGGCGGAGGGGGGCGGGCGGGGAAGAGTCCCCGAGAGAGGTGTGAGGCTAGAGGAGCCCAGAGCCTGCTACGCCCTGGAATGCAGGGGGGGCGCTCCCCACATCATCTTTCCTCCAGCGCTGCAGGCTCTTGCTGGGGAACTGATCTCCAAGCCAGAGGACAAAGGGAGCTGGGGGAGAGAATCCACGGAGATCACCTCCCTGGATCCAGGGCGGTGTGGAGAGGGGGGATCGCAGATTCAGAGAGGCGAGTGGAAGAACCCACACTTGAAGAGCCTGGTGGAGACGAGGCTGCGCCCCAGCTGCATGGTTCTGAGCATGTTTCCATGTGGTCCTCTGCCTCTCCCCACGGGCGTGCACATGCCCTGCCAGGGAGCATGGCACGCCTGTCACGAGCCTACAGGCTTGGCAGGACCTCCAATGCAACTGTCTTTTCTCCACCAGAGAGGGTAGGTCCTTGGGAGCCTTGTAGACCAAGCTGGCTGCTCTCACCTCTTCTTCCCTCCAACCTGCTGTGCTCAGCTGGAGAGGCGGATGGGGACCGAGGTCGTGCAAAGCTGTGGGACGTGCATGAGTCTGGAAGACCAGCACCCAGAGCACCAGAGGGGCTCACCTCTCTCTTCTGAATCTTCCCAGAGCTCCAGTGTCTGCATTAGTAAAGCGGTGATAGTCCATAGCCGTCCTGGCTCTTGTGCGATGGGAACAAGGAAGCAGGCGAGGGCATCCTAGACAAACTCTAAGCGTCTGGACAAGTGGGAGATTCTTGAGTTGAAGTCCCCGCTGTCTGAGGAAGGATTAGAAGTTATTCAGCAACAAGTACGCCCCTTCCTCTCTTCCAGGAAGTGCCATCTGCTGGGCATGCTTGGCTCAGTGGGTGGCGGATGCTCGGAACCCAGAGTGGCCAGACCCTCTCCCCTCCCCCCCTGCTCAGTGGGGAGTCGTCCTTCTGAGCTTCGCCCCGCACACCTGATCAAAGTGTCTCCCTCCGTCCCACTCCCCACGCCCCTCTGCCCCAAACCTGCATTATGGATGTTTTGTTCATTAAAAACATTTATGGATGTGCATATCAGATGAAACTGAGAAAATCCCTGGCGTCCATCAAGAAGACCAATGAAATCATCCATAACCCCACCGTCCAGAATCACTGTTAATATGTGGGTGAATCTTCTCCCCACCTTAGTTCTTGGCATATTATATATTTGTAACCAATATGAATGCATAATGTAGGCTGAGCAAAGAGGCTGCAAGGAAATTCACACGTGAATAGCTGCAGTCCTCTGGTTAGTACGTGGTACACATCACTGATCAGATGCTTGCCTTAAGTAAGAGTATATTTATGTGTGTACGTATAAAATAGTGGTTGTCTTGTGAATGGCTTTATACCCCACTTTTTTTTTTCTGCTTTTCCCGTATGCTGTCAAATTAATCACACAATTTTGATTAATGCAGTTTCCCGAGTTATACAACCCTCCTTTTTCACCTAACATGGTGTTTTGTGGAACGTGGGCATATGTATTCATTCATTCATTCATTCATTCGCTCCCTCCCTCCAGAACCAGGCACAGAGTCTCTAGGAGGTGGCAGCTCTGTGCTCCTTGCTGAGATGCAGAGCAGACCAGACCCGGCAGACCCTTGGCCAGCTCCTGGCTCAGTGCTGTGCGTGGGCTCCGGCACCCGGAGGCTGTGCTCTCGCACACCCCCAGGATAAGGCCTGCCTGACTCCCTGGTCCTCCTCATCTTCACAGGGCCTGGCACGTGGGTGCTGCCTTTGGCCCTGGCCTGCCCCCGAGGGACCCCTCTGCAAATCCCACCTTCACTGGGTCCAGGTCTTGAGCCCACCCCTCTCACCCAAATGCCTGATGCAGCCTCTCACTGGCCAGCGACCACATCCAGGATGCAGGACTCATGTTCTTCATGGCATCTGCAAACTCCTGAATGATCTCACCTTGCACCTGAACTCACAGGTGCAAGATTGATCTTTAAGAAGAAATTTTTTTTTTTTTTGTCTTTTTGCCTTTTCTTGAGCCGCTCCTGTGGCATATGGAGGTTCCCAGGCTAGGGTCCAAATCGGAGCTGTAGCCACCGGCCTACACCACAGCCACAGCAACGCGGGATCCGAGCCACGTCTGTGACCTCCACCACAGCTCACGGCAACGCCAGATCCTTAACCCACTGAGCAAGGCCAGGGATCGAACCTGCAACCTCATGGTTCCTAGTCAGATTCGTTAACCACTGCACCACGACGGGAACTCCTAAGAGGACATCTTTCAAAAATGTTTTCCTCTAGCTTCAAGATGGTCAGTTCTGACTTGTTGTGTTTTATAAAGAAACAGAATGCATTCTGGACGGTGGTGGGAAAGCCAGCCGTAGTATCTGTCTGATAAACATTGTGTCCTTTCATGGGTGACAATTCTGTAGGTGTGGGGACGGTACTTCCCTCGGGGGCCCAGAGGGTGATGTATTCCCTGTCCTCTTATGGGGCACTTCTTTTCAGGCCTGGCACTTCTAAGTGGTGAAAGTGCAACTTCTATGATCCAAAAACGCTCACTTTCTCATGGCACTCACCACTAAGGCCGGGCAAAGTTTTTTTAAATTGTATTATTTTATTTTAATTAATTTATTTTGTTGAAGTATAATTGACTCTTAATATGTCAATGTCTGCTATACAGTGAAAGGATTCACATGTATATATGCATATATAAAGATATATACATTCTTTTTAATATTCTTTTCCATTAGGGTTTATCTCAGGACATTGAATATAGTTCCCTGTGCTGTACAGTAGATTTCATTATTTATCCATTATATATGCCATCGTTTGCCTCTGCTCATCCCAAACTCCCATTCCATGCCCTCAACCCCCAGCCCCACAACCACAAGTCTGTTGTCTATGTCTGGGAGTCTGTTTTTCTTTCTTAGATAGGTTTATTTGGGCCATGTTTTAGCTTCCACATATAAGTGATAGTATATGGTATTTACCTTTCTCTTTCTGACTTACTTCACTTAGTATGAGACTCTCTAGTTCTATCCATGTTGCCACAAATAGCATTCTTTTGTTCTTTTTTATGGCTGAGTGCTATTCCATTATATACATGTACCACATTCTCAAAGGCCATTTAGGTTGTTTCTATGTCTTGGCTAGGATAAATATCACTGCCATGCATAGAGGTGCGTGTATCTTTTTGCATTATAGTTTTGTTTGGATATATGCCCAGGAGTGGGATTGCTGGATTATATGGTAATTTCATTTTTAGTTTTTTGAGTACCTTCCATACTGTTTTCCGTAGTGGCTGCACCCCAACTTACTTTCCCACCAACAACAGAAGAGGTTTCTTTTTGCTCCACACACTTTCCAGCATTTGTTGTTTCTAAACTTTTTTTTTTTTTTTTGTCTTTTTGCCTTTTCTAGGGCCACTCCCACGGCATATGGAGGTTCCCAGACTAAGGGTCGAATCAGAGATGTAGCCACCGGCCTACACCACACCCATAGCAACATGGGATCCAAGCCGCGTCTGCAACCTATACCACAGCTCATGGCAATGCTGGATCCTTAACCCAATGAGCAAGGCCAGAGATCGAACCCGCAACCTCATGGCTCCTAGTGGGATTTGTTAACCCCTGAGCCACGATGGGAACTCCATGTTGTTTGTAAACTTTTTAATGATGGCCCTTCTGATGGGTGTGAGGTGGTACCTCATTGTAGTTTGTGTTAGCATGTCTCTAACAATGAGCAATGTTAAGCATTTTTTCATGTGCATATTGGCCATCCATATGTCTTCTTTGGAGAAATGTCTATTTAGGTCTTCTGTGGCCAAAGAGTTATAATTGAAATATCTCAGGGGTCAGCGGAGCTAGCCCTTAGCTCCCAAAGTTAGCATCTGATGAGTAAGTTCCAAGGGTCAAATGCACAGCATGGTGACTGCAGTTAACAGTATACTTGAAAGCTGCTAGGAGAGCTTTAATGTTCTCACCATAACAACCATAACAAAATAATAATTATATCAAATCATCACATTGTATGCCTTAAACTCACACAATGTGCTATGTCAGTTATATCTCAATACAGTCCGAGGAAAAGTTGCATCTGACCTCCTGGGGTGTCTGGGTAGGTTTCACTTCAAATGATTCCTCCTGCAGGCCTCCCAGCTCCAGCAGGGAGCAGATGCTGGCAAGGACAGCGTTGCGGGGATCGGGGGACTCAGGGATGCAGCCATAACCTGATTGTTTCGTTAACTTCTAGTTATGCTAGTGATTGCACTGATGAATGCTGTGGAAAATTGGACTTTCTTATATTAGCAACTGTGTTTCCACCAGCCAGCATCAGGAAGGTCAACTTCACTGCTGCACTTGTAAAAAGATGAATAAGTAATTCATACACTATCCGCCCATGGCCCGTCAAGCATTCCATAGATATTAGAGATAGAGAACAGAGGCAAAGGGCAAGAGGGAACCCAGATTCCGTGTGGCCTCAAAATCAAGTTCCCCTTTGAAAAATGTGTGACCTGCAAATGCCTACTGCAGAAGAGAAAGCAGCGCCCCTGGACTGTGAATTCTTGCTCAGCCTGCTCTGCTGAGATGCTTGTGACAAAGCTGGGGACGTTTCAGGAAGCTGGTGGGGGAGGGGGGGGAAGGCACTGGCTGGGAAGTTTGGGGTGTAGCCATGCTGGACCACAAACTCAGATCTGACATTCTAAACATTTTCCTGGACCCTGTGGATGGGCTTCTGTGTTTCTGTGTTCCTGAGTGGATGCCGTCTGCAGAAAGGCTGGCTCACAGGAAGCCTGGGCTGAGGTGTGCGGCAGGTGCAGGACTCCCACGGCACACCGGAAGTGACTGCCACCCAGATGTCTCCAAGGTCCTGAGCCACGGAACAAAAGAGTGGGGATATGAAATCTGATTTGATGAAAAAATACAGTATAGCACAGGGAGCCATATCCAGTCTCTTGGGATAGGCCATGACGGAAGATAATATAAGAAAAAGAATACACACACACACACATACACACACACACACACATACACACACACACACATATACATACACACACACACACACACACACATATATGACTGGGTCACTTTGCTGTACAACTTTATAAATCAACTACACTTTAATAAAACAAAGTACACACCAGCCATGTATATATCTTGGCAGGTATAAAGTGAGTTCTTACCCTGTAGCAGGCATTGTACTACGTGCTGACTCACTGAGCTCTCCAAAGGAACCCATCACTTAGGGGCTCATTATTCAGATGTAGAGGTTAAGGCACAGAGTGGGTAAGTAACTTCCTTCAGGTCACACAGCTCTAAAGTGGCAGAGGGGGGATTCAAATCCAGGTGGTCTGGCCCTAGAGCCCATGCTCTGCCACGCCTGGGGGTTCCTCCTCATTCTCCTTTGGAGCAAGAGTAAAATCATCCCCAATGGCACAGATGGCCCTGGAGTGAGCAAGGAGAGAGAGAGTGTCTGGGAGCAGAGCTTCTGAGTGGGCTGCCGGCCGGAGGGTTGTATCAGGCTCCTGCCATGATTCCATCTCACTAATACTGGCTGATACGTCCCTCTCCTGGAAACACAGCCCATCTGAGGAGTAAAAACAAAGAGAAACAGTGTTTCCTTTGAACCTGAGAAGGTCTTGTCCCCTGCAGGGGACCGAGGGGCATGTCAAGGGCTTCCTAGAACTTAGAAGTGAGTCTGGGGGCAACAGGAACCTGCTGAAAATTTCACACCACAATCAGAATTAGAAGGCCAACGTATTTGCAACAAATGTGTCTGTTTAAAGGGTTACTATCCTCTTTTGAGACTGTGCGATAAGCCTTAGGGCTCCCCCCACCCCTGGCCTGGCCCATATAACGGGCAAAAGGCAGGATGAGACATGGGGGAGGGGGTACAGGTTGGGGTGGCCTTTTGAGAAAGAAAGTTGGCAGTGTCTGCAAGGAGCCTCCAAACCCACCAAACCCACTGACCCAGTGATTTTGCCTGCCTCAACTGATCCTAAGAAAAAGAGCATAAATGCACACAGAGGTTTAACCGTGAAAATGCTCACTCCGATACTTTGGAGAGAACAAAAAAATTAGAAACGATTTAGATGTTCCAGAACTAAGAGATTGTTTAAATAAATTATGTTGCATCCACTTGATGGAACATGATGTAGCTATAAAATCATGTTTTCAAAGGATATTTAATGATGTAGGGAAATACCTCGTGCTCCAAGGTTAGAGAATAAAAGCAGGACCAAAAATTGTTTATACAAAACGATTCAAAATTTATTTAAAAAAAAAAAAAAAAGATACATGCAGAAAAATGTTTGGAAGGAAAAACCCAAAAGGCTTGCAGGGTGAGATTGATTGAGAAATATAATTGTCTTTATACATCTCTGTGTTTCCTATGTGCATCAAGAGTTACTTTCCGATCAGAGAACATAAATTAATTCTTTTTTTTGTTTGTTTCTCTTTTGTCCTTTTTAGGGCCTCACCTGCGGCATATGGAGGTTCCCAGGTTAGGGGTCTAATCGGAGTTGTTACTGCCGGCCTACTCCAGAGCCACAGCAACACCAGATCCGAGCCGCGTCTGTGACCTGCACCAGACTCACGTCAACGCCGGATCCTTAACCCACTGAGCAAGACCAGGGCTCAAACCCGCAAGCTCATGGTTTCTAGTGGGATTCGTTTCCACTGCGCCACGGATGGGAACTCCTTAATTCTTAAAAGTTGCAACTAGTTTTTTGTTTTGTTTTTTTTTTCACATCACCTAGAATGGTGTAATGCCTATATTGAAGAATCACTAAGATGTAACAAATTGTGAGGACATATTTATATCGTTACATTGTTTTTTAACCAATTTATGCATTTTATATTTTACTTGTTTTCAGAGGGTGTATTATTTTTGTTATTCTTACCAGTTAAGTCATTCTTTTTATTGTGCTATATAAAATATTTAATGGTATATAAGGCTTTCTTCTTTATAAATTTTAGTTGCATAATATAACAATTTTAATATAATGCTAATTTTTAAAGAAAAATTGAAATGTAATAGATAAAACTAAGTAGTAAAGATGAAAACCATAAAAATGGGATAAAGTATAGAATAAATTTCCTATTTGTCTCAGCATATTTTCCATTCCACTTCTCCAGTGGGAGTCACTTCATCTGTTTCTTAAGATCCATGATATAATAATCTATGTGAATGTAATTGTGTTTAAATGTATGTATTTTATTCTGTAAAAAATAAAAATAAAATTATCCATAAAAAAAAGCGCAACTAGTTTTTAGTGATGGCAACCCATTTAAGCAATGTCATCATTCATTCATTCAATGAGTCAGTAAAGGTTAAAACAGTGCTTGAAGAGAGTGTGAATTAATTGTGTTTTAGAATCAAGTTCTTCATCAGTTCCACCAATAGTCCCTACTGGCCCCATACTGCCAGGGGCTGGGCTAAGCCTGAAGTCTAGAGATGAAGCAGGATGAGGTCTGCCCTCTAGAAGCTCACAGCCCTCAGTAGGAAGGGAGCTCCCGCAAAGCCCTTGATGGCAGGGCTTTGAATGGGCAGCTGTAGCTTTGGGAGGGCCCCTGATTGGGACTCTCAGAGCCAGAGGAGGGCCGGATCGGATGCCTAACTGTGTCTCAAGAGTTCACTCAAACAAACAAATTTGTCCTGGGTCACTGGTATGGTTTCCTACTTGCCTTCTCATCCCGTTACATGCCAGCCCACCGTCTCCACTCTGCTGGCTTCCAGCACAGGCTGCAAAACACTCTCAAGGACTCTAGAGCCCTCATGGGATGCTAGAGCACTCAAGAGCACTCAAGAACCTTGGGTGCAAGTGTAGACACAGCCTGCCAGCGACTCTCCAGAGATTCAAGCACACTCTTGCCCAGCGTGTCCTGCCTTCTCCCCACACTACACATCTGACTTCACTTTGCTTTCCTCTTGGAGCCTGGCACCGCCAGCACACATTTGACCCTCAGTATATTATGCCCCCCCCCACCCCGTATCCTCCTCTTCTGATTCCCCAAGGCTCATAAGACTCAACTCAGCTCTTTGGTAGAATGTGGATTTAAAAGAAGTCTCCACACAAACAAACCTGTCTACAAAACAGACACGGACTCACAGACATAGAGAACACACAGACTTGTGGTTGCCAAGAGGGATGGGTTTGGGGGAGGGATGGCGTGGACGTTTGGGGTTAGCAGGTGTAAACTCTAATACATGCAGGGGATAAACAAATAAGGTCCCATTGTAGCGCACAGAGAACTATAGTCAATGTCTCAGGATAAGCCATCACGGGAAAGAATATTTTAAAAAGTGTCTACAACTTAGAATAGATTTACAAGGAGATCCTGCTGAATAGCATTGAGAACTATGTCTAGATACTAATGTTGCAACAGAACAAAGGGTGGGGGAAAAATGTAATGTATATAACTTGAATCCCTTGCTGTAGAGTGGGAAAATTAAAAAAAAAGTGTCTATATATACATGCATAACTGAATCACTTTGCTGTACAGCAGAATACAACATTGTAAATCAACACTCCTTTAATTAAACAATTGCTTTAAAAAAAAAAAAAGAAGTACAATGGGAGTTCCCTTCATGGCTCAGCAGTTAAAGAACCTGACTAGGATCCATAAAGATGCAGGTTCAATCCCTGGCCTCTCTCAGGGGGTTAAGGATCTGGCATTACCATGAGCTGTGGTGTAGGTTGCAGATGTGGCTTCGGTCTGGTGTTGCTGTGGCTGCGCCATAGGCCATGGCTGCAGCTCCAATTGGACCCCTAGCCTGGGAACTGCCATATGCTGCGGGTATGACCCTAAAAAGAGAAAAAAGAAAAAAAAAAAAAAAAAGAAGAAGAAGTAAAATGAAGTCTCCAGAGTGACATTGTTCCCCACGCCTAACCTCCCAGCCCTGGGCCGGCCCACGGAAGTCTCATGGAAGGTGCTGAGCACTGGCCAGAGACCAGAGTCTTGCTTTTTGCCTTAACATGGTCCTTTTCATTTGTTTCTCAGTTGTTTCTTTGCAGGTGGTGACAAGCCTCAGTATTTACCCAGGGAAACCCTGGGGATGATCCTGGATAATTCTTTCTGCCCTTACAGAGCTGACAGCTATAGCATTTTCTGAAAAACTGTATTTTTCCAATATTGGGTCCCTTTTGTCTCTAGTGTCAAAAAAAAAAAAAAAATTGTATCTCTTCCCAAGGTAAAAACCAGGGCTAACAATTGGAACTTGGAAAAAGCAAGGGCCAGGCCCCGGCTGTGTGTCACCTTGCTAGATGCCTTTACAGCATGGAAGAGGAAGAGTAAAGCCATCAACATCCCATCTTAACAAAAGTAGCTCTTAAATCCCACCAGTAGTTTGACTGTAGAACTTGATACTTTGTTTTAACTTACAGTCTCAAAGGCTCCCCAAATTTAGAGATTATGGGCTATTTAATGGACTCCCCCAGTGCAGGCAAATGCAGAACAGGCCACATTCTGGCTACAAAGTCCACTGACTTGATGGCTTTCCCCTCTGAAACCTATCTCGAAATTGGTGGTGGATTTTGCAGATAACTACAGGTCTCAAAGTTGATGCTTCAGGATCGACCCAGAAAGTTCCGGCTTCACAGCCTTGCAGAAGGAACACGAAAGCAAACTTGTAATTCTATCTAACAGGGCTCAGCAAATTTTCCTGGCCTTTGATTTAATTTATACAAAGACACCATGATGATATCCGGGTTGGTCCTGTTTTAAAATATATGCCTGGAGTTCCCACTGTGGCCTAGGGGGTTAAAGATCTGGTATTGTCTCCAGGTGCTGTGGCCTAGGTCGCAGCTGCAGCTCAGATTCAATCCCTGGCCAGAACTTCTATATGCTGCAAGTGTGGCCAAAAAAGAAAAAAAAAAAAAAATACATGCCTGAAGTAGGAAAATTACAATTATAAATACATTATCATTAAGTTGTTATTTAAGGACATGACCATTCCCTTCACAAAAGACATCTGTTGAGATGCCTTAAATAACCAGCTCGATGAGTGCTGGTTGAATATCTCCCAGATTCAACTTAGAAAATTTTGATTTACAAACCTCTTTTCTGAAACAGAGCTATTATGCAAAGCAAAGCACACCTGTAGTTTTAAGAGAATTCTGGCAGGGTCTTTGGCTACTCTTTTTCTGGGAAGAGTACCAGGAGCCTTGCTTTTGCTTTTTGCCCCTTGCTCCAGCCTTGTCTTTTTAGCTCTCTGGGCCCTGGCCCAGGGGTACCTTGTTTTCATCAGGTGCTAAGTGCATTCGGCTTCATTTTGTAGTGAATGACCCCAAATCCAAAGCCAATTGAATTAAGTTCACAAAGGGAATGTATCACCTTACAAAACAGAAAGGTGCAGAAAGAGAGCTGGCTTCAGGTGGAGCTGGACTTAGGAGTTAAATGTAAGCAGGACAACTTCTCTGTTTCTGTTCTGCTCTCTGCTGTGTTAGACCATTCTCAGGCTCCTCTTGAGGCTTCTGTAAGCTCTCTGCTCCCCTCTCTTGGGGTGGGGTTGGAGACCCCACTGCTCCAGCAGCTCAACCTGAGACCACACTGCTCCAGCAGCTCAACCTCCCAGCGGGGACCTAGTTTTTAAAAACTTAAGTTCATTCTGATTGGACCATCTTAGCTCGCATGCCTGTTCCTGAACCAGTCCCAGTGTCCAAGAGAGATGGACATGCCCTGATTGGTTGGTATCTGAAACAGGAGCTCCACTCAGATGCCCTCAGAGTGGGACCGGAAAGCAGACGCCACTGCTTCAGGAAGGTGTGGTTCTGTTGGGAAAAACACGTGTTTCTATACTGACTTCTTCCCTCTAAGTAAAAGCCACCAAGAGTTGACATTTTGGAAGAGCATGAGGGAGTGCAGCATGTTGGGTCTTTAAAAGGTGTGCTTAAAAGTGGATGCCGGAGAAGGTAAAGATTGGCCCTGCTGGCCGTTGCTCACATTTCCATGGCCAGGAACCAATCGATCATGGCAAAAGAGCCATGCTGCTCAGATTCTTTCCAATTTCTTTTTCTTTTTTTTCTTTCTTTTTTTTTTTTTTTTTTTTTTTTTTGTCTTTTGCCATTTCTTAGGCCGCTCCTGCGGCATATGGAGGTTCCCAGGCTAGGGGTCGAATCGGAGCTGTTGCCACCGGCCTACGCCAGAGCCAAAGCAATGCGGGATCCGAGCCACGTCTGCAACCTACACCCCAGCTCACGGCAACGCCGGATCCCTAACCCGCTGAGCAAGGCCAGGGATCGAACCTGCAACCCCCATGGTTCCTAGGCGGATTTGTTAGCCAAGAGCCATGACAGGAACTCCTCCAATTTCTTGTTTTGGGATTATCTCTTCCACTTGCAAAGGAACCCTGCTCTCAGGGGAGTCTCTGCAGGCTCATTATTCCTGAGACGTCCATGGCTGAGAAGGCTGCTCTATAACTTCCAGGGTGAGAGACACCTGACCTCAGCAGGTGACCCATTAGCCAGGAGAAGGGACGGTCATTGCTGAGACCCAAGTGACTTCCCCGAGTGAAGGAAAGCACCTTGTCAGAAGTGATGGGGGCCCTTCTGTGTCCCCTGAAATTGAGAAGCAATTCTGTGAGAATCCACGTGGGACCCGAGAGGCCTCCAGACCAGCTCCCCACCCGGAGCCTCTACAGATTTCTCAGCATCCTTCTCCAGGAGGAATGCAGCCTTGAAGAAGCTGACCATTTTCTCAGAACCACTGACTCTGTGATCATAAAGGCTTTACAAATGTTGGAGATCTTTATACAATGAGGGAACTGAGGCCTGGAGTGGGGGGAATTGGCCCCTCTCTTCCCAAGTGTTCTGGTCAATCTTTCCACGCCAGAGCCCGAGCCGCCCTCTTTGGATGCTTGCTCCTGTGCACCAGTCCTTTGCTCCCAGGTCATGGCCATCTCGATGTGGATGCAATGGGGGAGGCAGAGCTATGAGGATCAGAGGAGAGTGTGGGGAAAAGAGAAGCAATATGGAAATAGAAACCAAATGAGTGCTGCTGTCACAGGAAGCGCAACTCTAAAGTAGTGGCTGGGTAACCTTTTATGAATCACTGTCACTTTTGAGAATCTAATGAAAGAGGTCAGGACCCATCTATTGGCTTAAGATGTACTACTTCCAAAGGAGGCACCCTGAGAGGCCAGGTGCTTGGGACAAGGTGCTGAATGGCTCACATGCCATGAAGCACTTCCAGATCTTGCTTCTGAGCTGGTCTAGGAGTCACCAGAGCGCTCATCTCATCATTCAATTTCTACCCTCCTGCCACCATACCTCTCACTCTTCAGACTAGGCTCCCAATGACTCTCATCAGTGTCAAGAAATCAAGAGTCTGCCCCCCCCCCCCCAAGAAGGAGTGGAAAGCCCTGGTCAGAGGAGGGTTGATGGAGGGGTTGTCCACCCACGATACTGTGAAGATCGGTGAATGCAGGAGTCCTGGATACAGGGCTTGGGTGGGCTTGGGGGAGGCCCTGTTTAAAATCTAGCAGCCACACGATTCCATCCCTGGCCAGGACCAGTCGGAAAAACTCCAGAGTTTGAAAAGGAGGAAGAGAGGGAGTCAGTGAGGAGAAGCCTGCGGGGCAGAACCAGAGCCAAGGAAGAAGGGTGGGAAGACTGAGAAATCCTAGACAAAGGAAAAAAATTCAGAGACCCACAAGCTATGGAAGTGGCCCCCAAACATATGGGGAAGGGAGATTCAGTAGGTGAATTTTTGTGTTTTAGAGGGACGCAGGGTAGCGTCAAGTTTCATCTCTGAAAGACACCAGGCCTCTGCCCATTGCCCAACGTCCCCTTGACTCCCTTGGGCAGCAAGCGCTGCCCAAGGAGGTCCCCCCAGCAAGGGACCAAGGCAGCCGGTGCAGGTCCCTAGGAACACATAGAGCGCGGGCGCCGACAGGGGGCGCCAGCGAGACCTCCTGCCCGAACTTGCGGGGCTCAGGCTGTGATGCGCGGCCTCCAGGCAGGCGGTGCGCAGTACCGCCCAGCCAGCTTCTGCCAGTCGGGCTACACTAAATCTCGATGGCCTCGGGTGCAAACGAGCCAAGGACTTACAGGCCGCCTGGAGCGCAGCGCTCCTTAGAGACACGGCTTCGGAGGGCTGGGGGCACTTCGGGCTTCCTGGCCTGGATGGGTCTCCCAGGGCTTGGCAGCCACGAACGAGACCCCACCGGGCTGAGCCTCGTGGAGGGCTCCAGGGCGGTTCGAGGACACGTGGCCCAGCTCCCTGCCTCCCCTGGCCCAGGCAGGGCTGGCGGCTGGAGGGTTAAAAGGCGACTTGCCACCCCCATTCTCCTGGGGAGAGAGTGCCTTTTCTCCAAGTCCATATGGCCACTTCCTTTCGACCTGCTCGGCCCTGCTCGCCTCTTTGTCCGAGCTGTCACTTATAAAGAATCACTTGACTTACAATAACAGGTTCAAAAGACGACAGAGTATAATCAGTTGATCCACGAAGAATTGAAATAAAGAACACCCCACTGCTCCAGCTATCATTCCCATAGAGATAGTGATATCATTGATGTGATTGCGATGCTAATTTCTATACAAGAAAAAAAAAAACCCTTGTATTTTGGAATTTGTTCAAAGAGAATTTCAGACACATCAGATTGGAAAATGCGGACTGAATTCCTAAACTTTTTTGGGTTGGCAGGAGATTTTGTAAAAAAAAAAAAAAAAAAAAAAAAAAAAAAAAAAAAAAAAACCACCACTGCAGAGATTTGAATGGGATTTTAAGAAATCTCATAGAACTAGATTGTTGGGGGAAATCTGGATGCTCCTGGTCCCCAAAGTCCTGGAGAAAGAGAGAGAAGGGGAAGGGGAAGGAGGAGGAGGAGGAGGAGGAGGAGGAGAAGAAGGAGAAGGAGAAGGAGGAGAAGGAGAAGGAGAAGGAGAAGGAGAAGGAGAAGAGGAGGAGGAGGAGGAGGAGGAGGAGGAGGAGGAGGAGGAGGAAGAAAGCAAGCGAGATAACTCTGAAGTGCTGGATTCTCAGGGCAGAGTCCAAGGGTCCCCGCAGAGGTGACCTGGCCGGATGCCCACGGAAGGCATGTCTGGGGAGCCAGTCACTACAGCCAGATCCCAAGATCAGTGCCTGTTGCCTGAGACCCCAGCCCCAGCCTGACGATGCCTGGCTGCTCCTCTGGTGGGAGGTTTAGCGCACCTCTCCCCACAGCTGGACCCGTTGTTTGCAACTGAGTGACTCCTTCTGTGGGAGGGGGAGGTGATGGGAAGGCTGTGTTGTGCTTTTTCTGTATTTTTGCTCTTTACCTATTGTGGTGCCTTTGCCTAAACCCACCAGTCATCTTAGGGGAACTCAGTTCGGGCAGGCTGGAACAAGTCTTACCTGGATCAATGTTTTAAGTGGCCCTGTGGCTTGATGTTTTGAATAATCAGTCTGTTTCCATCGTTTCTTAATCATGCACAACACAGGCCTCTCTCTCTCTCTCTCTCTCTCTCACTCTCTGTCTGTCTCTCCCTCCCTCCCTCTCTCCTTCCCTTTCTCTCCCTCCCTTTCTCCTTCTTTATCTGTCAACTCTTTTGGACCCTGTGTTTCTGCTCTTAACATGCCCCAGTGTCACATGTGAGCCTTTTCTCTAAAACAAGCTCCTCATTGGTGTATCTGGATACTTCTTTTATTATTATTACTGAATCTTTTTTTTTTCCCATAATGACACCAGGATCATTATATAATCCCATAACAAAGAGGCTTTTGAGGCACCAGCTTTTGTCAACTCTAGGACAGAGAATCCATAATTGCATTATTCAGCTTTTTTCCCCCCTTCTTCCCCCTCTTCCTTGCTTCACAGAAACCCAACCTCAAGCATCACTCACATCTCTACCTTGTTACCTCGCCTTATATTATTTACCAAAGCGTTTGCCTGGAGGACCAGCCTTTGCAAAGTTGCCTTAAAAAAGTTATTTTGTTTGATAATTAAGTCCTGGAGCCCACCGCGTGATGATTATTCTGGACCCATAAGGCAGAGAACCTGCGTGACGTTTTTCTCGAAGTTTAATTACCGTATGCTAATTTCCTTGCCTACTACGTGATTAATTAAAATCATATTTTCATAATCATTTGGCACTAGTATTGTTTTAGAATTATCATGATCTCCTAAATAGTGTCTGTAAATAAAGTCGCCTCTAATGGCAGGCGCGGGAGGCGAGGCTGAGGACCTCTCCGTGTTTGTATCGCGGCGATTGGCAACATAACTGCCTTATTTACATTAAATACGCCACAAGGTTACAGCGCGGATCAACGTCATTTGATCGCTGATGACTCCCTTAAACGCCCGGGCTGTGACTGATTCTCCGCGTCCCGCTGTCCACCGAGATTCACCCGGGAGTTTTTTTTTTTTTTTTTTTTTCTTCCCCCAGAAAAGAAACAGACTTTAAATAGTTTCAGGAGCAGGTAAGAATTACGCTTTTTCCTCTCCCCCTTTCCGTCTCTCTCTTCTCTCCCTCCGTGGCAATCTCTCTCTCCCTCTCGGCTGGATAAAAAATTCTTTAGTCAAAGGCAGGAATGCAAAGTAGTGACAAGCGAAGGGGCTGATATATGTCTCAGTAACGAGTCTGACAATCAGAATGTAGCTCTTGGAGAATAGATAGATTTTAATAAGTGTGTTTACATGAGCTCAAGGTCAGAAGCAAGCTGCGCTGTGTTAAATGGTTTCTTAGTTGCTAGACAGAGAGAAAAAATGGACGATCACACACCATTCTTTGTAGATTATTATATCAAGGGTTCAGTCTCTGGCTCATCAAAGCTAAATGCCGCAAGACCTATCTAGTTGCTGTGAATTATGCCAGGGCGACAATGGAGAGCGTTTTTAATGGTACAATGCATTTCACCTACCAGATAGGGGGAGGCCGAGCCGGGGATGGGGATGTCTGCTGGGGCTGGGTGATGAGTATCAATGAACGGGGCGATTCTGAAAAGAGGCAGACGAAAATCGAGCCCGCCCTGCCCGGGCTGGGCTGGGAACAGTTCGCAGGGCTCTGCCGAGTGGGCGAGCGAGGCGCGCGAGCAGGGCGCCCGTCCCCCCTCAGCCCCGGAAAATGATCAAGTCAATCATGTGGACATGTTTCATTATTCA
Source organism: Sus scrofa (assembly GCF_054392235.1). Lineage (NCBI taxonomy): Eukaryota > Metazoa > Chordata > Mammalia > Artiodactyla > Suidae > Sus > Sus scrofa. The sequence goes on from NC_139388.1 coordinate 44,312,690, forward strand.
TTGAACACAATCTTTTACAACGCTCCGTTTACGTGCCCGAGTTTGCTCCCGACGCCCGCGTTTCAGTGTTTAAGGTAAGGAAAACAAAGGTGGGGGTGTCTCGGGGCGCGGCGCGGTGGGGGTGGGGGGCAGGGGGGGCGCGGCGGGTGGGGGCGGCCCCGGCGTCCGGGAGGTGGCAAAGTGAGTTTGGACTCTTGGCGTGGCCCCCATCCCCTCCCCCTCCCCATCTCCGCGAGGCCTGCCGCCGGGTTCCTTCTCGCCCCATCGCGATTAAAAAATACGGTCTAATTAAATATCCGTGGCTGTGACGTTGGCGAGAGAAGCTGTCAGCGGGGGGAAAAAAGAGGAAGAAATCGAGAAAGCGGCGGCGGCCGGGCTTCGAATGGCGGTAGAGAACTTCGGCGGCGAGCGGGACCCGCGCCGGGGCCGCCGCCTCCCCCGCCCGCGGTCCCGGGACCGTTACTTTGAAAAGGAGTCGCGGGGCCTCGCGCCGGACGAGCCAGCGGGACCCCGCGCCCCGCTCCGGGCCCAGCCGGCGCCCCCCACCCGCGCGCGGCCCGCGAGCCGCACTCGGCCCCAGGAAACTTTCAAAAGGGTCTGGAGGGTTGGCGGGGCGGGGGGTGGGGGGGGTGGGGGAGTCGTGTGGAGCCCGGGAGGATGGGGCCGCAGAAACTTCTGCTCAAGTGACTTTCCCCATTTTCTCCTCTGCCTGGGAATCGGGTGCCCCTCGCTCCCTTTCTCCCTTCGCGGCTCGCTGCGGGATTCCAGCCCCGCCGCCGGGGGCGGGGGTGGGGGGGGAGAGGGTAATTTGTAATTTTTTTTTTTAATCAAAGTTAGCCGATGCTTACAGTGTGTCAAACTTGCGGGCGCCAAGGGCCGCTGAGACCTGCCATTTTGTGTTTTCATTGGCCTCCTGTGCCCCGGGAGCCGGGCGAGGCCAAGGCCGGGGGCTCCGTAGGGCCGGGGTGCCAGGGTCGGAGCCCACGACCCCAGGAAAGGCCGTGGCGTCTGCCAGCGCAGACGGCGTCCGCAGCACCTGCCCTAGCCCAGCCCAAGCCCTGGGGCCAAGCCGAGGGGCCAAAGATAAAAATAAAGAAATAAATAAGTAACAGGTTATGGAGGGAGAACTGAGCCGGCCAGCCTTGGGCTGGAGAAATGAGGCCAATCAGAGTGAGAGAGTGCTGGCGTGGGGGCTCAGGAAGGCGGGGAGACGGGGGGTTGGGGGGCATCTGGGAAGAGTGCAGTTTGGGGGAACGGAAGCCCCAGGCCAGATGTACGACGGGGGGGGGGGATGATCTTTGCTGATAAGCCTTTTCTGTTTGCTTCAAGACATTATTTTTTTTGAAGATGAAGAATTGAGGAAAACAGTCGTAGGCGGGACCGGGATGTATTTTAGGCAAAAAAAAAAAAAAAGGGGGGGGGAGCTTTTCTTTGATGATGAGTAGGAAAGTGTCCAGATCCCGACGCGCCCATCTGTTGCAGTTTTGCAAATAATTTAAAATACAGATATCTCTATATAGATGAATGTATGGGAAGTGGAAGGTGGAAATACAGGCGCCGGGAAGTTAGAAAAAAGAAGGAAAAGGGGATGCAAGGCAGAGAGACATCTGTCCCTACCCCACTCTTCCTAAGAAACTCCTGCAGGGCTTTCTTTGGGGACAGGTGGAAAGTTGTCTCCCCTACCCCTCTCCTTTTTCACTTCTGTATTGTGAACATTGCTACAGTCCGCCTCTCGGTGAACGTGCACACAAGCCCCGCGTTCGGTAGAGGGTCGGAAGAGCGTTTGGGAGTGGGTTGGGGACGGCGGGGGCTGGAGCAACGAGCAGGGGGCGAGGAGGGGCAGGGCGGGGTCCCAGTCCTGCGCGCCGATCCCAGCCGCGGCAGGGTTTTGTTTGCCGGATATTGTTATGTCTAACGAGTGCCTCACAGGAGACGTGATTTGTCGGCCGCCTTCGTTTTCACTTTAACAGAAAATACCGCGGCTGCGCGGCGTCCTGGCCGGCGGGTCCGGGCGCCTCGGGCGGGGTGGGCGCACGAGGCTGCGTGCGGAGGGGAGCTGCCGGCCCGCCGGCTGCGGAGAGGGGCGGTGGGCCGGGTGGGGTGAGCGCGCGCCGGTGCCGGCCTCGGCTGCTCCTGCGCCTTCTCCCGGCAGCCGCCGCCGCCGCTGTGCAGTTTAGCAGAAATCCGACAGGGGCCGCGTTTGTTGAGCGCATCCGGCCGCCGGGCAGCCGGAGCGGGCCGCGGGGCCAGACCGGCCGGTGTAGACACGGGGAGGGGGGGTGCGGGGAGGAGGTTGGGGGGAGGGCAGGCGGGGAGGGGTGCGGGAAGCAAGCTGGGCCCGAGTGCTCGCTAACCCCAGCGTCTCCTGTCCCCGGTGTCCCGGGCGAGTTGGGCAGCCCCTGGAGCCCCGGCCTTGCGCCCCCGCCCCCAGCCAGGGCTTAGGTGAACCTGGGGTGGGGTGAGCGTGCGTGCGTGCGTGTGTGTGTATGGTGTTGGGGGAGGTTAGACTGGGAACGCACTGTTTTCTTTCCCAGTTTGATATTAGCAACTGGATTTTTACTTTAAGAACGGCTTTGCTCACTGCTGGGGTTGGGAGGGGGCGATCTTTTCCCATCACTCACATCTTTGTTCATTGTTCACTGAGTGGAAGGCAGGCGACTTAAAGAGACGAAAGAGAGGAAGGGGGGGAGAGGAAGAGAGAGGAAAAAGAGAGGGAGCGAGAAGAGAGAAGGAAGAGTGGCGCGGGGAGAGCGCCCCCGCCCCTGCCCGGGTCGGGTTGGATGGTGAAACAGTAAACCCGCGCACGGAGGGTCGCCGGGAAAGTGGACATTACCGCTTTAATTAACTTCGAGATGCTCCGGCGGCGGGACCTGGCGTAGCCGTGACGCGCCCCCATAAATCTGCCCGGCCCGGGGCTGCTCGGAGAACTCGTACAGTAGCGGCGTCAGACCCGACGCGCGCCTCCCAGTCCGGAGCCCATTTGCATAATTGGATCTTTTTTTTTTTTTTCTTTCTTTCTTTCCCCCACCCCCCTCATTCTCCCTCCCTGAAACTTGTTTGAAAACCCAAGCGAAAACCGCGACGACCTGCACGCTCACAAGCGAGTGCCAAGTAAGTGCCCTGCCGTGGCCTCGGCGCGCCGGGAGGTTAGCGCTCAGAGCCTGCGAGCTAGGTGCCCGGGAGCCGAGCGCTGCCTGGCGGGCCTCGGTGGAGGGCTGCTCGCTGGCGGGAGGACTGCAGCTGCGGGCTCCAGGGCTCCCGGCTGGCAGCTCGCACAACTTTTTTTTTCTCTGTCTCCCGAGTTTTCGGGCCAGGTGAGGTGTTTGGGCCACGCGTGTACCTGTAACGAGACTCGGGAGGCGCTCTTTGGGGCGCAGTGGAGTTGGGCATTTGGGGTCCGGGCGGGTAGTCGATCCCCGCCGCCTTGGAGGGCAGAGCTGTGATCGAGCGAGCGAACCGGGCCGGCTGCTCGTCGCGCCGCGCCGCGCCGCGAACGCTGCTCATCGCCAAATGCCTCCCCCATTATTCTAAGGTTTGTGTCTCTGGCTGTGTGTGTGTGTGTGTTTGATCGGCTGTGCTTTAAAAAGAAAGAAAAGCAGGCACAACAAGAGCAGGAAGGGCTTCTCTCTTAGCTTCCCCCCCTCCCCATTTCTCCAGCATCATTTATTTCTAGTGCTGGAAGGAGAGCGTGCAGGGCTTCTTTGCTAAAGACAGAGTCACGGAGAGATTGACAATTGTGTTGGAAATGCTATAAATTCTATAGGCAAAATGTAGCTGCATTTGTAAAATGCTAACCCTGGCCTGTCCAGGAAAGTGATTTGATAGTATCTCAAATTTTGTTAAAAATGCATAATAATGTAGTATTATTATTATTACTACTATTTACAATGTTCAAAACCTGGGAGAAAAGTCGATTTTCTTGGGAGGAAACTGTCACCCTAGTTTCTGCTTGCTAGGGATCTTGCTGACAGCTGGGCCCACCACCCTGCCTGGAAGGGGCAGGGGACTCAGCTTTGGCCTTGGGAGTCACAGGGGGGCTGCTGGCTGCCCTCTGGCCTCTGCTCAGGGAGCGCCTAGGGCTTCTGGCTGAAGGCTGCTTTAGTTATGACGTCATTCTGATAGCGGAGTGCAAATGTCTCCTGATTCCACCATTAACCGCCTGGCTGATTTGCTTGGTAATGATAGCACTGACGTCCAGGGCTTGACAAATGCAGGCCCACGGAGTCCTAGGAATTAGCTTCTCCCCCCACTGAGGAGGCAGTGAGCTGCCAGAAGTCTCACTACTGGTCCCTTGCCTTTGAACTTTCTAGGACCTGAGTCCAGGCACCAACATGGAGGGCAGGCCCTGGACCAAGGGACTCCTGTTTTCCCGAAGTTTAGAAAACTTTTAGAAGGCTTCCAGGTACAGCATACCCTTAAGCTGGTAACACTTGAATTCAGCTGTGACCAGATGAGACATTTCCTTCTGACAAATGGCAGGGACCCCAGGTCTCTCTGGGGCCATTGCATGGAAGGTGGGATTGGGACATCTGCTTCCTACCTTCGGTCCCTTAACTGTAACTTTATGTTAATAGCACTGCAAGTAAACTGGATTTAGTGTGGATTTGAAAATAGTGTACAATGATTTAAGATTTCTTTTGATTTACTGTTCAAATGAAATTTGCATAAATGTGATGAAAATGAACTTAACATCTGGGCATATGAAAAAAGGTTAGTACCTCATATGTCATCTGCAGAGAAAGTCTCTAAAATGCTTTCACCCTAAACTGGGTTCGGGGGAAACAGTTCCTGGAGACATAAATGGTAATTATGGAAAACCTGGAGAAAGCGCTTTCAATACATTTGCATTCTCTTGGACCACTGCTCTGAAAACCCATCTTGTTCTGTGCCTGGAGTGCTTAACTTCTGAGCAGGCTTGAGATCTCACAACTCAGCAAGTTAGCTGCTGGCTGGGCCTGTCTTCACGGAAGATGGAGGGCAGGATGGGGAGTGACAATCACGCTGCTCTGGTCCAGGCTCGAGGCCAGTAACCCCCTTTACGGGAGAAGACAGGGAAGGGCCCAGGACGTGGAGCCCTGCTAACCACAGTTGCCCATTGGGTGCCGAAGGCGGTGCCGAGATGGAGAATCATTGCCTGCCAAGCCCCAAAAAGCTGACCGATTCAGTTGTCTACTCCGCCTTAGGTAACCAAAGAAGTGTGCGTCACATCAGACCTATAAAATCCACAAGCCCATTCAAGTGAACTCTGAACTCCATCTCACTTTTTGAGCAAGACAAGCTTATCTCTGGTGCAAGGAAATCAGAGTTAAACAGCCTTCCCCAAACATGGTTGCCTTTTGCTCAAAAGTTGGCTGTGAATGGCACAGGTGTTTTTAAAGAGCCTTGAATGGAGGGGGAAAAAAGACAGCAATGATGCTCGTGAGAATATAGATGAACTTTTTTTTTTTTTTTAAGAAGAGGTTCATAAAAGAAGAAAGCAAATAGATTTATTTTTCCAGTTTGAATGAGGACAATTATAGCTTTTTAACGTCTTTGGATTTAGTGTTTTTAATAAGCCTTTTAAGTAAGCTGAAATATCAGCTTGCATTTTGTTCTCAGCATTATTTAAAGTGAGACTTGACGCAGATTTAAAAACACACGTGAGCTTTCTGCAGGTCAACTTGTGTCCATGCTGAGGGCAGGAGGCCTCCCCAGCACCTCTGCCAGAACCTAGAACAGATGAGAGTGCGCTCAGCCTGGCTTTATCCCATCTCCAGATGAGACACATGTGGGCTGGAAGGATGCTGGCAGCCAGGTGACCTAATGTCATCCCCTGGCTCTGAAGCCTGGATGTTGGAGCCTAAAAGCAAGGTCCAAGTTCACTGACATGGAGAGACTCATCTCTGCTAGTAGGGGCTTGTGAGCTGAGGGGCTTTCTTGGTGAAGCCATGCCTACCGTGTATATTGGCGTGCCTGCCCCCACCCCCTGGCCCCTGGAATGTTCCGTGGCAGGACACCAGAGGGGACTGGTGGAAAAGGAGCAGTCCCAGGACGCAGTGGGGGTGGGGTGGAGGGTCTGGCTGGGCAGGCTCGCTGTGTGTTTTGCTGTGTGTGGTACCTGGTTGGGGGTTGTTGAGAGAGAGGCCTTTTTCAAGGAAAGGGTTGCTTGTGCAGGTCTGGACTCTCTGGCTGCCCTTGGTGGTACCGAGTGCCCTTCGAGGGGGAGAGCCAAGCTAAGCTAGAGAGTCATATGTGCAGTGAAACTGAGCCAAACCAGGGAGGGGCCCACTGGGGTCTCAGTTGTGATGATGCTGGTATATGTGTGTGTGTGTGGCCCTCGTGTGCTTGTGTGCATGTGCTGGGGAGGGTGTTCCTGCTAGAAGCACCTGTTGGGAGATGATTTCCTATTCACTCACAATTGCACTGCCCAGGGGAGAGTAGTGAGTTTGTAAGTGCATGGAGGTGGGGGGAGATTGGGGCTAAAATAGCTGAGAGACTCACAAAGCAGAGGGGAACTGAATAAGCTCAGAAGATGGAACCTGAAGAAGGCAGGCCACTTTTCCTAGATCATATATATAAGTAATTTTACCCCCCAGCGAAGGCAGACATGGATGGAAGGTGGGCCTCTCCGCAAGCCACCTGGCTCCAATACCAGCTGTGCCCGGGGTGGGAGCAGGACTTCCTGTCCAGTTTATGCCATCAGCTGGCTTCTGTTGCCCGTCTACCATGGGGCTTCAGGGTACAGAGATCAGGGTTGGTTTTAGTGGCTCTGCTGGCTGTTTGAAGAAACCATCCTACCAACTTTCACTGTCAAAAAATCATTGAAGGAGCTCCCTTTGTGGCCCAGCAGTTAATGAACCTGACTAGGATCCATGAGGATACGGGTTCAGTCCCTGGTCTCGCTCAGTGGGTTAAGGATCCAGCATTGCTGTGGCTGTGGTGTAGGCCAGCAGCTATAGCTTGGATTTAACCCCTAGCCTGTGAACCTCCATATGCCACCAGTGTGGCCCTAAAAAACAAACAAAAAATCATCGAAGATTTCTGGTTTCTTTTCTGTTAGCATTTTTGCTCCTATGGGGGGTGCATGGAGCACTTGGCTTGTCACAGCCTTTAGGTGTACTGGAGGTCAGGTTTAAGTGACCTCAGAGACAAGATTCAGGTGAGGCCTTTGGTGCAACTTGCCAGACTAGCCTCAGCATTGTCTGTCTAGACCAGGGTTTCTCAGCTGTGATGCTAAGGATGTTAACCCCTCACTGTAGAGTCTGTCCTGCCTGTTGGAGAATGTTTAGCAGCATCCCTGACCTCTGCTCACTAGATGCCAGTAGCAACCCCCAGTCATGACAGTTAGCATGTCTCCAGAGGTTTCCATCCATCTCCTGGGGGGATATCAGGCTCATTTCCCACACCATCCATGTGCCAAGCCCTGTCCCGGGTGTCCCAAGGGGGCACAGGGAAGTCTGACCCCTGGGCAGTGCTGGGTGGGGAGACAGACCTGTCCCATCACCGATGGGGTCTGAGAGGAGGGAGAGCATCCGCCGTGGAGGACTACATGGGCAGAGAGGGGTGTGGGACTCGACTCTGACTGTGTTTATATCAGTTCCACCCTGAAAATGGCCCTGCCAGTGAGAGAGCTGTCTTTTCTGGCCTCCTGACTGTGACATGCAAACCAAGAAGTGGAAAGCAACAGTTCTCAGGCTGCGCGTTGAGGCCGGGCGTCCTGCTGGCAGGATGATGACAGTGGTTTATTTTTGTGCACTTACTATGTGGTAGGCATGGGTTCTAAGCACGCGACTCATTTAATCCTTACAGCCCCTCTAAAGCGCAGGTCCTGTATTTGTTCCAAAATTCAGCAAGGGAATCTCAGGCTCCAAGACAGGGAGGTGGGGGAGGGGGGGGTCCAGGATCAGAACCCATGCAGACTCCAGCCCTCTCCTGCTCCAGAACATGTCTCAGTGGCCCACGGCCAGCTGCCCTTCCTGGGGCGGGGCGGGGGTGGGGGAGGCACATGTACCGCAAGACCCCTGAGATTCCGTCCATGACCAGGGAAGCTCACCCACAGCCTCCGGACACCAGGTAGAGAGGATCCTGGGCAGCCAGAGCGAGCCCTTTTTGAGGGACACAGACCGCCAGGTGGGGGCTCTGGGTGGCTGGTGACAGGAAGGTCCTCACTGATGCTTCGAAGGCATTAAGAGATGCAGGAAGGAAAAGCGGATGGTAGGGGGCCCGTCCTCTCCCTGCCTGTTCTTACTCTGTGAGCTTTACAATGAGAAAATTCAGTGCCATTCTGACACAGGAAAAATGATGACCGTAGGCTCGAGCTGACATTACCCTGCACGTTTCCCATCAAGGCATTATAGCTTTGATTACCTGAGCTGTGTTTAGCTGGTCTTTGGTTACAGAGGTGAGCTTCTCCCTTGCTCTCTCTCTCTCTCCCTGCTGGTTCTTCAGCCTGGCTGCTGGGCTGCCAGCTCCCCAGGGCTTCCTCCCTCATCCCACCCGGTCCATCCATTTGGGACCCTCAGCCCCTTCACCATCTTTGGTTGTTTTGTTTACCCAGTACCCATGCAGACGTCCGCAGAGAGAGGATGAAGTAGCCCTCTTTAGGTTGTGAGAGCCAGCCAGAGTCCCTAAAATTGAGATGAGTCACAGAAATGTCCCTTCAGCCTTAATTATAATGATGTTCTCACTTGCCCGTCTGAGGTTCCAAAATAATTCCTGAAGATTGGGGTGGGTTTCGGGTTCATGGAGGGGCTGGATGGTGGAGCTCTCAGGGAATATTTATGCCTGTAGTTTCTGGGCACCTGAGGTCGCAGATCTAGAGCCCCTCAGGGTAGGTGTGTAGAAGAGGCTATTGGGTGTTTGCTTCAGGCCAGGCCCCGCCCTTTGCACCTTGGGGGCGCGGTCTAATTTGGTCCTTTTAACCACACAGCAAAGGGCATCCCCCAGGTGGCGTGGCAACTTGTTGCAGCCACAAGCTGCAGGATGGCAGAGGCAGGGTTTAAAGCTTGGAGCTTGCACGGCTCTGACCTTGCCTGCCTTCCCACGCAGTGCTCAGAGAGGCCAGTGCATACAGCCGTCCCTGTCATAGTGACTCGCCTTTCGCACGAAAGTTAAAAATGTAAAGCAGAACTTGCTCCTTGGAGAACATATGCATTGTTGTAAATTTGCTTTCAGAGGAAGAAAATATTTGGAAACTGTATCAGCTAAACTGTATCAATTATAGAGAAACAAACAGATCACAGATCATGGAGATAATATATATATGGAATTTAATCTCTTTGAATAGCTTGATTATTTAATCTTCCAAAATATCTAGAAACTCTTATTCCTTATTGGCTAGAGAAAAAAAAAGTGTCACAGACTTTTTTTTTTTTTTTTTGGTTCTTTCAAAATTTTGAAAAAATTTCCGTTAAAATCTGTTCAAGTCAAGTCAGGCAAAGCCTTCCAAATTATTACAGAAAGGCTGTCATTTCCATGAAGCCTATGGAAGGGGGGTGGAAAATCTCATCGAAATCCCAGCTCAAGTGCTTTAATTATTTTGCGTCCTGGGCCAGGCCAGGGCTCTCAGTTTGGGGACTGTGATCTGTTGATGCCAAGCAGCTATTCCAGCAGCCTTCAAGCTGCACCGAGCAGAGAGCATCTTCCTGATGAAACATGCTGGATCTGGCAATTAAACTCAGTGCAGGATTCCTGCAGCATCTGAGAAACTTTCTTCACAAACGTTTCCACCCAAAAGCAGGTCGGGGCTGCTGGGTGGCAGTCCCACTGCAAGAGCCCTAGTAAGAGTTCAGAAGGGGCAGTGTGGGAATGCGGGGACGGAGGAAAGCGGCCACATGCTGACATGAAAGGATTTCATCTGCGCAGCCGAAACCCTCCCCGGTGATGGAGGGGCCACCTCTGTGCTGGTCTGTACAGCCCCCAGGTCTCCCCGAGTCCGCCTGGCCACTCTGAGCCATTGGAAGCCCAGCCCTGCCAGGAGCTCGCGTCGACTTTGGCGGCACCATTTCTTAAGCAAAACACCAGACACCCTGCCTGTGATTCTTTTCTGAGCTCATTGATGTGACAACTTCATATCTATTTTCTGTGTGTGTGGTTTTTTTTTTTTTGTTTTTTCATTTGTTTGGTTTGTCCCCCCCCCCTTCCTCCTTTTCAGCTGTTTCACCCTTTGCACACGAATTCTGAAAGCAGGTTGAAAAAGCTTTTGTGGACGGTGGGGGGTGGGGGTGGGGGGCTATGGGCATTTGAGTCCCATTTCACATTCCCTTCTGGCATATTTTGGAGGCAGAAGAAATACAGACAAGACGACGTGCACATTTGCATCAGCTAAAAAATGTATTGATTAAGACTGGAAGGTGGCAGCTTCCCTTTTAGTAAGTGCTGCCACCCCAAGGAAGACACAGTGGCTTTCGAAGTGCGTGACAAATAATGGGCTCATCCAGGGTCTGGTCATCTGATTGGCATTTCCGGTGACAGTGAGAGTGGTGAACTGCCCGTCTTTGGGGGGATGTGCCTGCCATGCCTGATGGCACGTTTATTCCTTAGCGATGGCTGTCTGTAAGGTCAAGTTCTATATTGCAGATATTAGCGTACGTACCATTTTCAAAACCCTCCCAAAGAACTGGCTGCATTTTGACATAACTGCCCTTTTATCTTGGGGATACCAGCAACCTGATCCTCCCATTTTCCCCTCCTGTCTCAAAAGGTTGACAGGAGCTCAATCCCAGTGAGACTTTTTTTTCCCCAGGCTCTTCTGGCTCTGCCTGAATGGGGAGCCTGGCTGCTCAGGTGACAAAACACCAGCCCATGTGGATCTGGGGGGCCACGGGGGTGCTGCTGTTCAGACAATGTTTTCTCCCTTTGCATGATACTATTGCTCCGATAAAAATCGTGTCATCTTTGTGTGTGATCTCCAGATACCACCTTCAATAAAATAATTTCTTCGTTGAGCTGAAGAAGGAGTGGTTTCCAGCTGCTTCGTTCCTCAGGACAGACTTTGGAGTTAGACTCTGTCTCTAACTCAACTTCTGCTCGAGGGTGGCCTCCTGGGGAGGTCATTGTGAAGGGGCCCGGGGCCTGGTGACCTGGGGAGGCTGGGGATGGAGCACTTCCTTCTTTAGGAATCAAGGCTGAGCAGACTTCAACACCAAATTCTACTAGGATCATTTGTGCTTAAATGTGCAGATCTGTGCTTTGCCCGTCTCCCTCTCGAAGGCAGGTGAATCGAATCCTTGCTGGACTGGCGAAGGCGGGGCCCTCCCTTTTTCTGAATCTCCATCATCAGCCAACTGTTAACCCTTAGATGAACACAAGGAAACTTTGCGCTCCTCTCCGCTTACTGTATCATTGCCCCAGAAGGAGTGTCTGCAGGGGAATTCTTCGTGCGCATTTTATTTGCTAATTAAATTTTTTTGCAACCGTTACATAGGACATGCTTTGCTTGAGATATTAATATCTATAAGTTAGTATTTTTGCATTATTTAATTTTTAGGGATGTTCCCTCCTTCATTCCATGATTAAGATGCTTATTTCATTGAGCTGGAAACATCAAGTTTGCAAATGAGGAAGCGCCCGAAGCACTTTTTTTTGGTTTTGTTTTGAAGCAGTGTAACACAGTGATAAAGAGCTCAGGCCCAGTCAGATGGGACCAGGCCCCACACCCAGCTCCACCACTTACAAGCTGTTTGAGAACAGGCATTTTGTACCTTCAAGCCTCAGTTTTATCATCAGTAGAATTGGAATAATTTTTCCTCCCTAATTGAGTCATCAGGATTAAAAGAGAACATGATTAATTAATGAGTCCGGAGACCAGCTATTCAACAAATGGCCAGCTAATATTATTCCTTGTTTTATACATTTTGTTAAATATTTTAGGAAGGAAAACCCCATCAAAACCTATAGTTGTCGTCAGTCATTTGCAAAGCCTCCTGAAGTGTCATCCCTCCTTTGTTTCCTGGCTGGCCTTTGGAGTTATTTACCTGGGGATCAATAAGTATCAGCTGATTGATTTCCTATATGTTTCAGAAGATGCATTTTAAAGGGTCAGCTGGGTTCATGGAAGGGTACAGGGTGGGGGTAGGGTTTAAGTCTTCACTAAACAAACATTCTCACTCCAATCCATCAAACATTAGCACTGTTTCCAGGACACACACAAACACACACACACACACACACACACACACACACACGTTCGCATGCACACACCACACCACACATTGGTTTCAGGAACCTTAGTGGGAGCATCACGGGCCCTGCTCCTCGTCTTGGCCCTGGACCAAAACCAAAGGCCCCAAGGAGGCTCTCATTCATTCATTCATCCACCCGTTCATTCATTTTATCTTTTAAAACATAGTTATGTAAATGTATCCTGTGCCCTAGGCAGATCTGGGGTGTGAAGGGGAGCAGAATCACTTTGGGGGGGTATAACCTGATAGAACCCCCTTCCCCAGCTGTTATATCAGGACAAAAGCACAGAGAAGGCAGTGAAAATGATTTCTTAGGTTCTAGGTTTCAGATCTCTCTCTCCCTCTCTCTCTCATACACACCTCTCTCTCTCTCTCACGCACACACACACACACCCCCTAAGAGTCACCTAATTTGCATATACTCACATGCTGATTTCAAGGCAACCAAATGCTTGTGCTTGAAGTATAAAATTAATGAGTTGAACCTGTGGCCATTGCATTCAGGATGAGTCACCCAAGAGAGAGGTGAGGAGTTGAACACAGCTCCTTTATTCGCTTCCACAGGGAAAAAAGGGTAGAATTCTGGATTGGCTTTTACTCCCTGGAGGGGATCCCAAATCTATGACAAAAGGAACATGTCAGCCATCCTGGGAAAGTACCCTAACGATGTTATATTAAGAGGAGTTCCCACTGCGGCTCAGCGGGTTAAGAACCCGAAATAGTGTCCTTGAGGATGCAGGTTTGATCTCTGGCCTCGTTTAAGGATCGATCTCTGGCCTTGTGGGTTAAGGATCCCGTGTTGCCGTGAGCTGCAGTGTAGGTCACAGATGTAGCTCAGATCCAGTGTGGCTGTGGCTGTGGTTGTGGTGTAGGCTGGCAGCTGCAGCTTCAGTTTGACCCCTAGCCTGGGAACTTCCATATGCTGCAGGTGTGGCCCTAAAAAGGAAAAAAAAGAAACAAGAAACAAGAAACAAGATCTCATCTTCCTGCCAGAAATTTGAAACCAAGATCAGGTCCTCTAAATAGGCCCGTAGCATTTATTGATTGCTTTTCACATAGGTGGCCTTGGGCTTTAAAATGCAAGATATTGTTTAATCCTTCGAACACTCTCTGCCTTTTGATGGAGCAAAGGAGGAATAACCATGGGGTGTGACTTGTCCAAGGTCATGCAGCTGGTGGATGGCGTTGCTGGGCTCTCTCAGAATGGACCTGTGCCTGTGACTGGGGGCTGCATGTGCCTTTTGAATTGGGGCTCTGGACACCTGGCTTGGACCTTCTCTGGAAATGGAATTTTCTGGAATACATACAGCAGTTCAAGAATCAAGGTTCCTGAGCCTCGTGAACGTTTCTCTTGTTCAGGTGGAGTAGTATGCGTTGGAGCAGAGCCCTTGGCAGGCGGCGATAAGATGGGGGGCTCGTTTCCTACCACACTCCTCACTGCACACCACCCTGGGTCGTGTCGCCATGCTCTGCAGTTTGTTCTCTCAGAATTGTCCGTCCTGCAGAAATTCACTGCCCTAGGTCCTGGGGACACAGCCGTGGACCCGGCATCCGTGGTTCCCGCCAATCTAGAGTCACAAGAGAGACATGCGATGCTGATGATGGTCATTTCCACTGAGACCATGGAGACTGTGCAGGAAGAGGACAGAGGGCTTGGGGCGGCCCCTTGCCAACTAGCTGCTCAGTGCTGTCCTCAGAGGACCAAGGGTGAGAAGGAGCCAGTAAAGCCAGGGGTAGGGAAAACTTCCAGGCCGAGGGAACAGCATGTGCAAAGGCCCTGAGGTTGGAAGGCTCTTGATGGTTTGAGACTTGGAAAGAGGCCAGGGTGGCAGGAGCTGGGCGTGCACTGCTCCCCAAAGAACAGTGCAGTCTTCTTTCTTTGCACGGGGAAGGAGACCTCTCCCAGCTGGGGCTGCTCCCTCAGTCTGCTGTGAGCCGCGCCTGTGGAAGGGTGCTTCTGTTGGAGGGCATCGTGGCCTTCTCTGTCATCCACATCAGTATCTTTCTTCCAGGTGGCCCTTCGCTCCTGCCCTCCATCCATTCTTCTCCCTCTCTGATTCATTCATTCATTCTACACATACCCACTGAACATCTACACTGTGCCCGGCATGTAGAGACGTTAGAAGATAAAGTTAGTTGCAAAGGCAAAAATGATCACGTTCTCTTACATTCTAGGTTCTGTTGAGATTCATGCAGACGTCTGTAAGGCCCGGCTCCCTTTGCGCCCCCCGACTCTAGGGGGTGTCCCCTGACTTTACAGCTCTGTTGTACATTGTTTGGTTAGAGGTGTTTAGGCTGGATGCAGCCTCGGAGGAGAGAGGTAGAGCTCGCATTTGCACCAGCAGCTCTGAGTGCCCTTTTCTTTCCTACCCTTGGCCGTGGTGGTTGCACTCTTGCATCCATGCCTTCCCGCCTATTGTTTCTGAGCATGCGCCCATGTCAGGCAGCTTGTAGGGCGCCGGGGTGATGAGGGGCAATGCCACCCTGTGGTCCCTGCTTCCACGGGCACACCTCAAGTTTGTGCTTGATTCAGGTGTTTGGGGATTTTGAGGGGGTTCTCATCTCCCAGCTCTTTCTAGGGGTCATGAACCCCTTCCCCTTTTAGGAGTGGGACGGCTTGGCAGGAAGATTAGATGCTTGTTGATGTCATCTCAGGTCCAAAGAGGAGTCTTTTCTGTAGAAGTTGAAAGGACACATATATATGCCTGGCCCGCTTGATTCATTACTTACAGGATTACAATGGTAACTTTTAAATTGAATTTAGTTTAAATTTTTAGTGGAAAATGAAGTATGTCCTGGCTCTTTGGATACTGAACTTTTTTTTTTTTCTCTGCATTTGGTTTTAAATGGTTAAGTAAATTTCATTAAATAACAGTAAACATTCCAAATCATCCTGCATATATATCGTATTTCACATCATTGCAACTTCGATGTAAAATATTAAAATGTAAATGACTCAAAAAGAAAAATTATGGAAACAAATGCATGACTTTTATTACACTTTCAGAAAAGTTGCTTAAATATTTCCCCTTCCTTAGCAAAAATCTGTGATGAATTAAGAGAAAAAAAAAAACATTTCAGGGCACCATAAAAAATAATTCTTTAGAATAAAGGAACAGACCTTGGTAAGTGGTATTCTCCCATTTTATCTGCTCAGCTCGGTGAATATATGTTGGCTATTGTCCAGTTATCAATTTGATTATTATAAAGTGAGCTATATCAGCATGAATATAGTCATTTTAATTTCTAGGC
The DNA here is from genome assembly GCF_054392235.1 of Sus scrofa. Taxonomy (NCBI): domain Eukaryota; kingdom Metazoa; phylum Chordata; class Mammalia; order Artiodactyla; family Suidae; genus Sus; species Sus scrofa. The sequence goes on from NC_139388.1 coordinate 44,328,103, forward strand.
TTTAATTGGAATATTTTGTCCATGTATATAAAAGTAGATCTAAATTTATATATATATTATGAAATTTGAACCAACAATTCTTCCTTTTCTTCTTAAGAAATATTTCAGTCTATAGTAAAAAAATTGTCTGGGAAGCATTTGGTATTTTATTTTGGTCTCTGTCACGACTTTCCATGTGATGGTTCTATATTAATCTTGACAAGTGACACAAGATTTCTTTTCCATAATAAATAGCAAATAATGTAATAATAACAAATGATAACGCTAATGAAAAAATTATATTTTTCTTCCACTAATAGAAGAGTGCCAACAATAGGTATGATAAAATAAAATCAATATTTTGACACTGCTCTATTATGTCTGGCTCATTAATTTGGAGAAAACTTCTGTCTTCCATCCTAAATCGCAAAGTGTCAACAAATAGTAGTTTTAATGTCTACTCTCATTCCAGTGCATGTAAGGCTTTGCGAGTTATTTGGGGGGTAAAATGATTTTTGATTCTGCAGATGTATAGAGATTGCATTGTGTAGGTTTTTGTCTTAGGGAACAATGCAAAAAGTTTGGCCATGTAATTTGTATTCAAAAGATGGTTCCTTCCAAATTCCAGTTCAGCACAATACTATATGGTTTTTCAGAGAAATGAATATATGTGTATCTGTATATGAATGCATATGTGTACGTGTGTTTTTGTGTGTATGTGTGTGTGTGTGTGTGTGTGTGTGTGTGTGTGTGTGTATATTATTGCCCTGTTTTATTTTCTACACACACACACACACACACAGACTCTTAAAGGCCATGCTCATTCATGGTCATTAATTTCACCCAGAGTTTCACTTAGCTTTCTCTTCTTTCAGAAGAACCTAGAGTTTCTGATTTCCGAATACTGATTGTCAGTTGATTAAGGTCAATGCCAGCACTTATTCGGGCTCCTATTGACTGGGGCCACGTGATGGAAGTGATTGATCCGCCTTAGACACAGGTTCACTAATTTTCCATTGTAACAGGCCTTTCCTCCCAGCCCATTCGTTCTTACCCCATGTCCCTCATACAGTATTTTAAGAACGCTCATCCCCGCCACACACCCCCCTCCCAGGTCCTGGGCTGTTACCTTAATGCAGAATTACATCTCTCACTTGTGCAAAAAGTATTGGTGTCACCGCTGCCTGTCCTCCTTTGTTTTCCAGAGATCACAAAAAGCGTGGGATTTAGAAGAGCAGATAATAACATACAGTGCATATTATTGATGCTGCTTTAATTGTCTTATTGACAACTCACTTGAACTTGGAGAAGCATGCTAATATTTATCATCCTGTGAACTCATGTGCATGTTCTTGACTCAAGCCGTAATTACAGAAGAATTTCAAAACTCCGATGGCTGCCCGCGATGGCCTCACCTTTCCTCTCTTTGGACAAAGCTGTCCACTGCTGCCTGCAGGGAGAGCTTTCTTCGTTCACTGCCCCTTAAGTTTTAGTGTCTTCTGGACCCTTCTCCCTCTAGGGGTGATCTGGCTAATTAACTTCTTGACCAGCACTGGGCCAGAAGAGGCAGCAAAGCTAGGACCCACCTGACCGGTTGTAAAGAGGGCAGTGCCCATCTGGCCTTGGGGTCGCCCAGAGGTTTTTGGTTTTTGTACAGACAGGTGTTTCTTCCCTTTTGGGAAATGCCAGGAGAGAACATTAAAAGATTTAGAAGAAGCTGAGGCTGAAATTGAGGCCACTGTGCTGGCTCAGAGGCAAAAATCCATTCAAGGAGGGTTTAGACGGGCCATGGAGCCAACGTGGTCTAACCACATACCTGGCGGTCCCCATCTCCTGCCACCCCACCTTCTCCCAGCTCCTAGGGTGTGCTGGGCTTGATCACACTGAGGGTCCCGGGCATGGCTCTTTGCTCTGCCTGGAACCCCCCTCTCTGCCACCTGGCCTCTTCTCTTTATCTCCCGGGTGTCACCAAAGGCCACCTCTTCAGAGAGGCTCTTCTGGGCCATCCTCTTCCTCTGCCCCAGCTTGCTTCCCTCCTGGCTCATGATCCTATTTTATTTTCTTTACAGGATTTATCTTTATTGATTTCATTGACTATTAGCACATGGTCTGCCTGCCTCCCTCTATTCAACCCCGACTCGCCGAGGCCCGGGCCCCTGCCGGGTCCCCGATGATGCTTTTTCTAGCACCCAGAAGAATGGCTGGGCAAAGGCAGTCAATTAATCCAAGGTTTTAGCAAGCATTCCACTTTCCTAAAGAACAATACGCATTGGGCCATTTAAACTTGACCTTTGAGAACAACGTCGTGTCATCCCCAGGCGCGCCCTTTGTTCTTTGTTAGAGACGGGAAGCTGCGGCCGGGGCGTTCTCCGAACTGCTGCCAGGTTGCCACGACGGAGAGGCACAAGGGTGGCTGTCTCTCGGTAGAAAATAGATGTGTTCCTGGCAGCCCCGACTCCCCAGCCCTGCGTGTGGGGTGCTGCTCAGTCGAGGGTGTCCCTTCTGGCTTGTGTTGTGGCCACAGAGGCCCCTTCTCTCAAGCCACTCCCCTGCCTGTGCCACCTGGTGCCCGGGGGGCCGCGCGGTCTCTGCGACGGCCTCTCCCTTGGCATCAGTACGTTGGGCACGGAGAGTTCTCGTCGTCGGGGTCTCTGTCGCTGCTGAGAGCCAGCTGCGTGGGGTCCTGATTAACACGGATAGAGTCGTTAGTGGCTCCGAGGTCTCGTCTTCGGCGGCACTTGATGGGGGTCCCTGGGCAGAGGAGCCGCGGGGCCCGGAGAAGATGCCGTCTTGACTCCCTGATTGGTGAGGCGCTCATCTGACTGATGAGTGAGGTGGAGCCACCCCACTGGCTTCAACAAGACACTCGAATCACAGAGCGTGATTGCAGAAGGGGAGAGAGGACTTTAAACCTATGTCACATCCTGTTGCCCAAGTGACTGCCATCTTGGGGGGCTTTGTGACGCTCAGGGCAACTCGCCGAATCTATTTTCTGAAAGCATCGGAGAGGCTCAACTTCATCCTCCCAACGGGTCAAGAGCCACCGAGAAGTCCACAGGAAAGTGAAAGATAGGGATGAATCTGGGAATCGCTACGCCACAGGTCCCCCCTGCCACCTGTGTGTCCTACAGAGTCCTTTGTATGAAATGTCTCCCTGTGACCTTGAGTATCTGTTTACTCTGTGAGCTACGTAGAAATACATTCTTCCCAGGCACATCTTTCCTCCGATGCTAGATTGCAAGCGTCCTGAAGGCAGAATTTTCCTTTTCTTCCCTTAGCGTGTCAGTGCCTTGCCAGCCACGCAGGCTCCCCCACCCTCCCCACAAGGGACTCTGGCACCCACGGGAGGGGTTCGGGATGGGAGAGGGAAGTCATAAAACCTTGATAAAGAGTTAGGGAGTTCCTGTTGTGGCTCAGCAGAAACAAATCTGACTAGCATCCATGAGGACGCAGGTTCGATCCCTGGCCTTGCCCAGTGGGTGAAGGAGCCAGCATTGCTGTGAACTGTGGTGTAGGCCAACGGCTGCAGCTCTGATTGGACCCCTAGCTTGGGACTCTCCGTATGCCATGGGGGCGGCCCTAAAAAAAAGAGAATGAAGAATTAGGAACGTGGGTCTTTTGGAATGATTTCGAATAATTTCTCAGTGAAGTGTTGGTGACCTCATAGACCTCTTGAACTAAAGATCATTTGCTACCTAGCTGGTTGCTTTTTTCATTTTCAATTCAATGAGTTAAACGTAGGCTAATTACTGAAAAAATACAGACCCTAAGAATCTATGAGGGAGACTTGAAACCACTATTGAGAAGAGCCAACACTTTTGGGCGACTGGCAGTCTCGCTGTGAGGAGGGTCCATGAGCAGATGATAAAGCAACCCCTTGTCAGGGTGCTTCTTGGTGATGACCTGTGGTTATTTACCTCTGCTTAAGGAGGGGAGTCCTGCCTCCCAACAGAGGCCTGGGTGGAACCTGGCTTTGCAGTGGGATTCTGGCCTGGGCTTCCTCACGTTTGCCTCTCTTCCTCAGGGTCTGCCAGTCTCCAGCTTCCTGTTCAGCTGCGTGTGTTTCAGCTATTTGATTGTGTGAATGCAAATAAAATGTGTATTCATGAGAACCCACTGCATGCCCTCGTGGCAGGCCAGTGTACAATTCAGAGTTAGATGCAGGATGGACGCCCAAATCTGGGTCCTGGCCCTTGTTTGGTTGGACACTTTGGCAGTTTATTAGCCCAGCCGGATCTGTTTTTATCTGTAAAGTGAGGAAGGTGTGTCTGCCCAATCGCTCTCAAATGCCTGCAGACAAAAGAGTGGTTTGGGAGGCTTGGTAAACATTCTCAGCCTTGGGCCCCACCCTGAGAGCCGGTTTTGTAGATGCTACTGGTGTCCAGGGACCCCAGCTGGTCCAGGTGGCTGTTTCCAGTTCTGCTGTGATAGGGTGTTCCCATTGTGGCTCAGTGGGTTACAAACTTGACTGGCATCCATGAGGATATGGGTTCGATCCCTGGCCTCTCTCAGTGAGAGAAGGATCCAGTGTTACCGTGAGCTGTGGTGTAGGTTGCAGACTCAGCTTGGATCCCGCATTGCTGTGGTGTAGCCCTTATTTGACCCCTAGCCTGGGAGCTTCCATATGCTGCAGGTGCAGCCCTAAAAAGCCAGAAAAAAACAACAACAAAACCCACTTCTTCTGTGATAGCTTATGAAGTGAATCTGGAGAAGTGGTTAAACTTTAGCAAACCTTATTCATGGCCTACTTGGTTTCCTTCAGGTTGTCCTCATTTGGTGACATTCTGCAAAATTACAGAGTATTCCTGGCGACAATCACAGAAGGAATTCCAGATACTTATCCTCCTGAAAACCTGTCACTCTGCAGAGCAGGCGACAGCATCAGGAAGCTCCACTCTGGGCCATGGAAGTCCCACAAATTCTTTACTTGACCTCAACCCACTGAGCCTTTTTTTCTGGCACCCCACACATCAAAACTGGGCAATTCATGACCTGGCCTATTCATGCAAGAAAGAGCCCCACCATGGAGCATGGTGGCTGAATCTTTGTGTTTGAATTCAAACCAGATAGAAAATAGTAGACGATGGCAAGGGAATAGTCACAGTTTATCAACAGCCTCATCTGTGATTTTAAGACCATATAGCTTCAAACCAAACCAAACCAAACTAACAAAGCACAAAGCCTACAAATCTTGGAAGGCTGAAAAGTCTTCAGATTTTTATCTGCTGAAATTGGAATGTTCTTGAAAGGTCTAGCTACCGTGAGCATATGTATGCTCGGAAAGAGACTTCTAACCTTTCATCGTATAAACCACTAATTCCACCTGAGTTAGAAATACTCTTCATAACTCCTTAATTGAGCAAGTGGGACAAGATGTTATTAATACTGCTCCAGGTGCGTTTGACTTTTGACCTTGGACGGCAGTGGTTCTGAGAAGCCATTACTTCTGATGCCTCTTAGATTTCATTTTTCTTTAAACAAGCAAGACCCTTGAGTAAAGGGGTATCTAGTCCTTCTGCTTTTTAGCACCCCCCCTAGAAGTTTGGCGACATTAAGCAGGAAGGACAAATCGTCACCATGTGCAGATTTCATCTCAAATAAAAGAACTCAATTTGCTGCCGAATGTGGGTTTAACCTCTCCCAGATCCTTGGTTGTGCATAATTAATGTCTCGTTCAGCATTTGACTTTTGCGCTTTTCATACAGATTTAATCTTAAAGGATGCTCTGGGTCCTGCGCTCACAAAAGCACATTCGGCTCATTTCATGGGTTTTGCCTTGGGGGGTTGGGGGGTGTCTTTGTCCGAGTTTTCCCAAAGAAGATGAGCAGTATGGGTCCAATGCCCTCTCCCTTTCACTCAGGAAATGCCGATGCAATGCCTGGCACTGTGCTCCTGGATGAAATGAATGGTTGGAAATGAATGTTGCGTTATGGCCGTAGCTACTGATACAGATACTTGAAATGAGGAGGGGGAGAGGGAGGGGACAGATGCTCTATTTGCTCCCACTGTGACTTGCTTTTCAGGTCGCTTTGCGTGTACTTTCTCACGGACTCTTTAACAGTCCTGCGAGGTGGGGTCCTTGTCTGATTTTCCAAACAAGGGACCTGGAGCTCGGAGTGCTTGGTGACGGAGCAAAACCCCACGCTCGTAGCACGTGGCTACATCCCAATGGAGATGCCCCCTCCCTGCCTGTAGAACCTCTCTTTCCCACGGTGCTGTCTGCTCTGTGGCTGTGAGGACTCAGCTTTGTTTAAAGGAACCGGGAGGGAGCTGCTGGGTGCCCTGGAGAACAGCAGGAGCTGCCCTCCGGCTTCTTGGGGAGTGGGGGTGGAAGGCCAGGGGAGGACCCAGGAAAACCCTTCACGAAGCTGCCCGTCCGCGGTGTCTTTTCCCGGGGAGACATCAAGCGGGGTGAGCCCTGAAAACTTAGTTCTTATGTGTGCCCGCTGCTGGGAGCATTCTGGGGGACATCCTTTAACTGGTTTCTTCTCTGGGCAAAGACAAGCACTTTCTGAATCTGCCCTCTTGCCAAGTAGACGAGATGTAAGAACATGTTTTCTATTGATTTTTAAAAGCAATTCCGGACCCAACTGGTAATAATAGGTGTGACCTGTGCCGTTTTCCAGGCAGTCACAAGCAGCTCGGAGTCTTGTTGTGCGACTCTGATGTTTGGGATGTGCATTCTTTGAAGATTACTTCTAAAGCAAGGCGTCCAAATCCTTAATTCACGATTCTGTCTATTCCTGTGGTGTTTACATTCCACCATGGCAGAAGATCACTGTAAAAAAGAAAGATGAAAATGCACTTTTAAAAAGGGCTTTCTTGCGCAGGCTTCCTTCAAAAGACCCTACCCCTGTCCCCTCTTGGTGCTGCTGAGGCCTGTGTTTCCTCTGCAGGGAACGTATACATTAAGGGTGATTTAAAGGTTTGTCACATTGTTGTGACACATTCGCGCTGAGCTCCTGGGGCACTGAGCCGCAAGGAGGAGGCGCTGCTGCGATTTCGGGGTGTCCAGGCATGTCCGTCTGGCGTCTGCCTCTGAAGTGCTTCCATATATTTTGTGGAGGGGTGCTTTCTGCCCTTTGCTGGAAGTCAGTTCTGGAAGGTCCTTGGGAAAGTGACTGGTGGTGGAGCCAATTGATTTTGGCCAGTGAACAGAGCAGGGCTGGGGCGGGGCGAGAAGAGAGGGGGCGCTGATTCTACTTAGAGAAGCCGTCCAGCTTTGGAGCCTGCGATGGAGAGTGATTCGCGGACACAGGGCCAGTTAAGGCCACTTGATGCCCCAGACACTGAAATAGCTATGTTTTGTCTTCTCTCTACACCCTCCCCCGCTATGATTCGAAAGGTACTAAAGTGCATGGTAGGCGTTCCCATCACGGCTCAGGGGTAATGAACCGGACTAGTATCCATGAGGACGCAGGTTCGATCCCTGGCCTCGCTCAGTGGGTTAAGGATCCAGTGTTGTTGTGAGGTGTGGTGTAGGTCACAGACACAGCTCGGATCTGGTGTTGCTGTGGCTGTGGTGCAGGCCGGCAGCTGTAGCTCCGATTCGACCCCTAGCCTGGGAACTTCCACATGCCATGGGTACGGCCCTAAAAAGAGAATAAATAAATAAAGTGCACAGTCAACGGAAGGATAGAGTTAGTTTTGATTTTTTCCAACCATGACTGTTTGATGCCTTCCCCCCACCCCGCCTCCCCAGAGAAGGGCAGGTATCAAGAGTCAAATACTTAAATACACAACTTAATTGTTTTGCTCTTGTCTCTGCGTTTGGGGGCCAGGGGCGGGGGGCGGGGGGGACTGGAGTCTTCAGGGTTTGATCTGTCACGTCACCCAGGGTTTGGTTAACGATCTTTCTTGATAAACATTTGGGGCCTCTCCCCACTCACCATCATTCCCCAAATCAACAACACCTTGTCACTGGGCAGCCTGGGCCACCTGATCACGGGGTCCTCTCTGGGGATCAGGATGGGCATCGTTCTGTATGAGGGGGCCTGTGTCTGCATGGCTGGAGGCCAACCAGAAACTGGTTCTGATGCCGGTTTGAATTACCCATGAAGTTTTCTCGTCATTAACTGGATAATTATGAAATGATGGCTCTTAGTAGCATCCAAGGCAAACTCTCCAATCCCAGATGGTTATGGTGGGTGCAGATAGTCTTAGGCTTTTGCGTTTGTCAGTGCACTGACTTTTCCTGTAATATGTTGAGAAAGCAGAGAGTGAGCAGGAACACACAGGTGTCTGATATACAGTCCCCATGGCCCTTAACAAAAACCATCTCCTTAATATTTGCTGGCTAGTCAAGGGATGGATTAGCCTTGAAATAAAGAATAATTAATAAATGATTCCACCTTTAAAAACACGTTCGGGGGAGTTCCTGTCGTGGCTCAGCAGTAACGAACCTGACGAGTATCCATGAGGACTCGGGTTTGATCCCTGGCCTCGCTCAGCAGGAGAAGGATCTGGTGTTCCATGAGCTGTGGTGTAGGTCGCAGACACGGCTCAGATCCCGCATTGCTGTGGCTGTGGCCTAGGCTGGCAGCTGTAGCTCTGACTCAACCCCTAGCCTGGGAACTTCCATATGCCATGGGTGCGGCCCCTTAAAAAAGAAAAAAGAAAAGGAAAAAAAGAAGAAACAGAAAAAACCACTTTAGGGGAGTGTTCTCTGCAGTTTCTGTTGGCTCTGGTTGGCTTTGGTCGTGGACCACCTGCCAGTCTCCCTGGGCCTTGGGTGCCTTGGAGGAGGTTGAAGAAGGGCTCTGGCATGTGGAGGAGGCAGGTGCATGAGCCACGGGGGACCCGAGGCTTGTTCCTTGCAGCTCCTTCACGTCAACAGCATTCTTAAGGCCCATGGAAATGGATGCAGGACTTTTAAATGTATTTTTGTGATGAAATAAGCTCGAGAGACGTGCACCTCTCTTTTCTTTGAGTAGCCACACCCCTAAGCGCCCCATGAAGTCTGTGACACCTGTCACGGGAAGCATCAACAGTCCAACATAGGTACCCAGAAACGTGGGAGCCTTGGCTGGACTATGGCTAAGGTGTTGAGGTGGGATGGAGACCAAGACAGGTAGATTTTTGGTCAGATCCTGGGTAAATGAGCTTGGTGCTTTCTGAAGTTTTTTAAAGTGGCATCTGCACAGGAATAACAGAAGAGAAAGGTTCGCAACTAGGGGCATATTTAGAGCCTATCTAATTATTTTAAAAAGTTGCCGTGATTCTCATGAAAGGAATTTAATTTTAACGTCATTGATTTTGTAGGACGGTAGAGGAGGTAGAGCGTCTTTTGAGCTGGTGGTGATGCTGAACCGTGGATGGTTGCAAAGATCTGGCGCCAGCCACTGAAGCAGCTGAATGAACAGTGCTCACTCCAGTTGGGACTTTTGCCCCATAGGCAAACCCTCACCCCTTGGGAGCCCTCATTTCATCAGCCTCCTAACCGCAGGGAGACCCTCCTCGGCAAATGTGGAGAGGGATCCTAGCTGGTGTTTCCAGAGGGCAGTATGAATGATAAATACTGTTAATATTCCGAAGCAAGAATTGATTTTAAAAATGGGCCTTTGATTCACTAATCTCTGACATTGAGACATTTTTTGAAGTCTGTTGCTATAATTAGAATTCTATAAGCCATTTTATGTCTCTATCAAAATTTTAAGAGACATAGAAAATTTAAGGTTTTCGGGGGGCGCTTATAATTCATCATATCAGCGCACATCATTTTGCAGTTTGGCCTTTGGTGTGGGGCAGTATTTTGGGCCCAGGGATGCAATCTGTCTTTGGGGCTGCATCGACAGGAGCCAGTCCCCTGCCCTCATGCTACACGGCAGAGCTCGGATTTTAAAAATCGCCTGTGAATTGTGTGTCTGCCTTGTGTTGATTTGTTCTTTGCAGCTGAAATGTAGGGCTGGCTGATCAGGCAAGAGATGAATGTGTCATTTATAACCTGTGACTTCCCTGCCTATTGGCTGTGCTTGTGTGTCCCGGCTGGGGGTGGGGGGAGGCGGGGAGGGAGGCAGACTGGGTTTCTGGGGACGTGTAGGGTAGCGAGACCGCTTCAGCTGGGCTCAGGTGAGTCACGGCTGCTCTTCGAGATGGTTAATTGGTGGCATGTGGCCCGAGCACCATGTGTGCGAGCCCTTCCTTAGTCATAGAGAAGGAGAAGGCACACTGCAAATAAAAGCCTCATCAGATTAGTGAGTCAGAAAAGACGCTAATCCCAACCCGATGCTTCCTTTTCTACTTTTTTCCTTCCTCGTGCAGAAGCTGTTCCTGTTCTTAAAAAAAAAAAAAAAAAAAAAAAAAAAATCAGTTTGCGAAAGGACTGATTTAACCACAATTGAAAGGGGGTGGGGGTGGGGGACCGTGTCATCATTGCACTATGACGATTAGCATGAAGATGAGTTGCACTTGAGCTGGGCTGAAACTTGTTCGTAACAGAATGTTAAATACTTAGTGAAAAGAAAGATTATGTCTATCTAGTTACACCATTCCTTGATATATGCTCCATGTCACAGTGCCATTGTCTCCTGGGTAAAGACGGAGAGTTCAAATACCCACTATCTCTCCCCTGGTGCTCCAACTGCTCTGCTTTGAAGTTTTTATAATCCATCTGTCATCTTCTAGCAAGGAGGGCACATGTTCTGTACCACTCAATTACAGAATTCTCCTTTGCCAGCTCCAATGAGACAGGAAAGAATGTTCTGGGTGGTTGAGAGAAACTGTCAGATATACTAAATTCCTAGGATTCATGCGGATGGGTGTTATTCCCCGGTAGAAACACAGCCCGCCTATTGTTCGAGGGCGTTAGGGATACACTTGGCATTGGGGTAGAGATGCTTTGATTTTTTTTTTTTTTTTTTTTTTTTTGCTTTTCTTCCGGAGCGTTGTCTTAAATTTGATGGTTCGTGTTTGGGGGAAAAAAAAATCTCTCAAACCTCCTCTGGAATGTGGACTTTCAAATGTGGATTGAAAATGTGACATTTGTTTTAGCTCACAAGGAGTCGGTGACCCAACTGTGCAGAGATTGTGAAGTATCGGAATGCTTTTGTTTCTGTGGTTTCACTTTAGGGAAATAGGATTTTTCTTGGGCTTGAGAGGAGATGGTGACTAGATGCTGCCTGATCTCCATAGAAATAATTTTCATCATCGTAGGAATGGAGAAGCCTGAGCATTGAATGTTCTGCCATCTGGTGAGATCGGAGAAAGTTAGCCCTGGATGGAAAAGTCTTTAAAATGGGTTATTTTATTTAAAGACCAGCTACCTTGGAGTGGTTAGTGTGGCTGGGTAAGCGTGTTAACTTCTCACTCATTGAGTCACGGGTGGTTAAATTCGTTGTCTTATGTGAAATGAGTTTGATGATCTCGGCTTAGCCTCTAGTGGGTATTAATTCACATTATGAAATATCCCAGAATAATTTAGCACCGTGTGGCATAATTTGCATTTTTACTCAAGATAGGGGCAATGATGGTATCTGTGGATCTATTCCTTTTTTTTTTTTTTTTTTTTTTTTTCATTCAAAAGAAGACAACTCTCCTTTGTGGCTTTCAGGGTGATTGTGGGGTTCCTCTGATTAATTTGTTGGGAGCACATGGCCTAAGAGCTTGGGGTGGTGAGCATGAGATCTTCTAACTTGGCACTAAAACCGAACAAGAAATATCTGCCGGGACATAATTACAGCTGAGACGGTCTTGGATTTCATGACCTGCCCAGAGTTGGCAGAGCCTACCCGCATGTGCATTTGCACACAGGAGCAACACACACGAGAAAACACACATGAGGGTGGCTGCCTCCAGCTTGGAGGACTCCCCAGGTCCCAGAATGTGTTAAAGGAATCTCTTCCCTTTACAAAACAGGAGGGTTTTCCAGAAATGCAAGATACTATGACGATAATTAATTTAGTGAAACTTCTTAAATCCGATCTTCTGTTCAAACTAATAACGGGAGGATGGGGTAGCTCGATGTCGTTAATTGAAATCTGGAGACAATAAAAAAATGTCTTTCTGCAACTTCAATACAGCAGTCTGGAACTGTCGGGTCAGGCTGTGAACCAATTTTCTTCTCATTACTTTTGATTTTGGAGTCAATACAAATTTCATCAGTGATTGTAGGGTGCAGATCCTCGTCTGCATGGACCCTGTCACGGGAGAATATGTGCACTCGGCTTAAAGATTTACGGAAAAGCAGTGCTGGTGAGTCAGGAGAGGGAGGAAGGAAGTGGCTTCTTTGCGGGGCCACCTTGCTCGGGGTGATGGGCGGGAGGGGGACCCTGGCGCGGGAGTGGGGGGGGGTGTGGGGGGAGCCCCAAGGCCTCTCCTGAGCCGATGCAGGCCGGCCAGCTGGTCGTGGCCTCTGCTCGCCTGCCTGTTCCCTCCCAGGGCAGCTGCCCCTCTGCCCCTCCTTCCAGACCTGTGTCTTTCGCCCGAGTCTCCCTCTCTCCAAGATGTGGCGAGACTATTCCCGCAGCCCAGGGAATCGAAGGCCCCACAGAAAGTTAATTGTAGGGAAGAGGGAAAGGGAGCCTCAACTTCGCAGGAGTTAGTGAAATTTGGAAAGCCTCCTGGGCAAAGGCGTCTTTTGTGTGGAAAAAAGACTTTTGTGAGATCCAGGATGTCTCGCACGAGTCCTCATTTTTCCTGCATCCAATTTGCATCTTTGCAAGTCATCGGATCGGCCCATCTATCATTAGGTATTGGCTTAATTGGACATTTTTTACGAGCCCAGTTTGCTATTTATGTTAAAAGCAATTCGCAGAAATGCCCTTTCTTCATGATTCGGTATTGGCAATAGCGACGTATGTTTAATCACATTTTCCATGAGTAATTATCTAATTCACATGATTACCAATATAAAACAGGAAAATAGAAGAGGGGCTTAACTCAGTCCTGCTTGGGCGGTGACACAGACATGCAGAGAGACCCGGGCGAGGGCGAATGTTTGCTGGCTCTGGTTTTCCTCTGTGATATCGTGGAGATTTTTATTAGCAACAGGAGCTCTCTGAAGCTGGGCATGTGTGTGAGAGAGGCTATTTGGAATTCTGTTATAATGCAGTTTGAGGTTCACTCTGTCTGCTTGGGTTCTTAATGTTTGGGGCTGTCCTTTTTGAAGATTTCCGGGAGATGGAGGTCACATTTTTCATTCATGTTGAAAAATATTCATTTATCAGTATTGGTGCCACTGTAAACAAGTGATAAAGTGACAACATTTACAACAGTAAAACTGACAGCATTTACTTTAATTTTCTGTCATTTTGGTAATTATATCAATCAAGACCCAAAACTAAAATGATATTTTAGCATGCAGTAAGAAATGAGGAATTCAGATCTTAAAAGACCATTACAATTAGCTTTGAAATGTTCGCCATTTTACCATAATTGTTTCATATAGCTTATATGTCTTCATTTACAGCCGAATATTCTGTTGATCTTTTATAAACAAAGTAGCACCCATCTGCTCCTTGAGACACTCCTGGCGCCTATTCATTGCAAAAATAATACATGTCCTAATGACTTCCACATATTTTGAAATCTCCCTTTTGAAATTGGTCTTGGCAGATTATTTGCAGGTACTTGAGTTGCATCTGTTTGCAATTTTGCAAATGCGGAAGACTTTAATGTTGAGCACTGCAAGAGGGCTATTTTAATCCTCAGATAACATTGGCTGTCATCAAAAGCCACATTTATCTTTTCGAAGGTGGGGCAAATGTTTAATGTTAAAAGACAGTAAAAGGTCAAGGCCAAGGCTGAGGTCTGAATATTTTCCTTTCCTACGCCCTGCGTTTTGAGGACCCTTCCTTGCCTTTCTTTTCATTTACGTTTTAGCTTCAGACCCATTGCCAAGAGGATGTTTTGCTGATAAAATGAAAGATCAGGAAGAGAGTAAATCTGAAATAATTGTGAACTCCAGGCTCTTGGACTCATTACCACCATGTGGCTAGCAGCTGACCTGTTTTAGGTCGAGGTTGTTTACTGAACGAAACAGCCACGGAGCTGGGGGAGACCCTGGGCCTGGATGCGGTTGCTGGCCAGCCTCCCGGGAGGAGCTGAGACCCTTTGGAGGGAAGCTGGTGGCTGTGAGGCCGGTGGCTGGTCATCCAGACCCATCTGCCCTCTGCGCTCAAGAGAGTCAGGGTGGCGCTGGGTTCATCTTTGTTCAGTCTCTGGAGCCCAGAAAACTGACCTGGTCGAGGTGGAGCATAAGGAGCGAGGGGTCTGGTCACTAGTGTGATCAGACCCTCTTGGAACAGAGGCCGTGGCCACCAGCCGTTTCTGCCGTGGCTCTGCTCTCCTCCCTTGGCTTCCTTCCCCGTCTTCTCTCCGCTCCGCAGTTTTCGGGGCGCCACGTGAGAATCGTCCCAGGCCTTGGTCTCCTCTCTAGTGGCCAGTTTGGAGGAGGTGGCCACTTGGGCAGGTTAAATAGAAGTTGTCCACCCTGGGAACACTAGTGGCTGCAAATGAGATAAACATTTTGGTGTCACCCACACAGCCTGCAGACCTAGACTACGCTCAGGCCACTTCCAATGACTGGTGACAGGAGGGCTTTATCTTTTTGTCTTTCTTTTTAAGGGCTGCCCAGCTGCATATGGAGGTTCCCAGGCTAGGGGAGCTACAGCCGCCGGCCTACACCACAGCCTCAGCAACGCAGGATCCGAGCCGCATCTGCGACCTACACCACAGCTCACGGCAACGCCGGATCCTTCACCCACTGAGCAAGGCCAGGGATTGAACCCACAACCTCATGGTTCCTAGTCGGCTTCCTTTCCCCTGCGCCACGACGGGAACTCCAGAAGTGCTCTAATACTGAAACTGGTCCCACCCTCTTATTCTGAGGACAGGCAAGCTTCACAGACAACCAGATGCAGGTCCTGAATTTTACCTTCGGAAGAGGGGGAGACAGGCTGCCTCTTCACGCTGTTTCCAAGGGTCTTTCTGGGGCTCATGTTTAACATATAGTAGAAATGCCGTGAAAGGGAAAGGATAGGAGGTGTGTTATTTAAGGAGTTATTTACCATTTCTCTTCAGTGGGGGCTTTGGTCATTGCAACAGATTGGCACCATTTGATAGGTGCAGGGTTTACTGATGTTTATTTTCATGTTCCTAGTTCTTTCGTGCATAAGTCCTTTGAAGTAATTGGATTTTTTTTTTTTAAATTACATCAGAATAAGCACACCATTGAAAATATTATAGGTTTCTGGTAATTTGTTGAAAGACAAGCAAATTACCCGAAACCTGTAATATTTCTGAGGGTAAATCTGAGCGAACCTTGTCATAACCCAAGCTCTCCTTTTTAATTTGATTTAATTTTTTGCAGGGTGGCGGTGGTGGTGGTGGTGATTTTGCATGGAACAGGAACAGGCATCTGATGTCTTTGCTTTTTCTGCGTCATTTATATTCTGATGCTTTCACATATGGGTGATTACACTTTAAAGAGAAAAGACCTCACACTCTTAGGATGATCAAGAATTTCAGATTACCAAAGTGAGACACTCGGGAGCAAGGATGCAGTTCCTCCCTTGCAGGAAAAAACAAAAACCAAAAAACAAAAACGCAGAGGTGGGATTCCTGAGATTATCCAGGGCAGTGATTGTCCAAGACCTGGGAACTTGTCAGGAATGCAGATTCTCAGGCCCCCATGTAGACCCAGGGCGTCAGAAGCTCTGTGGACGGGCCCAGCAGTGTGTATTTGAAGGCGCCTTCCAGGAGTTTATCATTAGGATTTTTATTTATTTATTTATTTTTGTCTTTTTGCCTTTTCTAGGGCCGCTCTCGCAGCATATGGAGGTTCCCAGGCTAGGGGTCGAATCGGAGCTGTAGCCACCAGCCTACGCCAGAGCCACAGCAACGCGGGATCCGAGCCACATCTGCGACCCACACCACAGGTCACGGCAACGCCGGATCCTTAACCCACTGAGCAAGACCAGGGATCGAACCCGCCACCTCATGGTTCCTAGTCGGATTCGTTAACCACTGCGCCGCAACGGGAACTCCAAGGATTTTGAACATGTTGAGGTGACTCTGATGTCTTCAATATGCTTATTTTCAACATGAATTCGGGAGCGGTCCATCTGTCTGTACGGCAGCAACTCAGTGCATGTGTCTGCTCTTGGACCGTCTCGTGGGGGACGATGGGTGTTTCCTGGTGCAGGTTGGGGGACATCGGGGCTGTGGTTCGTGTACGGAAGATGCCCACGTTCCATGGAGTCCCTCAGTGTCTGTAAAGACTTCCCTGGGTGGGGTAAGAGGATTCTGCTTCCCATTGCAGAGCTTCTGCTGGCACTATTTTGGCAGAAAACTCACAGTTGGGTGATCATGGTGAGGTGCCAGGAGGAGAAGCCCATGGCCAAAGCCAGCCTCCATTGTCATTTGGGCATTGGCTTTGCTTAGGCAGCGCTTTCCTGGAGGTGAGATAAACTCTGGGTGGTGAGTTTAGGATTGAATCAGAATGAAGTTCATTGGCCATTCACAGTGGTGCAGCAGAGGGTCCTTCTTTGGGTTGGAAAGTGACGCGGTAAATGGTCTCCTTAGGAAATTACGCCCCAGGCACCAGCCAGGGACTTCACACTTGAGTCTGTAGAGAATGAAGCCTCAGGCCCCCAGTGTGGGAGAGTGGGTGGCGGTGGCCTTAGTGCCCCAAGCCAGTCCTGTCCCCACCCCCACCAGGGACAGACAGGAGAGCCTTGGACCCCTGGCCCATCCCCTCTACCCCTGTCTCTGCTGTACTTTTTGAGGCCTCTCCAAATGTGGCTCCTGCTCGATGAGACAATTTTAGATGATACATCGATTTAACATTTTAACAGTTGGGTATTTTAAGACCTATTAGAAAAATATAAGCAGCACATCCTAGCTGTGATTTCACAGATGTTATATGGCTTAAGGTGAGGCTAAGTTCTTTAAAAAAGTGAGTGGATTTAAAGTTAAAGAAGAGTCTTAAGTAAATAACAGTCCAGGTGGCACAAGATAGGTGGGGATCATGAAGGGGGATTGTGGAGGATGCTGACTGGGCGGTGGGGCCACTGGGAGCAGAGGTAGCAGGTGCTCAGGGAAACTCCTGGACCAGCACAGCACCCCCCACCCCCAGCTCCTGGAAGGGCTAAGGCATATCCTGGGTGCAGGCTTTGTTGATGCCAGTCCCCCCCCCCCCACCGCCTTCCCTGCTGCTCATGGGTGCCCTTCTGCATCTGGTTGGCAATGCAATTACTGGCACTGTGGGAGGTCTGCAGGTTCAAAGCTAGTGAGGAGGAATCTAGTTCTCCCCTTTTAGAGATGTGGATTTGGTGGAGGTGGCGGCGATGGTGTTTCATAAAAGAAAAACTCCAGGAGTTCCCGTCATGGTGCAGCGGAAACAAATTTGACTGGGAACCAGGAGGGTGCGGGTTCGAGCCCTGGCCTCCCTCAGTGGGTTAAGGATCTGGTGTTGCCGTGAGCTGTGGTGTAGGTCACAGATGTGGCTCGGATCCTGCGTTGCTGTGGCTGTGGCGTAGGCCGGCAGCTGTAGCTCCTATTGGACCCCTTGCCTGGGGATCTCCATGTGTGGCCCTAAAAGGCAGGGGGAAAAAAAAAAAAAAGAGAGAAACTCCACCAACCTATAAAAGACAAGTAAGAACTCTAAGCCTAGTGCTCCTCCTTCAGCAGAGAGCCCAGAAGGGCCGGCTGAACTTGGTACCTCCATCCCTTGTACTGTGGCCGCCCACGCCCTGGGTCCTGGAGGCCCAGTGGGAAAGAGACAGTCACCGAGCTGACCCACCGAGGGTTCCTGAGTAATCAAGAGGAGAGAAACTCATGTGCCAAGTAACTTTGGGCTGATGTGCCATAAAGGACAGGGCTTGTGTTAACTCAGAGGCCACAGGAATATCCTTGCTAGGGCTTTGCCATGAGCTGTGTTTTGCTTTTAGTGTTTCTTTTCTTTTCTTTTCCTTTTTTTTTCTTTTTTTGAGGGCGGCATGTGGAGGTTTCCAGGCTAGGGGTTGAATTGGAGCTGCAGCCACCGGCCTACACTACAGCCACAGCGACGCGGGATCTGAGCCGTATCTGCGACCCACACCACAGCTCACAGCAACACTGGATCCTTAACCCACTGAGCAAGGCCAGGGATCAAACCCGCATGCTCACTGATGCTAGTCACATGTGTTTCGGCTGAGCTGCGACAGGAACGCCCGCTTTTCGTGTTTCAAGGCTGTGGTTGGGGTGACTCTGAGAAGGAGCAGCAACACACCCGTGTGCTTCTTTGCTGCATCCTGGGCGGGAGGGCTCCATGGTGGTGGCAGACTTGGAAAAGCCATGTGGCCAGGGGCTGGACCTCTCGCTGTGGCGCTGGGTGGCTGGTGAAGAATGGAGGTGCCGTGGGGTCACGTCTCTGCGGTAGTGGAGATGTGGGCAGCCTCGGGGGAGGGGACTGGCCTATGCTGCTGTGTTCACCCTCGACTTCCTTCTCTGTGCCCAGTTGCAGGCTGGGGTTGGCCGATGCCATCTCTGAGGCTTTTTTTTGGCGGGGGGAGGGCTCCAAGGAGGAGGCGATGCGGTTTCTGCCCTCGAGGACAGTGTCACCCAGATGAAGAGACAAGGGCAGCCCCCTGGTCATGACCTGTCACAGGCAAGAGTACCAGGTCACCCTATCAGGTGCGGGCATGCAGAGAGACAAGTATGGAGGGGACAGAGAACCCCAGAGAGCGGATCTGATGTGAGGGTGCACATCCCCAGGGGCCCAGAGCCCGGAGGAGGCGATGGGGAGGAGGATCGGGTGCAGGGCCGTTGCCTTTGTGGAAACCCAGCGCATGACAGGGCCCCCGGGACCTCCCAGAGACTCCTGCTCCTTTTATTAACTCAGTGTCGGAGGAGTTGCCCGTGCTGAGGAAGGAGGGGAATTAAAAATAATGGGGTGTGTGCGTATCTGTGAAAGCGAAGATATAAAGGTAAATGCTACCATGAACGAGGGTATTATTCTCAATCCAGTGATTCCAGTATTCTGTACATTCGGGTCTTTTCTGAATCACTGCCCCACTCAGTCCCATGTCAGAAATTTATTTGGGCTAATCAAATTTCCAGCTACTCATTCCGTTGCAAGAAATCTCCTATAGCCAAATGTGTGTGTGTTTTCATGTATTTATGCATTAAAATCGGAAGCTGCCTTTCCATTGTTGTCTGTCTCTGACAAAATGAAAGGCTTTTCCCTGAATCTTTACTGAGGCAACTTTCTGGAAAGCAACTCCCAGATCGAGCTAGGCCGAAACTTACATGCACCCCCCCCACACCCACCCACCCACACGCACACACGTCAGACTCCCTGAAAGATTGCAAGAGAGAAGAAGAATACCAACAATCCAGACACACAGGAAAGAAACTTTCAGTTTTTACTTCCAAGTTTGGCAGCCTGGTGAACTTGAAAGGTTAGCTATGAATGAGCATAATCAGATCTTTCTTTTTGTCCATATTTAATGCAAACGAGACAGCTCTGTGTTGACTTCTAATACAGAAAGGCCACCCACCATGGTGGCGCTCCCAGCCAATGAAGCCGGCTGGCGAAAGCTTTCTTAAATGGTGCTAATCAGCCCAGGGAGGCCTGCCCTCTGTCCCCATCAGTATTCTATAATTCAGATGTGCTGATAACCTGAAATTGAATGTGTCAGGATGCAGACATGTGAAGGGAAGAGAGAACTCCCGAGCTGGAGGAGCCCAGTGGCTGGGAGACAATGCCTGGGGGAGGGGGTTTCACCCCCTCGCTCCTCCTCCCCAGCCCCACCCCCATAGTTGCGTGTGTGTGTGTGTGTGTGTGTGTGTGTGTGTGTGTGTGTGTGTGTGTGTATGCACGTGTGATTGTTCAGGGCCAGGGACAAAATGGAAGGTTTCAAGTTCTGAAATATTTATAGGGACGCTTTGGATTTTGTATATGTTAAAATGAATCAACAGACATTTTGGCTGCTGAGGGGAGAATGGTAATTTGCGATTAATTTTTTTTTCTTTTCTTTTCTTTCTTTTTTCTTTCTTTCTTTTTTTTTTTTTTTTTGAGCCACGGCTATTTTAAAAGCTTTCTCCCACTCTCTTGTATAGGAGACAGACAGACACACACACACACCCACCCCAGTCTGGTGAGCACGTCTCACAGGAAAGTTTAACAAAAGAGTCGCTATTGTCACTGTCCCAGCCGGCAGCAGTGCAGCTGAGGGTCAGTTGCTATTTCTATTTTAAACCTTGATTTTTGCAAAGTTTGTCTTTTGACTGTTCTCATTCTAATCAGGCTTAGTTAGGGGATCCGCTCCAAGCTCCACACCAGGCTGTGAGGACAGAGAAAGATAAACCGGGGGATTAAACAAAAAGTTCTGCTCTGTCAATAGGCGTGTGTGTGTGTGTGTGTGTGTGTGTGTGTGTGTGTGAGAGAGAGAGAGAGAGAGAGAGAGAGAGAGAGAGAAACAGGGACAGACACAGAGACAGACAGAGGCAGAGTCACTGGCCAGCAGTCAGTAAACAGTCATTGCCTTAGCAATGACTCGTCCTGGCTCAGCGGAAACGAATCGGACCAGCATCCAGGGGGAGGCAGGTTCGATCCCTGGCCTCACTCAGTGGGCTAAGGATCCTGTGTTGCTTTGGCTGTGGCGCAGGCCAGCAGCTACAGCTCTGATTCAACCCCTAGCCTGGAAACCTCCATGTGCCGAAGGTGCGGCCCTAAAAAAAGATAAAACAAAACAAAAACAAATCAGCCATTCCCTTAATTTCAAAGCAAGTGCACTTTATCATAGAGCTGTATGTTCTTCCTGCTGCTGTGTTTGCAAAGGCCCGTGATTTGTTCGCTGTGCCTTCAGTTTTCCCCTTTGCCCGTGACTGTGTGCCCTCGGAGACAGGGCATCGGCTGCTGCAGCCCACCCAGCCCCTTGGTCTGGCCCAAATACTCCCCAGATGCCCAGGTGGCAGCCTCCTCTGCTGCCAGGATCCTATTCCTCCCTGACTCTGCTTGTGGATGTCTTGATCAGCTCAGATGCCAACTTGACTCTGCAAGTCGCCCCCGGGGATCGCCTCCAGCCCACGTCCTGCAGGTCAAGATGAAGTGTCTCTCTCTTCTCAGTGGCACCTAGCGTTCTTTCCTGGTTTGGAGACATCTGCACGAAGCTTGTCCCTCCTACTGGGTGGCGAGCCCCTGGGGGGCTGATTTGGTGTTGGAACACCGTTGTCAACCCCCAGCCTTCCTGGCATGGAGCTGGGCGGGTGCCAGGAAGTCCTGGCAGGACGAGGCTGACTTGCTTGGGAAGGTGTTTCTGGAGGCTTTGGAGGTCCCTTGTTAGGGCCTGCCAGGTCCAGAGGAAGGGGCCGGCAGGGAATGGGCAGAAAGAGTGAAGATCTGGGGTCTTCTTACAGACCTGGGGTACCTGGTCTTCGCCCCCGCAGTCCAGGCTGGCTGTAGCAATTGCAGGTCTGCTCTGCCATTCCAGTGGGCACTGCTTTCTTGGGAGCGCACAGATGCTCTTCCTAAGAGGGGAGGCTGCTCTTTCGAAGGGTGAGGAGAAGGTCCCGATTTACAGCTCTTTCACCTCGCCCTCATCACTGTCAGACTGATTGGCACCACATGGCACGCCACCCAGGAGGACTGAGAACACTTCGCTGTGGTTTGGACCCAGTGGTGGCTTCCCCAGGGGAACACTTGGCATGCGTTTAATTATTCATTGGTGTTCTCGTCCGTATCTCCCTGCTCCGTGATTGTTTTGTCTTTCCCTAAAAATATTTATTTGAAATTCTGTGATCAAAGACTGAAAAAACAAAATAAAGCAGGATATTAAAATGAACCCCCCCTTTTTTTAGGAGGTTGGAATGTCAAGATCATTTTTATTAGAAAAGTTTACAAGATGAAGCCACGAATTATTTACGTAAACTTCATATATCAAGCATCCCCACTGTGCTTCTGGTGAGCGATATTGGCTGGCATAACCTGGATTTAAACTACCTTCTACTTAAGACGGGATAGATTCATTTTAATTAAAATTAACGGATTTTTCTTGATCATATTTTAACACACACATACACACGCACCCACATCTGTGTTCAGAATTGATAAAGAAAGAACTCTGGTTAAATAATCCACTTTTGTCTGACAACGGAATCCGTTATAGAGGTGCAAATATGCAGAAAGCTATTTGGAAATGCATCCTAGTAGTTGTCAGGTTTTATTATGCAGGAAGGTGTCATGTTTGTTACGAAGCTGAGTGCAGATGGCAGAGTGGAAGAAATGGATCACTAATTTTAACAATGATTAATGAACAGAGATAGAAAATGAATTACATTGGACTATCGGAGGCAAGAAATATTTTTGTGAAAATTTTGACTCATCTGCTCTGCTGTTCTCTGCAAATTATTTTCAGAAATTCTATATGTTGTCAACAGTTGACTGCATTTTCCATTACTGTCTATTTCTGTTCTTAAGTACTTTTGTGTTATTAGAGATACATAATTTCAAAATACCAATACATTCCTGATTACTTAGAGAAAATATATGTAACAGTGTGACTGTTCCATAGACGCTAGCCATAAAAGTCCTGTTTTATAATAATCTTTCATTCTTCCTCATTTTATCACTACATTAGGAATGTTTGATAAAAAGAAAGGGGGGGGGGATGGGGGCTCTTCCAGCACAAGCCGAAGAAAGAAAAAATAGAAGTGAAGGTAGCAATGGAAGTGTGGTCTGGTGGCTCAGTGTGGTCTTCAGCTGCCACCAGCCGTGTCCTTCTTTGTGTGTTCTGCCTGGCATCACGGGAGGCAGGGACCTGCCAGCTCTCTGGCATTAGCCTTGCTGGGCAGCCATGAGCTACCCTGTCTTGTCTTCTGTGGGGAAAGCCCAAAATACTCTGTGATGCTGCCTTCCTTCAGACACAGGAAGTTATCACCAGTACTTGAAGTTGTCCCAGAAATTTTTTCTTCTGATGGACCCTTTCTCTAGTCCTGTCTCTCGATTCCAATGGCCTTGGTAGTGATAGTGAGTTTTCTTGGTCTCATTTCTTCATCAGTTTTATTGACAGTCGTGTGTGTGTGTGTGTGTGTGTGTGTGTGTGTGTGTGTGTGGTGCGTGTGTGGTGTGGGGGGTGTGTGTGTGTGTGTGTGCGCAACAGGCAGACAGAGATTCACACACAGAGAGAGACAGCAAGGTCTGCAAATGAATACAGATTATTTGTTATGATTTCTGCTCTCGGCACTAAGCACACCTATCTCATATGGAAAAATGGATAGCGATTTTTTTTTTCTCCTCCCTCTCTTCCTCCAATCCTTCCTTGTCTTTTGTTTTGGTAAAGATATCAACCATCTTAAATATGTTGACTTCTAGGCATCTTATTTTCTTGCGATCCTCTGCGTTTGAGGACTGCTCTGCTAGGGTTTGGATCCCGTATTCTAATTGGTGGACATTTCATTTCAAGTCATCAGGAGCTGCTGGAGTGGTTTGGGTGAGTACATGTCCGAGGTAGCACGTCGGGATGCCTGCTATTTCAGGGTGAGCCAGTCCAGCTTGGCCGTGTCTCTGGCCCAGGGTGGGGGTCCGCTTCTCACCCTCCGCTATTTGATCCTTGGAGGTTCGTTTGTGTTACAACCTTACCGTGTCGCCCCTGTGCATTTCTGATGACTCCCTGGTCATTTCCCAAGAGAGCTTTTCCCCCGGGACAAGAGGACAGGGTGCTTCTGGGCCCTGCCAGTCCGTGCTGGCCATCCTGGGTCTGGCTTTCGCAGGCAGCCGAGCTGCCTCCTGAGAGCTGCCTGGTGTCTGAACAAATGGACGATCTATAACTACGTCCTTCTCCTGCAAACGAGCTTTCCAAGTTTCCAACTTGACTGTTTTATTTATGCTCTTGACCTGTAAAAACAAGCAGGCTGTTTAAAAAGCAAAAAGTACTTCCCATGATTAGAGTACTTCGAGTTGAAATAAATTGCAGAATGAAGAGAACATTCCTCGCCGCTCTGTAGAAAATGTCACGGAGGTTTTGCTCCTTAAAGATGGGTCTCTGGTCGCACATGTCAAGGTTTCCCTCTCTGGCAGTGGCCTTGGGGTCCTCAAGGAAGGATTCCTGTGTCTTCCCCTTTTCTTGCTTTTCAGTGATGGGAGAACCCTAGTGAACATTTAAAACCTGTGTTTGAATGGTTCTAAGTCAAGTAGTTTGCATCTAATTATGGTCCTGATGGGAAAACACTTTAGAAAAACAGCTAGTGATACAATGCAAGTCCTGCTCAGGTTACACAGCATATGCTAAACACTGAGGAAACACACACAGACTTTAGTCAACAAGCTAGCAAATGCTCCGGGGAGTTCATTTAGAAAGTGACTTGAGGCAAGCGTGGCTTTTTGTACCTTTCTGGTGGCGAGTGTGTTGAAAAGCAGTGGTCTCTGGAATTCTCCATAAGCCTGCTGCCTGCTGGGGTGGCTGCCTTGCACAGCCTTGAATGAGGTGGGTGCCAGGAGAGGGATGTGTTGGGTGTTCTGACCCAGTGCGAAGCCTGGTGGTACTCAGCCAGATGCCGTGCCATGGATACTTGCGTGGTGTGAGCCCTGGAGGGTGGGTAGGGCATCGGCAGGGAGGGGGAGAGAATCCTACAATTCGTGGATGGAGACATCGGGAAGAATGAAAAAAAAAAAAAAAAGGTAGATGAATGATCCATTGAGGAGACAAGAGACTCCTAAGTCTACAGCTGTCTCTCTGATTCATGGTTTGGGTTGCTTTTGAGGCGGTAAGTCAGGTGGAGGGATGCTCGAGAGGAATAATTTGAGGATACTTGCGAGGTAGACATTTGGATCCGAACACCAGGAAGGGAGCTGATGCTCCGCTTACGTTTGCCTTCAGATCGAACATCTTCTGGTTACATAAAAAAAGAAACTATAAAATGAGTAATGGGATGCCACACATTCTTTAAAAAGTTTTCTAAGTGTTATAGTGAGTCAGTTTAATGCAGAGCAATAAAATAACAAACAGGCATAAAATCAAAAGCAATTATGAAAATAATCTACCACCTCTGATCTTTGCCTTCTTAGTGTTTCCATCTTCTGAGTATGTTAACGTCTACATGAATCTGGTTTCTGATTTCTGTTCTTGGTTAAGACAAACAGCCTCGCCTCGAATCCAGAGAGGTACCAGAGCCCGGTGTTTGTTGGTGTGGCCTTCCTGTGGCCATTGGTGGGGGCAGCTGGCTCCACATTGTTCTAGAGCGGACGTCAAAGGCAGTCCTGGTTTTGGCTGGTTCAGGCGTTCACAGACAACTGTTTGTTTTTCCGTAGTTGTTGTCGGCTTTTGGTTTCGCTTGTAATTACCTATGGATCTGAACTAGCTCCACCAATCAGACTTGAAGAGTAAATGATTTGAAAAACTATTTAAAAATATCTCTTTTAATGGGAGAATGCATCCAAGCCCACGGATAGAGACATGCACCCTCCGCCCTTGCTTGACTGCATTTGTTGGCACTTCCACGGTCTGCCTATTTGAACTGGTGACCCCCCGGGGCATGCAGACCCAGGACCCACCTGCCTACGATGTGCACCCATGCCAGTCTTGGATACGTGCTTTGAGTGTGCCATTTTTAGCTGCCCACCCCAGGAATATATATTTAGGTTGGACTGAGTTGAGTAATTATAAGAAAATGGCCTATAGCATGAGCTGGAGTATATTCAAGGTGTCTGTCATCCTTCTATTACCTCAGGTAAATAACTGATTGACCTTTTTGGGGCTCTGATACTTTACTAATCAGAACCTGAAATCTGTATAACAACACTTCATTTACTTGATAGACAAAAGAACAATTGCACTTGAAGTAATGTGATTTCTAAATAGACACTGCCTGTCAAAAATAAATGCATTAGAAGTAAAATGTAGCTCAAGGAGACAATTAGCAAACAGAGGTGACACCGTAAACAGGTGCACCCATTATTCCCAAAGCTTGTGGCAATATATTCGCGTCTTTTAGAGTGATGGAAGATCATGTGACGGTTTGGTGAATTATCTATCGGTATCATCTGACTGATGAAGCCGCTGCTGTTGCAGATCATTTAAAAATGCATCTCACAAATTACATGGTAGCTGGGAAAAAAAATGCAGGTTTTTTTTTTTTCTTTAAAGAACAATGCTTTTCTAAAGCTACATGCTAGCATACGTAATTTTTTATTTGAAAAGATGGAGACCATTTCATTATGCTGGGTATACAGTCGGTTAAGGTTGTGCAAATTCATTACAGTGTTTGTTAATGTATAAAACATTTTCCATTCTGGTTTTAGTGACATTGGATTTTTTTTTTTTTATAATGTGCTGTTTCTGAAACATCTGCCATTCCTTGTTACCTGTGGGCAGAGGAGAGGGAATATACTCTTTCTAAGAATGTTTCTGAAACCTTTACCCAAATGCAAAGGCTTGGAAGATGAGAGGGAAAGGATATATATTTTTTTTCTTTTCTGTGAATTGTTAGGTTTGAATTTGCTGGAATAGGAACTTGACCATGAGACCAGCAACGGAGCCTTTTGCTGGCTGCCTGATGGGCCAGGCTAGGAAAGGAGCAGACTTTCTCGGGGTGTCCCTGTCCCCCAGTGATGTCTGTGGCCCTGCAGGGGGTTCTACCTCAGAGTCGTGCTCCTGGAGCCTTTCCCTGTCATTTTTCATCTGTTGTCTTTGCTTTTTTTTTTTTTTTTTTTTTTTTTTTTTCCTGTAGCAGGCAGGATACTTGAGGGATCCATAGCTATGGCAGCTACTGTTCCTTTTTTTTTTTACTGTAAAATCAAGGGAAACAGTGTGAAATACTTTAGATGGCCTTCAAATCCATCCACCCTTGAATTTTCTTGGCCTTTTACAGAATAACCAGTAGCCAGAGCTAAACTGAATGTGGATTTAGAGGTGTCCGTTCAGTAGAACAGAAGCATTTTGATGGCACCCTATGCCCAGATGGGGAAAGGAAGAAAACACCCATCCTTGGGTTATAATTTTCCTGACACTCTCCACATCCCTGCCAGCTTCCTGTAGGAGGTGGCCGGTGCCCAATCTGTACCTCTGATTCCTCATCCCTATTGGTACCTTCAGAGGCATTCATTGGAGATGGAAGGAGCAAGGATGGGGCTTTGGGGACTTTGGGGACCTGCCCGAGGAGTGGCAGTCATTCAGGCATCATCTCCTTGCCTTGC
Organism: Sus scrofa; assembly: GCF_054392235.1. Lineage (NCBI taxonomy): Eukaryota > Metazoa > Chordata > Mammalia > Artiodactyla > Suidae > Sus > Sus scrofa. The sequence goes on from NC_139388.1 coordinate 44,355,194, forward strand.
TGTTGACCCCCAAGAAGGGGGTACAGGCCTGGGTAACCTGCTCTGCTCTGGAGGCGCAAGTCAGTTGGGCTTGTGAGTGGAGCCCGCAAGAGCAACCATGGAAACCCGCACACACGTATCAATGGGCTTATGAGTCTTCAGCGAGTGGGGTCAATGCCGAGCGCCCAGTGCTCTTCTTGAACCACTGCTCCAAGCAGCCCCTGTGGGGAGCTTCTGCACATCCACTCATCAGAGACTCGGTGGCCAGAAGGATCCAAAATCTCCAAGCCCTAGAGAGGTTGCCTGATTTGCAGACATGGAAATCCTCCAGGCAGGAAAGAGGTCCAAAGCTCTTCGTTCCCTCCCCCTTCTTTTTTTTCTTTTAAAATTATACTTTGTTTTTTAGTTTTAGGTATATAGCAAAATGGAATGCAACATGCAGTCCCATAAGACCCTCTCCCCACCTCCCCCCCACCCCCATGAATCTTTGCATTCGTGTGGTGCATGTGTTACAGTTGATGAGCCAGCATCGATACATTATTATTAACTAAAGCCCATAGTTTACGTGAAGGGATCACTTTTCATGCTGTACATTCTGTGGGTTTGGACAAATGTATCCACTATTAGAGTTTTATACAGAATAATCCCTTTGCCCTGAAATAATTGCATGCCCCCCCCTAATCCTCTGTACTTTACCTTGTCCTTTCTCCCTTCCCCGACTCCCTGGGGGGTCTCCTTTGTTTTGTCTCCTTTGTTTCACTGTCTCCTTTGTTGTGCCTTTTCTAAAAAGTCGCAGTGTTGGAATCACACAGTATGGAGACTTTTAAGAAGGGCGTCTTTCGCTTAGTAATATGTCTTTATGGTGCTGCCATTCCACTTTGTGGCTTGATAGCACATTTCTTTTTATGGCTGAATAGTATTCCATTGCATGGATGTACCGCAGTTTGTCCATTCTCTCATTGAGAGCCATCTTGGTTGCTTCCACATTTCGGCAATCATGAATAAAGTTGCTATAAACATCGGCGTGCAGGCTTTTGTGGGAGTTCTCAACTTTTCTGGGTAAACACCATGGCACATGACTGTTGGATTGTATGGTAAGAGTGTGTGCAGCTTTGTTAGAAACCACCAACCTTGCCTTCCAATGTGGCTGTACCATTTTGCATTCCCACCAGCAATGAAGGAGAGAATCCCTGCCCTGTGTCTTTGCATTTGGCCGTGTCATCGTTTTGGATTTTAGTCATTCTAATAAGTGTGTGGTGGTATCTCATTATTCTGAGTTGTATTTCCTTAAAGATATATGATGCCCAGCATCTTATGTACTTATTTGCATCTGTAGATCTTTTTTTTTTTTTTTGGCCCGTTTTTTAAGTGGGCTGTTTTTTTTCTTTTTTCTTTTTTTTTAATTGTTGAGTTTGAAGAGTTCTTTGTATATTTTGGATACCATCCTTCATCAGATGGGTCTTTAGCTAAGATTTTTCTTCAATGTGTGGCTTTTCTTCTTCTCTTAATGCCGTCCCTGTAGGAATTCTGCCACCTCAGCCTGTTCTCTTAGGGCGGAAGGGTCATTTTCCATTTGGGTCCTGAGGTTTTAGGACACAGGAAATCAAAGATGCACATAAACTGTGTCTTCAGTCATCCTCATGAAAACACACACGTGCAGAGTAAAGAATGGAAAGAAATGCACCAAAATATCAACAAGCACATTGGCTGATATAATGATGTTCTTTTTTCTCTTTGTAACCTCTCGTATACGCCAAAACTTCTCGAATCGCGCACATATTACTGGAATAACCAATTTGATAAAACTAAAAGTAAATGAACTGAAAAAAGCAACATCTGTAAAGGTGATCCCTCAATGGTTTGCTTAGTGCTTGTGTTGCGTTCTTTTGAATTCAGAGAATATCCGTGGAACTAACATTTCAAGTGATATTGTTGATCACACATTTTCACCTAAAAACACTGCTTTAGAAAACAAGTGAATTTTTATGATGGCTAAATTTGGCTGTCAAAATGGTCTTTTTTTTTCCTTTGGTCAGGTTTAAATTGGCACTGTACAGTATAAATAGAATGCAGTGTAAATATAATGCAATTATATTTATATAATTGTATTGTATAAATATAATTGCATTATATTTATATAATAATTATATAATATATAATTTAATTATATATTATATAATATAAATAGAATACATGTGCATGCCGTGTATACAACTTTAAATTTTCTAGCCACTTTAAAAATGGTAAAAAAAAAAAAAAAAAAAAAAAGTCCAAACAAACAGGTGAGGAGTTCCCGTGTGGCTCAGAGTGTTAAGGATCCAGTATGATCACTGCAGTGGCTCTGGTGGCTGCTCTTTTGCAGGTTTGATCTCTGGCTCAGGAATTTTTGAATGCCGCTGGCGCAACCAAGGGGGAAAAAAAAATAAAAGGAAAAGGTGAAATTGATTTTAAGACTAAATTTTGTTTGGCAGTGTATCCAAAATAGTATCATTTCAACATGTAAAAGGTATAAAGAGTATAAATGAAACATTTTACATTTTTCCAGACAGGATATGTGTGTTTGGTTTACAGCACCCCCCTCTTTGTGCTGGCACATTTCACATGCTGGGTAGGCACAGGTGGTCAGTGTTGGCGAGCACGGCTCTGTGTGATGGCTGAATATTCAAGCCGTATTTTCCAGGCAGAGTCCAGAGTAAGAGAACAGCCACATCACTGCAGTAAGTGTAGAGGGAAGGGAAGACAGACCCTTTGTGCTTTCCCCTTCTTTCACATTTCTTTTTCTTTTTCTTTTTTTTTTTTTTTTTTTGCTTTTTAGGGTGGCACTTGCAGCATATGGACATTCCCAGGCCGGGAGTCGAATAGGTGCTACAGCTGCCCGCCTACAACACAGCCACAGCAACACAGGATCCAAACCACGTCTGCCACCCGACACCACAGCTCACAGCAACGTTGGATCCCTAACCCACTGAGCAGGGCCAGGGATTGAACCCACATCCTCATGGATCCTAATCAGGTTCGTTACCGTTGAGTCACAGCAGGAACTCCCTCACATTTCTTCTTTGAGAGAAGCTACTTCATAGATTCCTTGTGATCTGATGGTGATATATCATCTGTAAAGGGATAAATATTTTTAGTGCGTGTGGTGGTACCATATACTAGAAAGCATTTACAACTTGGGGGCCCTTTTTCTTCTTTCGCATCCTTCCCCCTCTGGGGGCCAGAGTTGTCTCCACTTTGGGAGGAGTCCTAAGCTGCGAGGGGAGCTGTCTTCTTCTTGGATGTGAGACGTAGGGCCAAGTTGGGCAAAGACACTGCAGAGAGGCTGTCAGGCCCTGGCTTTCAGAGAAAACGGCCTCCAAGGAGAGCTGGGGTGTCATCCTGCATGGGTTTAGGCTCTGGGACTCTACCCGCATGCCAGCTTTGGCACTGTGGCCAGTGACACAGGCTTGAGCCTTGTGGGAAGTGTGTGCATTGGGCCTGTGCCTCCTGCTCTGAGCACGCTGGCCTCTAGGACGGGGTCTCCTTCTCTGCCTTGTCCTGGGTGGGAATCTCCCACCTTGGGCCAAGGAATAGGAACCCCTGTGCAGAGTGGTGCCAAGGGATGTGTGTGCTCCTGAGGATGCCAGGCGAGCTTTGGTGCTTTGGAGACAGGGCTCTCCCAGGCCATGGGGTGGGGGTGGTGGGGGAGAATGTTGCCTGGTGCTGGGAGACGGGGATGGGGGCTAGAGTCATTCCCCCACCCATGAGCTCTTACGCTTGGGCAGGTCTCTTGATACTAGTGCCTCAGTTTCCCACCAATAAATGAATATGACAATGGCACCCACCTCACTGGGTTGTCACGAGGGTCAATATTTGGGACTCTGGTTGGCACATGAAAAGTCTCAATGAAAGTCAGTTGTCACTTTTGTGAGTTCAGGAATGGAACAGTTCCCTTCACAAGTGGGGTGTGTGTGTGTGTGTGTGTGTGTGTGTGTGTGTGTGTGTGTGTGTGTACATTCTGGCTGTTTCCTGGACTGTATTTCTTTAAGGGCTCATGAGTTCCTGTCTGCTTCCATCAGCCTGAACTGAATCACCAGCAAGGATAACTTCCCTCTGCCTTCACTTTCCCTCTCCTTTTCTCCTTCTCAGGGCTGTTTTGACTATGAATTAATTGTAGGTTGGGGGACTTGCAAGCAAAAATCAAAGCCAATAAACTTCAAAAGGACGGGGAGGACCGGGGCCACCGGGGGAGTGCAGGGGGCTGACGGTGGTGGGGGGGTGAGGGGCTCTGGTGGCTGCAGGGTGGCTTGGCGGAGGCTTTCCCTGTTCCTTCAAAGGGGACACCGAGTGTTTCAGATGGTCACTTAAAAAGCTCAGATGCAAAACTTTGGAAAGCTGGGTGAGAGACAACGGTTTCCAAAACAGCTATTTTTATCTTTTGCCAGCAAGCCTGAGCCCAGTGGAACGTAGAGTTAAACTTGGAATTTCTTGGCAAGGGTTAATAATCAATGTAGATCTCCTAACAAAGGAGATGCTGCCTTATTATACTGGGAAAGTTTTTTTTCTTAACTGTCAGTGAAGCAGTACTAATTATTGCTCCAGTGTAAATGAGGTCATTTCCTATTAAGAGAACAAAATGCTTAGCCTCGCCTTGCCAATTCATACCAACTATTTTTCACACATACTCAGCTTTTTAGTTTTTTTTTTTTAATTTTGATAAAATCCATTCATTTGTATTAGAAAAGTGTAAACCATCGCAATAATAGTTGCCCATGATTACCCAGATGAGCTTTTGTAATGTGTGGGTTGTTTGAATACCATGTGTTAGCTATGGAACAATTAGGCAGCTGAATGGATCTTTAAAACAATCAGATACTTTTATCTCCCTGAAAAAATACATTCCTTGGATGTGTACTGCGAAACCGTAAATTCCGGGGAATGGTACACTCACGTCACGAGGAGAACTTGCGGATATATGTTGATCAAGGACAAAAAGACATCCAAATATCGTGTCTTCGTGTTTTCATTTTTTTTTTATGCAAGCAAAAAGATTTAAGGAATATTGTAGCAAACAAAGGGTAATTGTTTTAGCCCAGATGTTGCTTTTGCACAACAAGCAGGTTACAATGTTCCCACAGAGCTGATGAGCCCAATCAGGGAAATGATTAAAAATTGATTTTGTCCCTGTAATTACAGTATGTAAACTACTTAGCTTGGATTGCAAAGGAAGTGATTTTCTAATTACGTATATACTCTGGTGTCTAATGATTGGTTTTTTGAAGTAATGAAGAGAGAGCACTAACGACTCCTTGGTGTTCTGTTGTTTAAGAAAGACCATCTTTAGAGTAAGCAGCAACAGACAAAGAGTTTAAATTGAATTTTCAACACTGTTAATGTGCACATGGATTTGTTTATTAAAGAGACAGGGAAGTAATTTGATTGGCTCGGAGCAGCTTGGCTTTTTTGCCATGCTAAAGCATGTAAAAATACATGCACCGGGTCCCAAGCTGACGGGAAGAAGCCTCTCCACTCCTCTTTTATCATCCCAGCACCCTGGCTGATATCGCGGGCTCTCAGGTTCCTGCGAGCGTCTGATGTCTCCGTATCCTGAAAGCATTTAGATCGAACAGGTATCAGATGGCTTCGCCATCAAAGTTACCTTTGTTTTAGAATGAAAGGAGAGGCTTCCTTTGGAAGCATGTCTGGGCAGCCCAGCGCACTCTGTGTTATAAGATTCCAGCCATGTCCTATGATGCGAGGCTCTGCTTCAGGGTGGCAGCTGCCACCCACCCCAGCATGTACGTGCATGTGTACACACACGCGCGCGCGTGCACACACACACACACACACACACACACACACACACACACACACACACTGTCTCTCTCTCTCTCTCATGTAGGTGTCAGCCCTGAATTTGGAGGTGTGACTGCAGTGGGTCAAGGTAGGACCCCATGGGGTGGGCTCATGGGGTGTGGGGAAGAGCTGGCTGAGTTCTGAGTGTTCCTTCTCTGTCGTGAGACCCTTTGTGGCTGGGGAATAACAGCTCCTCAAGCACCTGTTCTGGCAGAAGTTAGAAGAGGGCAGTGGCTCCGAGGCGACCCTGAAGGCAAGCGTGTGCTGAGGCCAGCAGGTCAGGAGACAACTGCTATTGAGAAGATCATTGCTGCTCATAGTCGCCAAGGGGAGGGGGCAGCCACGCCAGGCCGGGCTGCCTGGGGAAGCACCAGGGTTGGTCAGGAGCCGGAAGGGGCAAGGGGAAAATGTGGGCAAGGGCCTTCATTATGGTTTTGGAGGGAAAGGCATGGCATGGCAGGGTAAGCAGCCCAAAGACTGGTTAACTGAGATCCTTTCACCAGGCTTTGAGCACAGGGGCTGTCTCCAGTTGTCTGGCACCTGGTCCTGGGGTAACTAGGGCAGGGGGACAGTGGTCCAGCATATGAGAGCCTGATGTAGGAGATGGTTGGGGCGTGGGCTCTGGATTGGTTGGTTTGCAGATGAAAGATGTGCTCCCAGGGCAGTCATTTGCTATCTCTGGGAACTGGTCGTGCTGGGAGGGGCTGTCCCTGTAGGGTCAGCAAGGCCCCAGATGCCAAAGCATCAGAAACATATGGTCACTGCACCTGAGCCCTGAGCTAGGGCTGATTTGGAACTGGTGCCCTGTGCCACCAGAGTCCAGGGCCAGGATGAGGCCGGGATGTCCCTGGGCCCACCTTACACCTAGTGTCCTACTTAGCACGTCTCACTGGCTCTACACACAAAGCATCCTGAATCTTCGTGTGTCTCCTCACCCCTGTGGCTCAGGTCAAGCCAGCATCCTCTCTCACCTGGACAACTGCAGGAGTCTCCCCAGGGAGACTCCGCTGACTCCTCTCTGGCCCCCTCTTGTCTGTTCTTCCCACAGCAGCCAGAGGGATTCTTGTAAATCAGATCATGTTATTCCCTTGCTGAAAACCCACCAAAGACTCAGAATAAAAGCTGTAGTACTGGAGTTCCCGTCACGGCGCAGTGGTTAGCAAATCCGACTAGGAACCATGACGTTGCGGGTTCAATCCCTGGCCTTGCTCAGTGGGGTAAGGATCTGGTGTTGCCGTGAGCTGTGGTGTAGGTTGCAGACGTGGCTCAGATCCTTCGTTGCTGTGGCTCTGGCGTAGGCTGGTGGCTACAGCTCCGATTCAACCCCTAGCCTGGGAATCTCCATATGCCTTGGGAAGTGGCCCTAGAAAAGGAAAAAAAAAAAAAAAAAAAAAAGCTGTAGTACTTACCACGCCGGCTTAGGTACATGGGTCCTGAATAGCCCATCCTCTCCCATTTTCCCTCTCCCTATCCGTGCCCTGGCTCCCTGAGCTTCTTGCAGCTCCTGGAAGGCACTATCTCCATCCTGCACCAGGTCCTTTGCACTCGCTGTTTGCTCTGCTTGTAAAATTCTTCCCCTGATGTTCACAGGACTCACTCCCTTACCTCGTTCCGGCCCCTCGTCATTGTCACTTTTTTAGCGAGGTCTCCTCTCATTGCCTTATCCAACTTAGTCTCTGTCACTGCCCAGCATTTCCCAGGCCTTATTTTTCTTCTTAGTGTTTATTATGCTTCACTTTTAACAGGCTTGTATTTGAAGCCACTAAGACATAGGTTTCGCACAGGCGGAAACATCATTTACCGCCAGGTCCTTGGAACCTGGAAGTTAGAAGCCAACTTAGCCCATGGGAGGCACGTGATGGGTGAGGAATGAATGAGGGACTTGGTCCCTGAGGCTTTTTCCCAGCTAGCTTTCCTCACCAGGAAGCCTCTCCGGTTGAGAACTTGGAGGGGCGAGGGCTGTCACTGGGTCTGTGTTCATTCTGCTGAGTTTTCAGAGAAGGAAATCAAGAACCACTTAGCTTTGGAATGGAACTTCCAAGTTCACCCAGGGGAGCCACTGTTTATAGGCAGGGCTGTGGTCCCTACGGGGCTGGAGAATATGGAGCCCAGGGCTGGGAGGGACACTCAGACCTCAGAAGGGGTATCGTGGCCCCAGTGGTGTCCCCTGGGGATCAGGCTCCATCGTGTGTCTATGCTCCATGCTCCCAGGATGGAGGAGAGCCTGCTGCCCAGGAGAGCAGGTTCAGAGACCTTGGCCCTGGACGACGGGGGTGTTCTGTCCAGGCAGCTCTAGACGTGTCTCCTGTGAGCCACACCCTTCTCCCGACAGAAGCTGAAAAGGTTCAGCTGGCTCTGTCTCCGAATCTTTCTTTCTGAACTCTTTCCTGGAAGGAAAGTGGTTCATCTGTCCCGGACTGTGTAGACGTCTCAGCAGACAGCCCTTCTCTGCTGTGGGGGTCCCCAGGTGACCCCTGGGAGACTGAGCCTGTCTCTCCAGGGATATACTCTGCCTCCCGTAGGGGCAGCACGTGGACCAGGGGAGCATGACGTGAACCAGCCCTTCCTTCTTTCCTTCCATCCCCCCCCAGTCAACCTTCCATCTCTCCTGACTCTTTGCTTTCCGCCTTCCCTCCCCACGCCCCCCAACAGCATTCACTGAGCTTCGACCCCTGGCCAGGAGTCAGGGACCTGGAAGGGAAGGGACAGCCCTTTCATCTGTGCTGGGAGGTGGCCCAGGGACTGCCGTCAGTGTAGTGCCTTGCCTGGTACCTCAGCCACTGGTAACTCGAGTTGTCACTCCCTTAGATAACCTTTCAGGCATCTTGGTATAGAGGGAGAGACAGGTGCATTAAGGACCATGGAAAGGCACTGTGTCTGCCTGAAGGAAGGGCCTTTGGGATCAGCTTCAGGCTCTTTACTGAGGCCCTCGCGATTGCAGGGGTGCTGCATCTCTGCTCATCTCCTGACTCACCAGCTGCCTCTTTCCTGGGCGTCCTGGGTATGGGAGGCTGGGCTCCTGCCCAGCGAAGGTTTCCCTGGCTCTGCTTAGAGCTGCCACATCTCCCCTGGGAGAACTCAGAAAGGAGGTGGGGGGCCCTCATCCCCTAGTAGGGGCCCAGAGGATTCACAGGGACCCTGCAGTGGGGGCCCACTGTGTGCCAGGGCGGGTCAGAGCTGCCTGGACCCACCCTTCACTTTTTTTTATGTCTGTGTCTCACACGTCTCCCTGTGCCCCTTCAAAGTTCCTCTCTCAGTGCCTCCCATACCCCCCTCCCCTTCCTGGAAGGGCCTGGAACCTGCCTCACCTGTAAGCTCCCCCTCTCTCCCCACCCCTCCCCAGCGCTCCCAGCCTTCTCTCTCCTGCTTCTCCAAGTTGCAGGCTCCCTGCCCCTCTGCCCAGAACCCCTCTCATGTCAGGATCTCTGAACCTTAGCCTCCCCATCCCCCATCCCCGTCTCCCCCGCGGCCCTGCCTGCACCTGCCAAAGGGCTCAGCTCCAGTGCCCTGGCTCCCCTCCCTAGTGGCCTGCCTCTCCCTGTCCTGCCAGACGTCACACTATGGTCTTTTCTGGATCCTGTGCAGATCTGCTTGCCCTTGACCTACCCCAGGACCTGGTGCACAGAAGGTCTGCGTCACTGAATCCACAGGTCTCCTAAACTCATTCACTCCCCGGTGCCGGTGGCCGAGGAGAATGGTGCGTGGGCGTTACCTGCGTTTTGAAGGGAAGGCAGGGGTTGTCGACTTAGAGGATGGGATTTCAGGCGCTGACACGTGCCAAGGAGGTGCTTTTTGGGTGAGGCGGCTGCTGTCCGCCCCCGTTGATTCCGTGCCATGCTGTTGGCTTCCTTTGTGATCGGCCCCCTCCCACCCCTCTTCCTATCGGGTGGTACCTGTGCCAAAGTGGACCTGTGGGCGGTGTTTCCTGGTGTTTCCCTGTGCAGGAGCCCCCACCTCCAGCATGGGCTCCCTGGGGGAGGCAGGGGGGAGAGGAGACCTCACGTCAGAGTCCTGTTTCTGGTTATGTGACACGGTCTCTCTCAATTCGAGTTAACTTCCTTGCACCAGAAGAGCTGCTTCTTTCATTGAGGAAGACAGAATCACTGTGCTGGCATTTTTCCTTCCTCCCGGTCTCGAATCAAGAGCCTCAGTGTCTGAGGTGGTCACCTTTGCTGGACCTGCAGTGACGGTAATGACATCAGACACCAGGAGGCCTCCCCCTCCACCCCCTCCTCCTATTTAGATGGGCTCAGAAAGGCACCAATGACACTAACTGGATTTCCCTTCCCGAAGTGCCTATTCCAGCAGAAAGCTTGTTAGGCTAACCTTCCCAGGCAGGCAGCCCCCTTTGGATAATCCCCTGGGCATTCGGGAAAGCCCTATGAGAGCCCAGCCCCAGGGCAGAGGGCACAGATTGCAGAAGCTGGTGGTGTTCTGATCAGCGGAGTGACACCAGTGGACATGCGGGGTGGGACTTGCCCAGGTGACTGTTCTCCCTGTCACTGCAATGGATAAAACTTCTCCGTGAACAGCCCCTGGAGGGTAGTCCTTGAATTTTGCAAGCCATGAGCTTAGAAATAAAATCTGCATCTGTCCTCGACCTCCTGCAATCCCTGCCCTAAACATAAGGAAACTCGTGAGCAAAGCAAGTCTTCGCTGAGCCAGTTGGGTACCAGAGGCCTGGTCCTCTCAGCTCCGGTGGAAACTGGGAAAGCAGAGTATCCAGCCTTTGTTTTCCCCTGCCTAGATTTAATGTTAAGGGGTCCAGAAAAAAAACAAAATGCAGCAGATCATCTGATTGGAGAGAGAGAGAGATTTGTAAGCTCTGTCCTCTTTGCTGATGGTTGAGAAGGAAACTTTTGCTTTCGGTCTCAAGATAGGCAGGTAGAAATGTGTTGACAAATAATAGTGTCCCTGTTATACTTTGAGAAAACACTTCTAGCACACACTCAGCAAACACCTTTTCAGTTGCCAGAAATCTGTCTTGGATCGATCAGGATGGAGTGTTGCAAGCCAGTGGTTTGAGGTTCAAATACTTTGGGCGGGGGCTGCCACCGTGTGCATGTGCTCTCTGAATGCATCTTCTGGTGCACTTGCAGTTTCATCCTTAACTCTTTTTTTTTTTGCTTTTTTTAGGGCTACACTTGCGGCACATGGAAGTTGCCAGGCTAGGGATCCAATAGGAGCTGCAGCTGCCGACCTATGCCTCAGTCACAGCAACACTAGATCTGAGCTGCGTCTGTGACCTATACCACAGCTCAGGGTAAGGCCGTTCCTTAACCCACTGAGTGAGGCCAGGGATTGAACCCGCATCTTCATGGTTCCTAGTCAGGTTTGTTACTGATGAGCCATGATGGGAACTCCTCATCCTCGGATCTTTACCGAAATTCTACATCTGCGACATCAAAATGTATAACAGATCAAGAGGGAATGTTTGCTTGCCCTGTTAAATCCCATCTGTAATGTGGCAGGACAGATTAGATTCCGCACTGCACTGGGCCCTGAGCTGGAGATCAGATTGGGGCTTGGCCTTGATCACCCCAATCGAAGGCTCTAGAGCCACTGTGGGCCAGCATCTGGCTTTCCCTCTGGGGCCTTATCGCATCCTGTTGCTTTTCTGGGCTTGGTTCAGGAGAGAGGACTTTGATGCCCCTGAGCCCTGGCTCAATTTCGGGTTTCTGATCTGGACCCATTGAGAACCGCCCAGGCTACTGAACAGGTGTCACCATTAAAATTTGGGTAGAATTGTAGGTGGTCTACTCTGGGGGCTCCTTAAATGAGAACCCATGAGTATTTTCTCAGTTCCTCATTTTCGAGAATTCCAAAGAGAGAGGGAGGGGGAGAGAGAGAGATAGAGATAGAGGGAGAGAGGGAGAGAGAAAGTCCTTATTTGCTCTTATTTCTTCTCCTGTCCACCTAGAAAAGCGATGGTTAGGTGCCTGGCCTCCGTCTCTTTTTACAGGTGGCAATTTTGCATGAAGAAGCTGAGCAAATTTGGTTCATTGCCCCAAAGGTCACACAGTTCCCGTTTTAAAATTGTTCATTGAGGGAACTCTATGCCATGCTTTGTAATAACCTCGAAGGGGAAAGAATCCAGGAGATAGATATACACCTATGTCTAAGTGAGTCGCTTTGCTGTAACACCTGAAACTAACACAACCTTGTAAACAAACTATATTTCAATTAAAAAAAAATTCCTCCATGAATTGGGGCAGTGGGGGCTGTTAAATATTTTTAAGACTCTCCGTTAGCCCAGCAAATCGTTACCTTGGCCAAGTGCTGTTTCCCTGTCTCATTGGAGTCGAGGTGTCTGATACTGAGAATTTCTAACAGGTCTTGTTTTTGCAGTTCCTGATCACCGCGGCTTTAAGACTCTCCTTCAGCCACGAGGGAGCCCCATTGCCTTCAGCCTTGCCTGGTAAAGGACCATTGTTTTGTAGTTTATTGAAGAGGTGTCTGCCTAAGCCTGGTAGGGAGGCCAGAGTGTCCTTGTTGGGGGGTGGGCCCCTGTGCTGGGTAAAGGTTCTCCCTGCTACTCCTTGGCCTCCAGGGACAGAGGTTGGGCTTTGGCAAAGCTTCCAGATTCCAAGGTCTCTGGGATGCAGCGTGAGCCCCGGATCTTCTGGGTGGGATGACAGTGGTGTCAAGACGTGCTCCGAAGGTCTCAGAAGGGGTCCCGGGTGGGGCAGAGCCCTGGGAGGTTGGCTGCTTTCTCGCCCGTGTGACATCCTGAAGAGTCCCTGTCCCCACCACTCGCCACGTGGTTCTGTGACTCGGCCCAGGCTTGGAGGACCCTGTCTCCGAGGGGCTCCGTGCCTGCCATCTCGATGGGACTCGGGAGATCACAAAAGCCATCATGGAATGTTTTCCCCCACGTTGACTAAAAACTTACAATAAAACACAGAGGCAGGGCTGGTGCCCGTATTTGATGTCTGCAGCCACCTCCTCTGAGGCTGCCCCCCGGTATCTCTGTACACGCGCCCTCAGATCTAATTAGCCAGACCCACCTTCTCTGACCACAGGCCTCGGAGGTCACTACATAAACCGGGGAAATTGATAGTGGAATTATGCACTTAGAAATTAATTTTGCATTGGACGGAATATATATTTTTTTATTGTGACTTTATCTTGTTGGAGAAGTGCTTACCTTCTGATTTTGTGGATATTACGGACCGTGGATTACTTTTATTTTGGTTTTTACACAACAGTTATATTAGAAATTTGCTGTTTTATTCTTACCTTCTTAGTAAAAATCCTTTTATCACACAATGGGTAATTTATATCCATTACCAGGCCTTTCAATCCTTTTCAGTGGGGCTGTCAGCGCCGTTGGCACAGTAATGATTAATGTGATCTAATAATAGTGTGCCATTATATTACCTTAGTAAAACATGTACCAACATCCTATTCGGATCTACCAAATTCATAGCTTCCTATAATATTTTTGTTGAAAGACAGGATTACTATTTTTCAAAGCTGATTTTTTCCCCTTTAACATATTTAATGAAATTCACAATTCTTTGCCTTAGTAATCCGGGCATTTGATTGGCCTCGGTGGGTGCATTTGACATCTGTAGGCACTGTTGTGATTTGTCAGGGAGAGGTTGGAAAATGGCAGGGATCTGCCAGAGAGATTATTGTGTTTTTGTTGGGCCTGGGTTGTTTGGCCTTGAAGGAAAAAAAAAAAAAAATTGCTGGATTTCCAGTCCCTTCTGACATGTAATAAGGAAAGTGTGTTTTAGATCAAAAGGCAAAAGAGCAAGTAATTTGGCTCAATGGCTCCTCTCTCCCCGTCCCTGTTTCATCCTCTCTTGTCACCTGCCTCGGTCTGCTGGTGAACAGGAGGGGCTGCACAGCCAAGCGGGAGCAGCCTCAGACCCCTTCCCCAGAAATATTCCTTCCTGATTCCTCCTGCAGCTTTGGCTCATCTTCTCTGGAGTGAAGGTGGGGTTCCTCAGCCTGGCACGGTCGACAGGCTAGGCTGGGTGATTCTCTGCTTTGGCTCCATCCTGGGCACCGAAGGATGCTGAGCAGCATCCCTGGCCTCGGCCCACCAGGTGTCCGTGGTGAACCCCTTTCCCCGTGGTTACAACCAACTGTGTCTCCCGAGATTTGCAGATGTCTCCTGGGGCACAGGTGTTCCCTTCTTGAGAACCAATGGTCTCCTGTGATAGGAGCATAAGCTGATTCTTTGGTGGCGTGGGAGAATTCCAGTTGTTTCCAGGGTTTCCTACTGCTTCTTGGGACGCCTTTGGCTGTGAGACAGAAGACACGTGGCTGATGGCTTTGCACAGCATCCTTTTCCTGGCGGAAATGCAGCCCTCTCTCACTTCTTCTTCCCCCCACCTCTGTCATCGAGCCTGGCCCTAACCAGGGCCTGAATCTTACCTTCTTCCACTTAAATCCCATTATAATCATGCTCGTGATTGATAACATTCCACCTTTTCAAAGGGATGTAAAATCTGTGTCAACCGAGGATGACATTATTGTCGTGCAGATGAGATGTATTCAAACAATTACACACTCAAATCGAAGTGGGAAGGTTTGTCCTTCTATCCCAGTGCCTTTGTGATGTGGCTTTTGCCAGCACCTCAGCCCCCACGGTTCCAGAAACCTTCAGCAGGAAAATGCATGGGAAGAACCAGGTTTTGCCCTCGGTACCACTTAGTTCTGAAAGCAGCTGGAATATTTGGGCTTCTTAGGGCCAGAGGGTTGGGGAGGAAGGTGAGGTGGTTGAGCATGGGGGAGAGAGAGAGAGAGAGAGAGAGGAGTGGGAGAGAAAGAGAAGGAGAGAGAAGGAGCGAGAAATCTTTGTTTTTGATTCAGAACAAAAATTACTGCTGCAACACTGGCTCGAAATATGCAATCAACTGAAATCAGGAAAAGTATTTTGAATACAAAATTTATATTGAAATACTTGAATCTAGATACGTGTGCACCCACATACATGTATATATTTAAATCAAGAATAAAGAAGAAGAGAAATAAAGCTTTTTGTCATAAAAATACTGCCTGTAGTATTTGCCCTCAAATGATTCTGCCACATTGGAATTGGAATACATTTTTGTACTGTTAGCATTTCCATAGCAGACACTCCTGTTTGTTTTTACAGCTGATCCTTGATGATAACAGCAAATGAGGAAATGGCTCTGATTTACCTTTGTGTTAGAGGATTTCAAATACATCGTGATGTTTGGTGGAGGAATCGTTTTGGCAACCCGCGTCTTTATTGCTTTCTGATCTGTCTCCCCTACTACAGTGTAACTCTAGAGAGAGCAATGCCTTGTGTATTTTGCCCAATGTTCTTTTCCCAATTCCTGGAACGGTGTTTGATGCATAGTAGGCTCTCAATAAAACTTTGGTGACTGGAAGGATGAGTGGGTAGAAGGGTAGGTGGATGGATGAGTGAGTGGATAGGTGGATGGGTGGGTGGATGAATGAATGAATGGATGGATGGATGGATGGATGGATAGGTGGGTGAGTGGATGGATGGGCGAGTACATGAGTGGATAGATGGATGGGTGGATGGATGGATGGATGGATGGGTGGGTACATGAGTGGATAGATGGATGGATGGATGGGTGGATGAGTGGATAGGTGGCTGGCTGGCTGAGAGGTGGGTGGATGGATGGATTGATGGTTGGATAGATGGATGGATGCACAGATGGGTCGATAGGTGGATGGATGGATGGGTGGATGAGTGGATAGTGGATGGGTGGACAGGTGGGTGAGTGGATGGGTGGGTATATGAATGGATAGATGGATAGGTGGGTGGGTGGATGAGTGGATGGGTGGATGGATGGCTGGCTGGTGGAGTAGGTGGGTGGATGGATGGATGGATGGAGGATGGATGGAAAAGACTCTATCTCAAACCCTAACAGAACCTTGGGATGGTAGGCCCTGTGGTTCAAATGAAATCCCAGTTTTTAGCCATCTCTTCCCCCCTTGCCCTCCCAAGCATTTTTTTCTTTCTTACACCAAAGTGGTCAGTGATAGAAAGACATTCTTACTATCTCTTCTTTTCAATTCGGTTTTCAAAACAGAAAAAAATATATCTAGGATTGTGCCAGGCAGTCTCTGTAAACGGAAACCACATGAGTGCCTTGCTGTGAAAGTATCTTTAAAACCCGCAAGAGCACATGCGCAGATGACTGGGGTAGGAGACGTGGCGGCAGAGTAGAGGAAGGTGACCTTTTCAAAGTGGGACGGGGGTAAGGGGTTTATGAAGCTCAGAAGACTTCCTGTCCTGATGACTGGTTGTCCGGTTCTTGGGCAAAACTCTGTAATTTGCAGTGTATTCCACGTTCTTTTCGAGGCTCTCGTGTGCCCACTTCAGCCCTACCATGCCCACTCTCTTTGGGCCTGGATGATACTCAGCCACATAGACTCTGCCACTTTTAGGAGAGAGGCGGAGGCTCTAGGTGGTGGCGTTCCTGGCATGGCAGGTACCAGTCTACTAGAAAACTTACTCCCAGTTATGAGGATAAAAAGTTGCCGTCCCTTGACTTTTAAATTATTGCACAACAGATACCACAGCAGTACTAGGAAGAAAGTAATAAAGAGGAGAGCGATAAATGACCATTAAACCCAGCAAAGGTATAGACTCTGGAAGCAGATTTCTGGTTGGAACCCTGGCTCCACCACTCACTAGCCCTATGACCGTGTATACGTCATGGGATTAACCTTGCTCTGCCTCTTTTCTTATCTGTAAATTGGGAATAACTAATGACAATGTAGTAGATTAGACAAGGAGTCTATTTGATGGGCTTAAAATAATGCCTCCTGGCTCAAAGCAGGCAGTTGGTAAATCTGTGTTGCTGTTATTATCAGTCTTTTCATTTTCTGTTTAGCTATCTTTTCCCCCTTTTCTGTCTTTAGTTAAGATTAAGGAAAGTATCGGCCGTTTTCAGATAATTAGCCTTTTCCTCTCAGGCTCATGTTAGAGCTAGGAACCCCGAGATGCTGCCAGGCATTCGGTCTTCCCGGCACCCCTGGGGACCATGGTTAGCAAGTTCAGAGAACATCAGAAAGGGTGGTGAGTTTCCTAAGTCTGCGTCCCCATCCTCTTTCCTTTGTGGAAGGAGTGTTGTTGACACACCACGGGGGGTTTGGGATTTACTTGGTGTTTGGGGAGTGCATTCCTGGCTGGGATGGATGCCACGTGGTCCTGGTGGGTGGGGACAGCCAGCTCTTAAAAGGGAGGGGGAGGTCCCTGGCTTTTCTCTTCCACCCCTGGCAAGTGAGATGGCTCTGCAGCCTGGCCCGATCTTATATTTTTAGCCTCCACTGAAATTTAATGTTTTGCTTTTGGTTTATTATGTATGCAAGTATCTTGCTGATAAATTACATGTGTAATTGTACCATTGGAACCACTGCTAGTCAGCGACAACATATAATTAAACTCACCCTTGTAGTCATTGAACTTTTCCGTCCCTGACAAGATCACTGACCACTCCGAGGAGGGTGTGCCTCCGTGTATGAGCCAGGCACGTGCCTGCATGGCCTCGCCTCCTCGCTTTCCCGCAGGCTGCCCAGTGCACCCCGGGGCGTGCCCATGCACCTGCAGGGTGGACTTCCTTCAGGCCCCACTGAGCGCGAGTCGGGGGGCTTGAGCCGTAGGGCTGGAGTGCCTACCTTTCTCTGTTTTTGTGTCTGTGCCAGGATGGTGACCAGGAGTGAGAGCCGATAAGAACTTGAATGAAGGGACTTCCCTTGTGGCTCAGTGGTTAATGAGCCTGACTTGTATCCATGAGAATGCGGGTTCGATCCCTGGCCTTGTTCAGTGGGTTAGGGATCCGGCATTGCTGTGAACTGTGGTGTGGGTCACAGATGTGGCTCAGATCCCGCGTTGCTGTGGCTGTGGTGTAGGCCGGCAGTGCCTGCTCTGATTCAACCCCTAGCCTGGGAACCTCCAGGTATTGCAGGTGTGGCCCTAAAAAGACCAAAAAAAAAAAAAAAAGACTCAAATGAATACAGCTTAGAAATCTTTTCATTGGCCTCTAAGCCCACTTTTAACTTATAATCCTAATAGCCTCCCACTCTTCCTTTTGGGGGCGGGGGGTGTGTACTGTGTTGTTCTTATGCCCTATGCCAGGGGCTGGTAAACCATGGCCTGTGGGTTACATCTGGCACACTGCCTGTTTTTTTTTTTTAACATTTAGAAATACAAATTGTGGCAAATACGTACAATCTACTATCATGGCCATTTTGAAGTGTGCACATTCCCACCGCTGTGCAAACATCACCACCATCGGCCTCCAGAACTTGTCATCTTCCCCACATGAAATTCTATATCCATTAAACAATAACTCCCCATTCTGGTGCCACCATTCTGCTTTCCATCTCTGTGCCTTGGACTCCTATAGGAATCTTGTACAAGTGGAATCATAGAGTATTTATTCTTTAGTGACTGGCTTATTTTGCTTAGAGTAATGTCCTCCAGGTTCATCCATGTCATCGCACAATAGAGCATTTCCATCCTTTTTTAAGGCCGAATAATATTCCAGAGAGTATATGTGTGTGTGTGTGTGTGTGTGTGTGTGTGTCTATTATACATATACTACATTTTGCTTATCTACTCATCCATCAGTGGACCCTTGGGTTGCTTCCACCTCTTGGCTGTTGTGAATCAGGTAGCTCTAAAGAAATATTTCTCGGATTTTTTCCCTTCCATTCTTTGGGAGATATACCCCAAAGTGGAACTGCTGGATCATATGGTAATTTTATTTTTCATTTTTTGAGGCGATGCCACATTATTTTCCACAGCGGCTGTACTGTTTTATACTCCTACCAAGCGTGTTCAGGGGTTCCAATTTTTTCCTAGTCTAGCCAACATGTATTTTCTGTTCCCTTTTGATAGTAGCCATCCTGATGGGTGGTATCTCATTGTGGTTCTGCTTATGTTGATATAGCCTGCAAGCATAGAATAGCTTTTACATGTCTAAATGAATGGAAAAAATCAACAGCAAAATAATGTTTTGTGACACATGGAAATTATGTGAAATTCAAATTTTGGTCTTCCTAGATACGGTTTTTGTTTTTTTTTCTTGGCACCCAGGCAGCCCCATTCACTTACGTATCATCTGCTTTCACACCATAATGACAGAGTAGGGTCCTTGGGACCGAGACCATGCCTCCTGCAGAGCCTAAACTATCTCCCACTTATGTTATGGAAAGCCCTGGCTAACCCTGCACTATAGTAAAACCTTGCTGCTCCTTATCTTATTTAATCTCCTCAGCAACCCATCTTGCAGACAAAGAAACTGAGGCTAAGAAAACTTACGTGCATGAGTCACATCCGAAAACGGCCAAACCAGGATGCATGTGCCTCACCCTATGCACTTGTCACCATTGCTTTATTTATTTATTTTATTTTTTTGTCTTTTTTTATTTTTTGAGCCGCACCCATGGTATATGGAGGTTCCCAGGCTAGGGGTCTAATCAGAGCTCTAGCCACCGGCCTACGCCACAGCCACAGCGACGCCTGATCGGAGCTGCATCTTTGACCTACATCGCAATTCACAGCAATGCTGGATCCTTAACCCACTCAGCCAGGCCAGGGATTGAACCCTCAACCTCATGGTTCCTAGTCGGGTTCATTTCCGCTGCACCACACCGGGAATTCCCACTTTATTTTTTTTAATTTTTAATTTTTTAAAAGTTATCCTTGATATGGCTAAGTAGCAGTACATTTAATTCTTGGAAATCATCTGTCTTTTTTTACTGAAGTATAGTTGATTTACTATGTTATGGTAATTTCTGCTGTACAGCAAAAGGATGCAGCTGTACATGTATATTCTTTTTTTTCATATTCTTTTCCATTGTGATTTAATCTCAGGATATGGACTCTAGTTCCCTGTGCTCTACAGTAGGATCTCCATCCTATATACAATAACTCACTTCTGCTAACCCCAACCTCCCGCTCCATCCCTCCCCTAACCCCCTTCCCCCGGCAACCACAAGTCTGTTCTCTATGTCTGTGAGTCTGTTTCTGTTTCATAGATAGGTTCACTTGTGTCATATTTTACTTATTTATTTTGTCTTTTTAGGGCCGCACCTGCAGCATATGGAAGTTCCCTGGCTGGGGGGTCTAATCTGAGCTGCAGGTGCTGGCCTACACCACAGCCACAGCAATGCCGGATCCTTAATCCACTGAGTGAGGCCAGGGATCCAACCCACATCCTCATGGGTACTAGTCGGTCTGTTACTGCTGAGTCATCATTTGTGTCATATTTTAGATTCCACATATAGGTGGTATCTCATCGTCACCATCACTTTATTTTTTCATTTTTTTGTCTTTTGTCATTTTAGGGCCACACTCGCCCTCTGGGCTAGGAGGTCCCCAGGCTAGGGGTTGAGTCAGAGCTGCAGCTGCCGTCCTATACCACAGCCACAGCAATGCTGTGTCACCATCACTTTCAGTATAATCATTTAGAGGTTGCTCTTTACAGGAAGCACTTACTGGGGTTTTAGTAAGCCTGAGGTCGGATCCTAATTGAAAAAAAAAAAAAAAAAAAAGGAAATTGTATTAAAATCTGACTCTGTCGTTGGGAGAAGTAGGCAAACTGTGGGAGAGAATGAAGCTGGGAGGAGGTGCTAGGTGAGCTGAACTGTCCTTTATTTTTTGTCTTTAAATTCCAAGACCCGGGTCCTGCGCTGCATGATTGGGTGGGCTCTCATCTCAGCTTTGCAGAAGAAGATGATTTCACGATTGCCCCTGTGTCTACACACACAGCCTTTCCTTAGGATTAGAAGAAAAGCTAAGCCAAGCGAGAACTTCTTGCATTAAAAAAGCGAATCATCCCCGAACCCAGGGCAAGGAAAACCAGGGTATCGGTTATTCGGGAAACCATGGTGATGGATTCTTTTTCCTTCATTCTCTTGATCACATGTTGTTTGGCATGAATCCTGGCATGGATAGCTTCGCTCCACCCCATATCTTTTTCTCCAGCGTGGAGATCTGCTCTCCCATTGACAGAGACAGTCTTGGGCACCCTTGTCCTCTTGGGCTCAGAGGGTCCGCTTTTGCTAACGAGGGGTAGGCTTTTCCCCTCCTCACCCCACTCTTGGTCTATCAGGATGTGTGGACTGGGTTCCAGGAACCTTCTGATATGTCTCCATATGGAAGACAAAGCGGGGATAGTTACTTCTTCTTCCATTGATGGAGAGAAGAGTTTGAGTGGGTTTCACATACTTGTGTGTATCCTGGAAATAATTCCTCAGTCCGAGTATTTAGCAGATGTTGGGGTTCTAGGAAATGGTTGGTCTTGGGTCCACCGCAAGCAAAGAGATCAGATCTCTTTTGTCCAGTTTGGGAACACGTGACCTTCCCCTCCCCTCGCTGCCCCCCCTTCCCCCACTGCTGTATTTCAACAATAGGCTTCGTATGGTCACCAAGTGAAGCACGGTGGTGTCTTTAATGAACTCTCCCTGGTGGTTTAAGCCCGGCAGGGCTGGACTCCTACCCTTAGAATTTTCTAGCTCAATTCCTTTTGCACCAAGGAAAGTATGATACATCTGAGTTGTGGGGTGATGATGTGATCAGCCTGTGAGCACGTTGCAAGAAAGAGCAATGCCGTCGGCTTTGGTGTTTCATCCTTGAAAGTTTAGGGTGCTGCCTCAAGTAAGGGGCTTGCACCCAGTAGGTGCTTGGTGGATGTTCAGGGAATGAATTCGTCTTAATTGTGCCTGAGAGCAAGTGGGAGACGTGAGTGATAACACATGCCCACGTGTTTCGGAAATTATCAAGTGACTTTTTGCTGTTTAGAGATAAAATTTGGTTCTTGGCCTGGTCTTGAACCAGACTTGGCAGCTTAGAGGGAAGGAACTTTGGATGGAGAGGTGGAGATCGTGTGTGTGTGTGTGTGTGTGTGTGTGAGAGAGAGAGAGAGAGAGAGAGAGAGAGAGAGAGAGAGAGAGAGAGAGAGAGAGAGAGAGTGGTTGTGGAGAGGTGGGTGTGTTGGATTTTCCCTAACCTAAAGCCAGTTTTATTTTCTTCCTGAAACACTTCAGGAAGATAATCTACTTTTCCTCATGTTCCTGTGTGTGGATTGTTTCACGTCTCAACACAGTTAGTTAATAACACAAAATGATGCTCTGACAAGCGAGCTAGTTTCAACAGTGCAATTTTTGTTCCTTAACGAAGTATAACTTGAGACAACATCCACGGTAAAAACCGAAGAAGCATGACACATAGGTTTCCCCTCTCCAGGCCCTGCTATGTGTGTGTGCTTAAAGATGACTTCAGTGTTTCTAGAAATGTGACATCCCAAGTATTATCAGGGCTCCATAACAAGACAATGAGCATCCATCCCCCCCACCCAGAAGGCTTGCAGAATGGCCAATCGAGGAGGTTTGGGGGGCTGGCAGACAGGCCAGGGGGTATCTGTACCACCTGAGACACCCCTCAGCTCCTGCTTGGCTTCTGGGGGGTGGGCAGGCTCTACCCATGAAGACAGAGTGGGGTTGAGAGGGAAGGCGGAGGCAGGTGCTTGGCTGGGGGCTGTGTGGGCCAGCCTGGGGGTGAGGACGCCAACTCTGATCCCCCACCTGCCACAGTAGCTGGGGTGAACTGGGGGTCCCAGGCCATGCAGCCTCAAGTTACCACCTTGGGGTGGGGTGAGTGGTTGGGACCATGCGGTGTCTAAGGTTCTTTCCGGGCCTTAAACAGAACCACCTGGACCAGGCTGCAGGGATGTTCCCATAGCCTCCTGGGGACATGGGAACATGCAGATTCTGACTCAGTGGATCCGGGGGACAGAGATCCCTGTACCTAACAGGCTCCCAGGCCATGCTGCCACGGCTGCTCCTCAGCCCACCCTGACAGCAGCCAGGGACTAGATGGGGGCTGCTGGCTCCATCTGCCTGGGAAGTTTCTGAGACCCACGGAGGCCTGGACCCCACCCCAGGCCAGTCAGATTGGGAATTACCTTGTGGGAGGTGTTAAGCATGGGAGCTCACGGGTAGCTGGGTGTGGACCGCTGGTGTCATCACGTTGGAATCTCCATCTTAAGCAGGATTTGAAATTGCCTGGAGGGCTTGCAAAACCCCAGCCCACGTGTTCTGATTCAGAAGGACCAGGGTGGGGTCCTGGCATTTGAATTTCTAACAAGTTCTGAGGCAACCTTGAGGCCGCTGGCCCAGTGACAGTACTTTGAGAACTGCTGATCTAAAGTCATCGGTAAGTTGAAGGTCATTACATAGACCAAGAGGCAGTGGGCACAGAGGGCTCCAGGGATACACCAAGCCCTCTGACCAGGGTCACTTCGTGGGCCTTAGTGAGCTTCCCCGGGAAGCTTTCATTTGTAAAAGATGGGTAGGTTAGAAAAATATGTTTGCAAATCTCTGAACTAAAGGCAAGCTTTTTTTTTTTTAATTAATGATTTTTATTTTTTCCATTATAGCTGGTTTACCGTGTTCTGTCCGTTTTCCACTGTACAGCAACGTGACCGGGTCACACATACATGTATACATCCTTTTTCTCCCATTATCCTCCAACATGCTCCATCCCAAGTGACTAGATGTAATTCCCTGTGCTGTACAGCAGGACCTCATTGCTTATCCATTCCAGAGGCAATCATTTGCATCTGTGAACCCCAGATTCCCAGTCCATCCCACTTCCCCCACCCCCTCTTTAATCTTGGAGTTGGTGGATATTCTCCAACTGAGAGGAAAACCCAGCAGGTTCGCTGGTCCTCTTTGTTGCCCAAAGTGGTCCTTTTTGTCCCCAGTCCTGCCCTGTCACTGTAGATGTGTGGTGTTTCCTCTTGCCTCCGAGGGGCAACCTCGTGGGAGGCCTCGGTGGGGCCAGGCTTCACAGCTCAGCTTGTGGTGAAATCCAGCATGGGCAGCTCTTAGGGCCCACTGAGTGCTTACCAAGTGCCAGGCGCTGTCCTCACTTGATATGCATGAGGATCTCATTGAAGTCTCGCGATGACCTGGTGAAATAAGCACGGTCAGTATCCCATTTTGTGTAGGTCCCATTTACTTCCATCTGGGAAGAGCGTGTGAGCGAAAGCAACAGTAGTTCAGGCTGGAGGGAACTGGGCATCACTCTGGGGAAGGGCAGCAGAGCGTGTGGCCAAGACTTGTCCTGCAGGTATTTGGGGAGGAGAGCAGAGCAGGCCCACTGGCCCTGCAAGTTTCACTGCCCAGAGGACCAGCCTGGGCCACGTGACAGCACTCAGAGCCCCTGGCTGCCCAGAGCATTCAGCCCCTTGGAATAAACCACTGTGGCTGTCCTTGGTTACAAGCCCAGATGATCAAGCCCTCCTGGGGAAACTGGCAGTCAAGGTCCCCTCCCGGGGAAACTAGCTTTTTCTTGGGTCACCTGCTTCCTGCAGCCTTTAACTGTGCAGAAGTGTCTGGGAACCGGCCAGGGAGAGGGGTGGGTGGATCTCTCTACTGTCCAGATCCTGCTTCTGTGGCTGCTGCTTCTAACCGCAGAGGGCGGCTCGGCCAGCCCTTGGCTTGCTCTCTGCCCCGGAAGCCCTGGGGGATCAGGATGTGTCCAAGACAGCAGGTTCTTGCTGAGAGGTTGTGTTAGAGCGAGCCCTTCTGCCGGGTCACCCCGTGTGTGTGGGTCAGGGGTTGGGGGGAGGCAGACACACCTGGATGTGAGGTCTTCCAAGAGGCATGAGACCCAGGGGTGGGTGAAGGAGGGCTGCAGCATCCCTTAGCCACCTGCTGTTGAGCTTGTACTTGCTCTGGGCTCCCTTGATGTGATGCGGGCCTTGGAGTTTAGAGCTGGTGTTTGGCAGCAGAGAGAAGAAGTGAATGCAGGGCTTATTGGGCAGAAGCTTCCTGATGGTGGTTGAGATGCCCCCTAATCAGACCTGAGGCCCCCACCAGCCAAGACCCTCTGACCCTCTGAGCTGTGAGAACTCTGCTGCATCCCCTGTGTTTTAGAAACGGCGACGCTCCCCACATGATTTCCAGAATCCTCTGGAAGCCTAGTCCGGCGTCATGCCTAAGTACCTTCCCTTCATTTGAGGTTGTTCCGTTTTTACCTTTCAACTAAATGGGTCAAATAAAAGGCTGATTTGGAAACTCTACTGTGATGTTATTAGGCATTTTTTTTTTTTTTAAGCCAGAGTCTTTCTAGATGCAATTCTGTAATCTCTTAGTGTGTCTGGCAAAGACACATGAGGGAGGGTTTCCATCCAGCTTATCAAAATTTCTACCTAAGTGATTTTCTTAATAGAACACATTTGACCCCAAAGCACTTCTCTTTTGAACCTTTGAGGGCTTTGCAACTGAACTTTAAAAAGACTGTCCGATTCAGATGGCTGGCGTGTTCAGCAATGGAGCTGCGTCTTGTGAGACTAGAGATACACCTTCCCCCCAACAGGGACGAAGGTGCCAGCCTCTGAAGTGGGTTGCACGCCATCTTTTCTGCAGGGTAGAGTGAGGATGTAGCTGGAAGATTCGTCCTACAAATATTATCTTAGAATCTGCAAAGTGGGATTTCCCTGGTGGATCAGTGTAACCCAGCCTTGTCACTGCTGTGGCTCAGATTACTGCTCTGGTGCAGATTCTAGCCCTGGTTCTGGAACTTCTGCATGCCATGGACGCAGCCAAAAAAAGGCAATGTGTGGAGTTCCTGTCTTGGTGCAGTGGACATGGATCCGACTAGGAGCCATGAAGTTGCGGGTTCAATCCCTGACCTTGCTCGGTGGGTTGAGGATCTGGCGTTGCCATGAGCTATGGTGTAGGTCGCAGATGAGGCTCGGATCTGGCATTGCTGTGGCTGTGGTGTAGGCTGGCGGCTACAGCTCCGCTTAGACCCCTAGCCTGGGAACCTCCATGTGCCACGGGTGCGGCCCTAAAAAGACAAAAGACAAAAAAATAAAAAATTAAATAAAAAAGAGCAATGTGTAGAATGGATGACAACAAAGGAGTGGCCGTGTACCAGGGGAGACTGTCCTTCAGGTAGCTCTTTCTCGAAGCTAAATGAGCAGTCCTGAGCAGTGCCTCATTTAGTCTATACATGGCACAGGGGCAGCTGAAGCGCCAGGAGCAGCAGCCTCCTGGCCTTACTTTATGAGTTGACTTTCCCCCATAGACCTCATGCCTCCAGGAATCCAACCAGGTCCTCCCAGCACCCTTTGCCCTTTAGAATAGTGGGATAAATCCAGACACCCACCAGAAAGCAAAGATGTGGAGTTCTAGCGGTGGCACAGTGGATTAAGAACCTGACATAGCATCTCTGAGGGTGCGGGTTTGATCCCTGGCCTGGCTTCAGTGGGTTAAGGATCCAGCATTGCCGTCAACTGTAGCATAGGTTGCAGATGTGGCTCAGATTTGGCATTGCTATGGTTGGGGTATAAGCTGGAAGCTGTAGCTCTGGTTTGACCCCTAGCCTGGGAACCTCCATATGCTGCAGGTGTGGCTGTAAAAAGAAAAAAGAAGAGAATAGTAGGATAAATCTGGATGCCCTTCAGAAATCAAAGGCGAAGAGTTCCCTCTGTGGCACAGTGGGTTAAGGACCTGAATGCAGCGGCTCAGGTAGCAGCGGTGCCTCGAGTTTGATCCCTGGCCCAGGAACTTTCCATATGCCTTGGGTGCGGCCAAAAAAGAAAAAGGAATCAAAGATACATCAGCCTGAGTCAAGCCCAGCCACTAGGTTGCCTCTGAGCCAGAGGTGGCTGTGCCCAGGGCGTCCCTATAGGTCACACTCTTCAGACTGTGCAGAAGGACCGTGGTCTTCCTCCTCGGGCAGGGCGGAGGACCAGCGATGCCGAGGGCTCAGCCTGGCCCAGACTGTGGAGTTGGAGCTTCTTGTCTCCTCCGGGGCTTCTCAGAGACAGGCCTCCTGCATACCAGGCTGGGCTCTCTCTGCCACCCCCACCTCCCATCTCTCAGACACAGGTGGCCTTTTGAATGAGTTTCCTAAGACTGGTAGCTCTGGGATAGGGACCTTGACATTGCCAACTACGGAAGCACAGCTGGCTGACCCTTCACCTGTCTCACTCCAGAGAAACTCTAGGAATCGGGGAGCCATGGACCCGGAAGCACCTGCTGGTGGTGCTGTAGGCATCGCGGGGGCAGAGCCTGGTGCCTGTGCAGGTTCCCAGGCCCTGACCTTGAATTGTGCTGGTCTGGAAAGGGGCTCCTTTGGCCACATCGGGGTCCTGGAATTATAGTAACCCTGAACTCGAATTGATGTGGGTGGGCAGTGCTCCAGCCTGAACCTCAGAAGATTCTGAGAGCTTCCTTCTTCTCAGCTGGGGGACGTTGGGTCAGACATTTTCCTGGACCTCAATTTTCTCACCAATCAAAAGAGAAATTAGGTTTACATGATTCCTAAGAGTCCCTCTGATTCTGAAGTTCTAGCACATTAAAAATAATCTACATTTTAGGCCCGGCAAGTTACCTTTTCCCCTGAAGAGGGCCTGGGAAAGAAAGAGAGTCTGCCGCGTGAGAGTGCGGGGCTTTGTGGTGTGAGGCCGAGGTTATAAAGGTAGCCTCCATGAGAGAATCATTTGTATTTATTGCAATCGCTGATTTTAATCGCCCTGGATGCTCCCTTGATAAAAAATTAGAATCCTCCGTAAATGATGAATACCTTGAAATTCACAAACTCGATCCCTTCTGTGATTGGCAACATTAAATGGCAACAGCTCATTTAAATAAGCAACATCTGGGCATTATTATTTTTAGGGATTTTTCATCTGTTGATTTAGAAATCTGGGGCCTTTATGAATCTTGCATGAATATTCTTTTATATTCACATCTCCCATCCAGACACAAAGAAGTAGCCAAGAAATATTGTCCAGTGCTTCTTTGATGCGATGCATGTGTTTTTGAAACAACAAATCCATTGTGAATGAGAGGAGATAGAAAATAGGCTGCCTGAGAGTGTAGGTGGAGCGAGCAGCTTGATCTCCTAAGAACCAGAATAGCCTGACGATGCGAAGCCCCAGTAGGAAGCGGGGTTAGATTTGCTATCTACGAATATAACATTTTAAAATAACAATATCATTTTGGACCGATGATATCAGAATATGGTATTCACTGTGTCTCAGAACAATCCAATTTAGAACCATGTATTCTGAGCAGGTTTGGTAAAAATAGGCCTATCATCCGTGGTATAAGATCATGCATTAATTTTTATGAGTGAGTTATGGAGATGTCCAACTCGGGTAAGACTTAGGATAAACATAATATTCCTTAATTAATCCATTATGCCATGGTACACATGTGCCATTTTTATTACCTTAAAAATGAAAAGTGTCAAAAAAAAAGGAAATTGCCCCTTTTCCGATCAAAAAAGCCTTTTTTGAAGACTCATAAAATGTCTAATCTAATTCACCATATAACACTAATGAGCTTAACAAGCCATCTCAATGCACAGTTTAGGATAAAAGGTCATCAGTTTCTGGCAGTCAAATTCCAGGACTTTTTTTTAGACGAGGCAGAACCTTTCAGCACCAAATATCGGAAATGGCATGTGTGATTAGAGGCGTTATTAAGAGCTAGTTGTTATTAGCCTAGGAGAGTTTCAGAAAGGCGTAATATAGCCTCCCCACATTTTCCAAAGCTCAGGGCTGCAGATGCCGAGAGCGTCTGTGCAGTGCAAGCATTTCCCCTGGAATCTGTTTAACTTGTTGCCCATCCCGGCTCTGAGTGGCGTTGAGTAGGGATCACACACACACACACACACACACACACACACACACACAGAGCTTTCTGTCTGATACTGCATTTAATTTCCTCGAATCTCTGAATTCCCTCCACTTATTTTCTGGCGGACCCCTGCTCTTGGAGCAGCGTCCCTTTCCTCTGGGTGCGTCAGTGTCCGCTGCCCACTGTGGCTTTTGTCTCATCACGGAATGGGCCTGGCGGAGGCACCTTCCGCAGGGATGCTCGTGGTGGCTGCGGTGGCTGCCGTCGGCCTTGTTATGGAGAAGGATTGCCCGGTGGGTTGAGAGAATGGCCAACAGCGGACTCGAATCACGAAGCTGAAAGGAATATTGCCGACTGGAGGTCATTTTTCCCAACCGAGGGGCCATAGTTTGCCACTATAAACTGCACATTGTAGTCAGTATATGTTTTATTAAACCATTTAAGGAACTTGGGAGCCGTTTCATTTAAACATCCTGCTTGATGTAGCTCAGGGCCAAGCCCCGAGCTGCTCACCAAAGAGGCCTGGAGTCGTTTGCAGAAGAAATACCCCGAGCACCCCACAGGATTCTCTGCAGCCGGGGAGCCGGGCCCGGCCAGGGTGGTACCCAGGACTCCAGACTCCTGGATGCCTGAGCCAGCGTGTGTGCAGTTTCTCATTCCAGCTCTGCCACCAACCGGCTCGGTGACCTTGGTCTTGGTTTCTGCTGCTACAGGATGACGTGGTTGGCTTGGACGTGAGAGGCAGGGTCCCTTCCAGCTCAGCGAGTCTCTGAAATGCTGGATTGTCAGGGGTCACCCTGGAATTGTGGTTCTGGTTCTCCCCAGTCCCCCCCCACCCATGGGCAAGTCTGCTTTCATCCCCTCCCTGCCTGAGGCGTTCTGGCTGTGCTGATTTGGGTTCAAGGTGCTCCAGGGGCTGGTGCTGCCCAGATCCAGCAAAGAGCAGAGAAATGGGCAAGAACTCCTTACAGTTCTTGCAAGAAACAGGAATGCCTGTGGATGGTGCTTTTGTGTCTGAGAAGTGGGAAGCCCAGGGGAATGCACGGTACCTGGGGTCAGAGCTGGAATGAGCTAGCTCCCTGAGCAGCTCTCGGCCTCCTCTGAGCCTCAGTTATCCTGTCTGTGAAATGGGACCACAGGGCTGCTGCGTTGTCCTCCCCTCCCCCCATTCTGAGAAGGTCCAGTGACTGGGCCTTGTGAACTGTAAAGGGGAGAAAAGATGGTTTATTATTATTGACAGCTTTGTGATTATCCGTGAGCTCCAGAGTCTCTCCTGAATTGTATGCCTATGAATTCTATAATCACAGTTTGTGCCTATGAATAAAGGAAGGTAGGGGGGAGATGAGCTGTATCTTTCATCGTCAGAACCGAATCAGGCATTTTGGCTTTCTCAGCCCTAACTGGTGGTCTTTAGTAGGTGGCCTTAATTCCACAAAGTTATATAACCAAATCTTTTGTCTAATTGGTAACTATATTTAGGAGGTAGAGAAATATGTGAGCTATTCGTTTCGATTAAATTTTTTATTATGCACTCTGCATTTGGATTGACAACTATTAATATTAAAGAGCTTGGCCAAATTGAAATTTGTATTGCTGGAGAGACTTAAATATAATGTATGATGCTGGAAAAAAAAAAAAAAAAAAAGCCCAGGGAATATGGGAATTAGCAGGCAGGGGGCAGACAGGTCTCTGCCCGGTGCTGTGTCGCGGTGACACAGCCCCAGCTCTGTAGGCTGGGGGTGGGGCACACGGAGGGCTCTGCAGGGCTGGTGTCAAGGTGTCAGGACCTGAGTTACTTTCATGGAGATGACATGGACACGAAGTAAAGGGTAGAGCACTTTTGAGCATATTATACAAATGATTTTTATTTTTTTATATTTTTTTTGTCTTTTTGCCTTTTATCTAGGGCCGCTCCCGCGGCATATGGAAGTTCCCAGGCTAGGGGTCAAATCGGAGCTGTAGCCACCGGCCTACGCCAGAGCCACAGCAACGCGGGATCCAAGCCGTGTCTGTGACCTACACCACAGCTCATGGCAATGCCAGATCCCTAACCCACTGAGCAAGGCCAAGGTTTGAACCCGCAACCTCATGGCTCCTAGTCGGATTTGTTAACCACTGGGCCACGACGGGAACTCCTCAAATGATTTTTATAGTCACTGTTCGCATACCGTATTTTCTCCATCCCTAGGTCTGTGAGTCTGTTTCTCTTTTGTAGATAGGTCTAAGGGGGAGGAGAGAGGGAGTGGAGTGGATGGGAAGTTTGGGGTTCTTGGATGCAAACTATTCTATTTATTTATTATTTATTTATTTATTTTTGTCTTTTTGCTATTTCTTGGGCCGCTTCCGCGGCATATGGAGGTTCCCAGGCTAGGGGTCGAATCGGAGCTGTAGCCACCGGCCTACGCCAGAGCCACAGCAATGAGGGATCCGAGCCGCATCTGCAACCTACACCACAGCTCACGGCAATGCCAGATCATTAACCCACTGAGCAAGGGCAGGGACCGAACCCGCAACCTCATGGTTCCTAGTCGGATTTGTTAACCACTGGGCCACGACGGGAACTCCAACTATTCCATTTAGAATGGACCAGCAATGAGGTCGTACTGTCCAGCACAGGGGACTATAGCCAGTCTCTTGGGCGAGACCATGAGGGAAGATAATATAAGAAAGGGAATGTGTGCATATGTAAGCCTGGGTCACTTTGCTGTACAGCAGAAATTGGCACGACTTTAATAAAAAAATAAAATAATTTTTTAAAATACCCCCTCCCCCCCAAAAAAAAGTTTGGGAGTAAGGCAGAGGAAATCATTCTAAAATAGGGTAGTCCATGTTTCACCACGGTGATGGAGGAAAAGAGGGGACCTGGTTTCTTCAGAAGCCCCAAAGCAGATTGAACTGATGTTCCAGAAGCCTGAGGGAGGTGGAAGCTCCCAGGTCTGTCCTGGAGGCGGGAGGACTCGAGGCCATAGCCACAGGGAGAACGCGCTGGGACCAGGGGGCAGTGCCAGTTCTAATTCTGCTGCTGACAAGCTCTGGGATTCAAACTCAGTGTTCCAAGCTTTCGGGGTCGCTGGGTCCCTCCTAACCATACCTGTTGCTCTCCGCGGTGCATCACAGGGCCACCTGCAGGGTACTACAGGACTTGCATAGAGACCCGTGAGGTCTGCAGAGATTGGGACTCGGGATGTGGGATGCTGAGTCCACGCAGCCGCTGAGGGACAGACGCAGGACTAGACCTCAGCTCTAGAACCCAGTCTTGGGACACTCTCAAGAGGAAGGGTCCACTTTTGGAGCCTGCGACTCTCTGGAGCCGAGGGTCATACTGCAGCCCACAAGCCACTGGCTGGTCCTCCCCCTGCTCCAGGCACCCTCGCCTCCCTCGTGGGTCTTCTTGCTCTGCCTTCTGCCTGGAAGATCAGCCTCACCCCAGCTGAAGAGTCCCTCCACAGTGCCCCATACCCTCTGTGAGACAGACCAGTCCTTAGGCTGGTCTTTGCTCCCCCCAAGGGCAAGGCTGTGCTTCCCTCCCTGGCTTTGCTCTGCAGCCTGGTCCCTGGCAAAGCAGGGACCAATAATGTCACACGTGGTACTGTAGTTACTTAGGTCATACCCCCTTTTATTTTTCCTACTGGACCATACACTCTGTTTTATCTGTGATGTTTACATAATTTTTTTCCACACTGGGAAGTGGAATACCAATGCGGGAACACCTCCATTCCCAGGGATGCCTGAAAAATCAGTGGTTCGGATTCAGTGGATGTTACGGAAACTTGCGGTTTTCACCTGCAGACCTTTTGGTTCTAGACTCTTTTGGTTTATGTATCATTTTCAAACCCCCAGGTGCTCTGGGTTAAGAGAGGGCTTTCAGAGGCCCCACTGGTGTCCCAGGTCTCTTGGAAAGGGGGACAAGGCATGCCCCTTGTGTCCTCACTGTTATCACCCCTGCTCTGTCTCTCAGACGTGATCCCAAGCTCCTGGAGGGGACCACCCCATCTGAGTCATGCCTGTGCCTCCCCCACCAGCTAGCTCAGTGGCTGGTGCATCTGTGCCCCTGCCAGCTTCTGTGTGATGGAGAGCCGGATGCGGGCTGGAGGTGGAGGCCAGAAGTGGGCTGATCAAAGCTTATCCCAGGACAGCCTCCAAAAGGGTTTCTTGTTCATGACGTTTCTATGATCTGCTGGGTTCCCAGGTTCTCTAGAAAGCAGACAGCCTCAGGCTGGTTACCTGTTTGTTTTTAATAGGGATATAGCCAGGTGTTCAAACCGTGTCAGTGCTCCTCAGCCCACACAGCCACCTGCTGCTTCCCAAGGTGGCCGCCTGAGACTCTGCCTGGGGCTTTCTGTCTCTGTCTCTCCGTCTCTGTCTCTCTCCACTGGAGTGTCTATGGCCTGCGGTGCGGGGGCAGGTGGAAGTGTGGGGAGCAAATGCCCTTGGGGACAGCCCATCTGTCAATGCTGGGGTGGGAGCTGGGGGTGGAGCCCATTCTCCTTGCTGCTTTCCTGGGACAGCCTGGGGTGGACCCTGCTCAGGGGCTCAGGGATCCTGGTGGGACTGAGACCCAGTTGCCCTCAGGCTAGCTCCCACTCTGCATTGGCTTCCTTCCTTCCCCACTTCCCGGGATCATCTCCCACACAGAGCCCCCTGTTCTGTGATCTTTTTCTCACCTCTGTCGAGAAAAAAATGCAGCATGAGCTCCTAGGGTTGCCCTGCAGACTCTGATGGGTGCTTTAAAAAGCCAGGTCATGGAGTTCCTGTCATGGGGCAGTGGTTAACGAATCCGACTAGAAACCATGAGGTTGCAGGTTCGGTCCCTGGCCTTGCTCAGTGAGTTAAGGATCCGGCGTTGCCGTGAGCTGTGGTGTAGGTTGCAGACGTGGCTCGGATCCCATGTTGCTGTGGCTCTTGTGTAAGCCGGCAGCTATAGCTCTGATTCCACCCCTAGCCTGGGAACCTCCAAATGCCGCGGGAGCGGCCTTAGAAAAGGCAAAAAGACAAAAAAAAAAAAAAAAAAAAAAGCCAGGTCACGTATGCTGTCTTCATTTGAGTTTTGCAAATGTCCCAGAAGAGAGAGGAGCTCATCATCCCTTTCTCCAGATGGGAAAGCTGAGGCCCAGAGAATTTGTCCGAGCTGAGGCTGGATTTGTAGCCCAGCTCCTGCCTCCTCACTTTGCTGAGTCAATGAGGGGGAGCTAGTTGGGGCTGTCAGGCACTCCTGTTGCCTGTCCCCAGTGAAAGGGGAGGGAGGGAGCGATTTCCCCAACAGTTGGGGCTGATGGGGGAGGTGACCTGAGCAGTGCTTTGTTCCCATTAAGTCCGGAAGGAAAATGGTGTGAGGCCAAGGTTGCTGCATTAGAGAGGGTGGGAGGCCAGGGCCCACAGGCTCGTGGGCTCTCTGCCAGTGCCTGGATCTCCGTCCAGTTTGGGGGAAATGGTGGGTAACAGACTGGCCCACATTCTTAATGGGGCTGGACAGGGGTTCCAGGAGCAGCGGAAGGTTTGGGGGTGCCCATCAGTTGGCACAGATGCCTCCATCAGGGAAAGGACACGTGGCCTTCCTAGGGCTCCTGGCTGTTCCTTTCCTCCAAGTTGGGGAGACGGCCTGGGGCAAACAGACGGCTCTGCCCCTAATGCATTTGTTCTTCTGAAGCTCTGCAGAATTTCAAGTGAGAGCCCAAGCGAGTAGCCAGAGGAGTTCCCGTCGTGGCTCAGTGGTTAACGAATCCAACTAGGAACCATGAGGTTGCGGGTTCGATCCCTGGCCTTGCTCAGTGGGTTAAGGATCTGGCGTTGCCGTGAGCTGTGGTGGAGGTTGCAGATGTGGCTCGAATCCCGTGTTGCTGTGGCTGTGGTGTAGGCTGGAGGCTACAACTCCGATTTGGCCCCTATACTGGGAACCTCCATATGGCGCAGGAACAGCCCAAGAAATGGCAAAAAGACAAAAAAAAAAAAAAAAGAAAGAAAAAGGAAAGTAGCCAGAAAAGACTGGGGAGGTCTGAGGCCTGGATGGCAGGGCCGGGCAGCCTTTGGCTCAAGGCCTGAGGCTGTACTTTCTTCTTTCTGGGCTTCGGTTTCCCAAACGGGCTGGATGGTGGGGCTCCCCGCTCTAGTCTGGGTGGTGGAGGAAACTGTTGGGGGGGGACAGTAGGGGGACGGGGGCGGCTGTTAGGAGTGGAGACTCTGCCGAGGGAGACTTGGGGTCCCCGCTGGACCCCCTGGGTTTGGGGAGGGTGGGAAGCCCTCCATCAGCTTAGGAGATAAAAGGGCTTTGGGAATGGACATGTGTCTCGAAGCAGGCACCTGGGTGACAGGGGTCACAGGGAGCTGTAGCCCAGGCAGCTCAGTGGCTTCGGTTTCACGCCCCTAAGATAGTCCTACACCCCCGGCCCTTCCATCACAGAGAAACCGTGGTTGTGATTTCTCTGCTTTCCCTCAGCATCCACACTGGAGGCCCAGTGGCACAGGGGCCTCTGTGTTGGGGGGGGCCTGCCCTATTCCCCATATTCTCCTGGCCAGCTAAGGTCCATTGGTGACCCTGGGCCTGACCCCGGGGGTCAGGGTCCAGAGGCCACCCCAATCACCTGGAAGACTCTTCTAGGTGGAACTGGGTCAGGACCGGAGTTCCCGTCGTGGCCCAGTGGTTAACGAATCCGACTAGGAACCATGAGGTTGTGGGTTTGATCCCTGGCCTCGCTCAGTGGGTTAAGGATCCGGTGTTGCCGTGAGCTGTGGTGTAGGTTGCAGACTCAGCTTGGATCCCGCATTGCTGTGGCTGTGGTTGTAGGCTGGCGGCTACAGCTCGGATTAGACCCCTAACCTGGGAACCTCCATATGCTGCGGGAGCAGCCCTAGAAAAGGAAAAAAGACAAAAAAAAAAAAAAAAAAAAAAAAAAAGAACTGGGTCAGGACCAAGGCAGGCTTCTGCCCTGGACCCTCCTGCCGGGGTTGGGCTTTAGGCAGGAGGGGCTGCTGAGGGTAGGAGAGGCCTGAGCCGTCAAGGGCTCGTCCTGGCTCTGTCCATCATGGGCCCAGGCAGGTCCCTCACCTATAGGCTGATTCGATTTGACAGAGGGTCACATCAGTTTCTTTCCCTCCAAATTTTAATATCGGATTCATTTATTATGCTGACTACCACTGACAAATGTGCACATTATTCACCATTTATTCATTTGCTCATGAAATCGGTGTGTTGAGTAATTGTCTTGCCTTATTGGCAGTTTTAATTCCACACTCGTTTTTTTCAAAAGGTCAGTGGCTGGCGAGCTGACCAGGCCTGCGGGCGCGTCCCTGGAGAGATGTTTGGTGAAGAGATGCTTGCTCGTTTACATGGGTCAGGCTTCGGCTTGGAGTTCCTCTCCTGCCTTGTGGGAGCCCCCAGAACTTGGGGGCCCTCATCTTATCCCTGCCATTCCATTTTCTGGCTCCATACCCGGGCTCTTTCACCCCACAGCGGGATTATTCTCTTTCCTCTGCTCATTTCAAGTTAAGACCCGAAGCCCTCATCATCAAATAGATGTGTGTGTGTTGTTTGTAAGGGTCTCATCTCTGATATTTTGATAGAAC
The DNA here is from genome assembly GCF_054392235.1 of Sus scrofa. Taxonomy (NCBI): domain Eukaryota; kingdom Metazoa; phylum Chordata; class Mammalia; order Artiodactyla; family Suidae; genus Sus; species Sus scrofa. The sequence goes on from NC_139388.1 coordinate 44,391,194, forward strand.
AAATGAGAACTGTCAGGGTCTCAGAGCAGGACAAATCCAGTTTGAAACATCTATGGGTTTGCTTTTGGCTTTTGGCTAAAAGTACGTGAGGTTCAAAGGGCTTTTTTTTTTTTTTTTTTTTTTTTTGGTCTTTTTAGGGCCGCACCTGCAGCATATGGAGGTTCCCAGGTTAGGGGTCGAATCAGAGCTACAGCTGTTGGTCTACGCCACAGCCTCAGAAACACAGGATCCGAGCCGAATCTGCGGCCTTCACCACAGCTCACGGCAACGCCGGATCCTTAACCCACTGAGCGAGGCCAGGGATCCAACCTGCATCCTCACGGATGCTAGTCTGATTCATTTCCGCTGAGCCACGACTGGAACTCCTCAACGGGCCTTTTTAACCTCTGATTTTGACTTGGAAAATTGAAAAGGCGGTTATGAGTTTGTGTTAGGGAAGAAGAAAGAAATGTTCTGGAAAAGCTAGTTCCAGTAAAGTTCCTTCTGAACTGAAATGTTCCAAGAGTAGAGATCTATAGTCTAAGTGTGTTATTTTATGGTAACTTTCTCTACGCAGCTGTGTTTGCTGCAGAAACTCACATTTCTGTATAGAACACTGAATGAAATATGAATGTGCTTTTTACAATTTAGTACTTTTAATAAAGGATTTGTGAGCAAAAAGCTTAAGTACAAGAACCACAAAACATATAGATAAAAATATAGCCATAATCACACATCAAACCTCAGAAAATTCATTACACAGAGAACATCAGTAATTGAGAGAAGTTGAGAGAACCGACAGAAAAATAATATATACGCCCAGAATTCTAAAGGCATGAATCCTTTTAGCTGGGATCAGGGCTTCTGAGTTCTCTAGGGCGGGTGTTTTATTACAGTGGATGCTTTACTTAGAAGGATGTAATTTATTATCATTGAATTCGCATGGCAACATGAATTTGGATTTGGGTTTCTGGAAGAAGTTTACAATTAGTCCCTTCATGTATATTTATAGCTTTGAAAAACACTTGATGTTAAAATAATTTCAATACCTCACCCTTTTTTTGATTAATCTAGGAAATGTTACCTTTTTAAAAAAACCCCAAACTGGGAGTTCCTGTCGTGGCTCAGCGGTTAACAAACCCGACGGATATCCATGAGGATGTGGGTTCGATCCCTGGCCTTGCTGAGTGGGTCGGGGATCCGGAGTTTGCTGGGCGCTGTGGTGTAGACCGCAGATGCAGCTCAGATCCTGTGTTGCTGAGGCTGTGGCGTAGGCCGGCAGCTGCAGCTCGGATTTGACCCCTAGCCTGGGAACTTCCATATGCAGC
>NC_139388.1:44397500-44585000 GCF_054392235.1 Sus scrofa
CCTGCTCCACGCTTTTGAACACCTGCCTAGTTTGCTTTTTCTATTATGCAGGTGGCAAAAGGAGGTATCTGAGAGAGGATGAGCCCTGGGGGTGGGGGGGGGGGCGGCGACCGGAACCTGTGTGTGACCCTGACCAGGGGCAGGAGGGTCTGACCGTGATGCTGGCAGAGGCTGGAAGGGCAGAGAGGGCCTGTCCCGGCTTTTGAGAGAAAGCTTGTCTTGGTGAATGAAAGGCTGGTTCTGGCTCCTCAGGCTCCTTTCCTCCACCCTCCCTGCCTGCGACTCATGGAACATTTTAGGCCTGGCAGGTGGCTGTCCAAAGCCCCCACTGAAACCATCTTCTAAATTTCCTTGGGATTATTTTTTCCCCCCTTGGTTAGGTGAGAACCGTGGAATTTCTGGAAGAGGGCTGATTTTCTTTTGGTGTGACACTAGTTTAAAATAAAAAACTCAAAGCGAAAATGTCAAAAATGTTTCTGTCTTTGAATGATCCCCCCTTTTCCACCTGAGAGAGAACCTCCATGTAATGAAGCTGCAGGGAGGGTGTGTGCCGGGCCTGTTCCGTGACAGCAGGTGTTTGGTGAGACCCCAACTCCCAGTAGACACATCCTCAGATCCTGGAGCCTAGGGTCCATCCCTGACACCCCTGGGACCGAGGAAGTCACCTCCCTGGCTGGGCTGTTTCCTTCTTGGTGACATGGGGATGGTAACCCTTGCCCTGCCCCTTAGAGGCCCAAGTCTTCTCCTGTCCCCGGGGATAAACAAAGGCCACACCTTCCAGACCTTTCTCTTTCCTGTCAAAGGCCAGACCTCTCCACATCCTTCTTTCAAGCAGGAAAGCAGGTGCTTAGGGCACCTGAGTAGTGTAGACACCAACAGAGCATGTCCAGGTCATCCCAGGGTCTCAGAGGTGGCTTAGCGAAGGGATGGGCTGCGGGGACTCGTGGGGACCTCACCTTGTAGGGGCGACAGCCTCTGAAGCCCCTGAGGCCTAGATGGAGACCAGGTGAGGCCAGGGAGCAGCGGGCAGCTTCCAAGTACTTTGCTATCCACCTGCCTCATCCGCAGAGCTGTCTGTACACCTCTCCCTTGGCCGACCTGGCCCCTCTGGGCCTCCTTTGAGTGGGAAGAAAGGACCCCAAGGCAATGCAATAGGGTGACTGACTTCTGCTCAGCACTCCTGGCCCATCTCCCTCTCTCTGTTTCCTCCTCCTGGCCAGGGGGGTGGGTGGGTTGGAACCCCAGCCTGGCCGCACACAGCCTTCTTTCCCAGGGGCCAGGGAGACGCTCATCCATTCCATGCCTTCTATGGGCGGTGCCTTCGCTTCCTCCATCTCTGGGGTATGCTCCCCACGGCCCCTCATGGACACTCTCACCCCGATGCCAGGGGTCCGCATTGGACGTGGGGCCTATGAGGACTGGGCATGTAGCAGGATTAAGGGTCTCAAGGTCTGTCCACCCAGGCGGTGGATTCCAGCATCCCTGGGGAGCCTCGGCCAAGCATGGCCTCATGAAGGTCTTTCTGGATGTGGCTGCTGGCTGTGGAGCTCCTGACTCCTGGACCAGGCTTCACCATCCTACCTGTAGGTGGCCCCCGCTGTAAGGAAACCAGTAGGTGAAGTCCGAGACCCTCACCCTAAAGGCCTTCTCATGGGGCCAAACTAAATCGCTGGAGGCTGGAGCACTGAGAAGAGGTGGCCCTTTCCCGCACTTGCTGGCTCCTGTGCTTTAGATTGCAAAGCAGTGCCAGGACACAGGGGTAAGGAAGTCCAGCGAAGGTCCAGTGTGGCCCGTGGTGACACGTGGATGCGTGTTTGGAAATGTCAACCCCAATTATTTGTTTCAAACCCTCTCATTTGGGGGCATCTCATCTTGCTTAGGACGAGCTTAGGAGCACACGCTTCCTCTGCTCCTGGGGGTCCACAGGACCTTCCTAGACTCCAGGTTGGCAGAGGGTCCTGCCCTCTTACGGTGCAGAGGACATCAGAGTGATGGCGTGGGCACCCTGGCCCTCTGTGGGAAGGCAGTGGACTGAGCTGAGGGTCCCCGTGTCCCTGTGCGGTGTCCTCATGGGATGGAGTCTCGGGCGGGCCGTGGACCGTGTGACCAGGGGGGCCATGGGCCAAGGCCGTGGTGTCCACAGTGGTCCCCTGAGTGGCGCCTCTCGAGGCCCTGGTTCCAGGACTCTTGCCCTGCTGGAGGGTTCTCGGGGGGGTTCTATTGGAGCTGTGCTCTCAGATCCCACCTGCCGATGCCTCACACTTCGAGGGGTTCTGTTTTCAGAAGCCCCCCTTGAAAGGCAGTGACCCATACCCAGAGAGACCTGCAGGCCCAGGCCAGCTCTGGGGGCAGAGCTCCAGGGCTAAACTCATGTTCTTGGGGTTACCTTTCATTTTGACCTAAGTAGCTTGCCGCTGGGGCCTGGGTGGAAGGCTCTGTCGCAGGCTCCCTGGCACCTCAGCAGCCACCCCCCACGTACCCAGGGCTTGGGTTAGGTGGTCTGCATGGCCTTTACTCCTTCTGAAAGGAGGGCTGTGTCCGAGGGAGTGAGCAAGGGGCAGGCACAGGCTGGGCACCCAGGTATACCCTGACCATGCCCACTCTCTGCCTGTTTTGGGGTGGAGTCTCTGCCATCTGGGACAGGCAGTTGGCTTGTTTGTTCATCCAGATGGTCCCCCATCGCCAGCAGTGTGCCCAGCTCTGGCCACAGACCAGTGGAGGAGGCAAGGCTCGTCCACCTGCTCACCATTCCTGCTGTTTCTTACCTGGCTCTTTACCTGCCGGCCTTGGCCTAGGGGGTGCCTTTCAAAGAAGCCTTTCCACCCACCCAGTCCTCCTCCTGCTGTTTTCTGTTCCCTTGGCACTTTTCTAGTTCCTCTTATTTAACAAAACCTGAGCTCCTTGAGGGCAAGAACCTTGTGCTTTTTATCCTCTGCTGTTTTTAGCATCTAAAACCCATAGTAGGTACTCAGAAAATACGTGTTGGAGTTCCTGTTGTGGCTCAGTGGTTAATGAATCTGACTAGGAACCATGAGGTTGCAGGTTCGATTCCTGGCCTTGCTCAGTGGGTTAAGGATCCAGTGTTGCCGTGAGCTGTGGTGTAGGTTGCAGACGCGGTTCGGATCCCACATTGCTGTGGCTGTGGTGTAGTAGGGTACAGCTCTGATTCGACCCCTAGCCTTGATCCTCCATATGCCGCGGGAGCAACCCTAGAGAAGGCAAAAAGACAAAAAAAAAAAAAATGTGTTGAAGGGAGAATAATGAGCCTGGCCTTTCTGTCAGGGAGTAGATGGTCTGGGATGAGTCACCCTCAGACAGGAAGTGATGGGTTGTCAGGGGCTGTGGAATGTGATGGAATTGGTAACAGGAATGGGGGGGTGGTCACTGTGGGCTGAAGTAGTCAGGGAAGGCTTCCCAAAGGAGGTGAGCTTAAAGGATGAGTCTGAATTTTTACAAGCAGAGGGAAGAAAAGGGAGGACTTGAGAGTGGGCCCTTTGGAGTCGCGTCTAATTTGGTGGGAAGTGTGGTGAGTGCCAGCCAAGGACTCTGGTCTTTGTCCTGGAGGCACCGGGGTAGCCCGGAGGGTTTTGAATTTGAATTCAAATTCATTGGAATGTAGTTGACCTTGGTTAATTACAGAAATCCTGTGTGTTCACCATTAGGGTTCAAGCAGTAGCAAAGTCTGCGATGTCAAACCCAAAAGCTCCCTTTCAACCCCACTCCCCAATCCTTCCTTCGTGGGAGAAGAACCCCTGTTAGGAGTTTTGCTCTGCACTCTGCCAGACTGTTTATTATATATTTACATCATCTGTACGGTGAATACTCACATAAGGAAAGAATACCACACATATTTCCTCCTACATAATTAGACCACACTGCACAATTGCTCTGAGGCTTCCTTTTTCTTTTTTCTTTTTTGTTTGGCTTTTTGGCTTTTCTGGGGCTGCTCCCGCGGCATATGGAAGTTCCCAGGCTAGGGGTCGAATCAGAGCTGTAGCCGCCGGCCTACAGCAACGTGGGATCCGAGCCACGTCTGCAACCTACACCACAGCTCACGGCAACGCTGGATCCTTAACCCACTGAGCAAGGGCAGGGATCGAACCCACAACCTCATGGTTCCTAGTTGGATTCGTTAACCACTGTGCCACGACGGGAACTCCATCTTTTTCTTTTTTTTTTTTTTTAAACTAGCAGTATTGTTTGCAGATCAAAACATCAGGGAAAGAGCATACAATTCTTAACTTCTGTATAATTCTCTATGATATAGCATATCCGTATTTGTGAAACCATGTACCTGTTGATGGCTATTAAGGCAATTTTCATTTTTCCTTTCTATGTTATAGTTACAGTGTGCCAGCGAACATGGCTGCATGTGTATCTTTGTGAACAAGTCTGAGTATTTCTCTAGACTGGATTTCTAGAAGTAGTGTTTCTGGGCACAGGTATGTGTATTTAATTCTCAGGTAGACACCACCAAGTTGCCCTTCAAAGGGATGCTGTATGTGTACATTTTATCCCCATCTACCAATATTGTATGCACAGTACCCATATCACCAAACCTCACTAATACTGAATATTAACGCCCTGTTAAATGATTACTGCTATGAAATGTGAAAACCATATCATTTGTTTTGTTTTCCTCATTAATACTGCAACTATTTTTGCATATGTGTATTGGTCACTCCTATGTGTTTTATAAATTGCTGGTTAATAGAGTTCTCATTTTCTTTTTTTGTCATTGATTTTTAAGAGCTCTTTACATATGTTGGACATTAACCCTTTGTTGCATGTATTTTAAATATTTTCTTAGACTGCTTTAGTATAAGGGAAGGGACATAATCGAAGCCGAGGTTTAGGAAGACGACTGTGGCAGCACACTCAGGATGGATGGGGTGGGGCAGACCAAGGCCACAGAGACCAGCTATCATGAAGTAATCTGGGCATGAGTGAGCAAGGTATGATCATCCTTTTATGTTGCAGAGGTTCCTCATTCTGGGGAGGCATCTGGGTATGTGTTGGAGAAATTTGGAAAGGTCCAGCGATGGTTTCTGGGGCTTAGTTCTCGTGTATATCCACTGTATCCTTTGCCATTCTGGGCCTCTGAATCCTCTGCTGATTGGCTATGGTTCCTCTTCAGATGTCAGCTTTCTGACCCTGCCTGGCACCTAGGAGGCGGCCCTGCTCAGCCTGGATGTGGACCCTAGGGAGGCTGAGGGTGCCAGGACAAGGATGTCACTCAGAAAAAGCAGAGCATCGCATTGGGCAAAACCTGGGCTGGGAGAATGAGGTTCTGGGTGAGGCTGCTTCACCCCCTTAGTTGTGAGGGTTAGTCTCCATTGTCTTTAAGATGCCCAAAGCCCTTATAGTCTATAGCTAGATGACTTAATTTTGAAAAATAGATAAATACTACTGTTGAAAACAACTCCAGGAATTCCCCTTGTGGCTCAGTGGTAACAAACCCAACTAGTATCCATGAGGATACGGGTTTGATCCCTGGCCTCCGCTCAGCGGGTTAAGAATCTGGGGTTGCCATGAGCTGTGGTGTAGGTCATAGAGGCGGCTTGGATCTCATGCTGCTATGGCTGTGGTATAGGCTGGCAGCTGTAGCTCTGATTTGACCCCTAGCCTGGGAACTTCCATATGCCGCAGGTGCGGCCCTTAAAAAAAAAAAAAAAAAAAAAGCAAAAAACCAAAGACAACTGTAGCCATCCCATAGAGAAGGTAGCCACCATACATTGACCCCTGGTCCTCTCCAGGGGCCTAGCTCCCTCCTGTACCAGAAGATGGGTGTCATTTTTCTCATTTGACACCAGGACACTGAGGAGTGGGGCAGTGGTCTTGCCTGAGGTTTCCCAGCCAGCTCGCGTCTGAGCTGGGACTTGAGCCTCACTGTGCGGGGTCTCAACCCCGCACCCCCACCCCCAACAAGTGTTAGGAGAGCCTCTTGCAGGTACCTCTGAGACCAGACCAGATACACAGCAGGTGACATTTCTCTTCGGCCCTGGGTCCTGCACCTGTGCCCATATGTCCCTATGTGGCGATGGCCCGGCTGAGAGCCCAGCACCCAGGAATCAGGTGCCTCTGCCTCCACCTCATCCCCACCAGGGGTCTGCACTCTGGGAAGCGTGGGGAATGTGGGGGGCGGCTTTGACTGTGCCTGCATCATGCAGAAGTTCCCGGGCTAGGGATCAAACCCACACAGCAGTGACTGGAGCCAAGCAGTGATAGCAAAGGCTCTGATCTTTAACCCACGGAGCCACCAGGGAACTCCTTGGGGAATGTGTTTCTGAATCCAAGCTTCCAGGCCGCCGGCAGCCGGACTGGGGCACATCCTCTGCTCCTCTTGCTAGAGGACAGTGGGCTGAGTTTCCATGCGCCTTGACCACCGCCTTTGGAAGTTTACCTTGTAACTGTGTGTTGAGTCAACATTCAGAATTAAGAGCGGAAAGGTAACATTTTTCGGCTTTTCCTCCATTCTTCTTAGCCGCCCACACAGCTTGTTATTCCTCTTTACCACTTAGGCAGCAATTTCTCTTCTTGTTTCTAACAGCTACCTATAGAAAACACTTGAATGCAGATCATACCTTGATGGTATTTACTAATATAAATATTTGCTTTCCAGAAGCAATGTGACACAAAACACCTAAGCTGCGAGCTAAACAAGCAGCTGATCCCTGGAGGGAAGCAGCGCCGCCTCTGGGGGGCGGGGGCCGGTGTCTGGCCATCGCCGCTGTGAGACACCTGTTGGGACATCCAGCCTGCTTCTTCTGAGGATGTTCTGGTCACTTTTGAAGGATAAAACCATCTTTGCCAGCCTCCCCAGGGCCCCTTGAGCTTCGTGGAGATGCATTGCGATAGAGCATTGTGGCTCAGCTGCTGGCTTCCCGTGTGCCCAGAGCCGTGCTCTGACAGCCCTCGAGAAGCTCATGATGTATGGACGTGGGGTAGTAAGCAAATCAGACAGCAGTGGCATTTATTTTGCCTCATGTAACAGCCAAGAAAAAGGAAGGCACCGAGCATGCCAGACGTAGGTCTGAAGAGAGCCAATGAAATGATGCAGACCATGGCTAGGCAGGCGGGTGCCTTTGCAAGGGAATTAGTGCTTTTAACTATGGGCTTATTGCAAGTAACTCTAAATATCACAAAATTCTACTCGAGCCAAGGTCCATGGAGAGCCCTTGAAGTTGGAGGAAAGAGGATTTGATGAGCTTGAGCCTTCGGGCTCACCTCCCATGATGTGTATAGGTTGCAGCATGGAGCACTGGGGCTGGCAGAGGAAGAGTATATGCACGTGCGTGCACGCATGTGTGTGTGTGCACACCTGGGTTGCGTGTGGGTGAATGGGTGCACGTATGTGCCTGTGTCTTTGCACACAGCTCGCCTCTTAGGGCGATGACCTAAAGAATATTCCCTGCGAATGAACCGGCAGCCCTGGTCCCCGCGTCCCCTTCGCCGTGGGCAAGTCAGCTCGCCCTCTGAGGTCAGCTTTCTTCACCCAGGGTGACTTGTTTCAGACACACTGGATTTGAGGACTGTCTTTGAGGCAGCGCCCTTTCTTCCTTTCTATTCAGTATTAGTACAGTTTTTGTCACCCGAGAGGCATTAGTTTTAAGGAATAAACCAGTGCTAACGCCACCTTCTCTGGCTGGACCGTCGCAACTCAGCTTTAGCAAGTGAATAGATGACCATATCAAAGAATATGTTGACTAATCCCTTCCTCCTGAGAGCGGTTTTCCAGCTCGTAGACAAATGCACTGGAAGCATTTAAAATAGAAGTCCCCGCACGGCCACCCGTGTATTCTGGGGAGTTTCGGAATCTATGTGTCACAGGCAGGTGAGTATTTATAGGAGGTGCCTTGAAGCTGGGGACGCCAGCGGGGAGCCCTCTCCATCTCGGGGATGACGGTGACAGGAACATGCTGGAAATGATATTCTGCCTTTATTTATTATTTGCTACCAATGTGACTATCTTTTAATTTTTTAAAAAACAAATAATTTAGTTGTAAAGCCTCAGACTGATTTTTTTTTTTTTTTGGCGAAATAGTTCTAGTGAGCTAATTTATTTTTCAACTTTAAAACATCAGCATTTTATAGATCTGAATTTCACAATGTGAGGATGATTGCTACGTACAATTTGCAAAATTGTGATTAGCCAGCCCTTGCTTTGAGTTAGTTCTCCCTAATTCACAAAGGCTTCCAAGAATAGTCTGCACAAAATTCAGTTTGCAAATTGCAGGGCAGATTTTTAGAGGGCAGTTTAAAGAATGAAGTCCTAAGGGTTTTATCTATATTTATATCTCTTGTTAAACCAAACTCTTATGTAAATGTTACAATCTGTAAATAACTAGCAGGGCTGCCTTCTTAAAGGCAAGATTGCATCTCCATTTTTGAGATTTAGCAAAATTATTAAATGGCAGAATTGACTAAGATGCAAGTATATTTGGAACGAGCTAATAAACATTAATCAATATCATCAGCTGTATTTGTGTAGATATTTGAGGGTTTGAAAGTACGGGGACCTTTCAGTTTGTCGTTGAATTTCTCACAACGTAAAATACAATAAAAAACAAATCAAAAAGGCACTGCCCTTAGTGCTGTTTTGGGGGGAAAAATGGTGGTGGCTTTGCATAGTCTTACTTTGTATAGCCATTAATGTTTCACTAAATCTTACATGCCTATATACAGTCTGGATTATTTTTCATCCTTCTGCCATCGGACAGGAAAGAAATGACTGGCTCCCATCCGTGCTACTGGCAATCCCCACATTCTGACATCTGTTCCTTTCCAAACATTTTACCAACCTTGATGAAATGGAGAGCCGTGTTAGAAGCGGACTTGGAGGGGGAAGAAAAAGGATGATTAAAAAATAACATTGATTAAACACCAGAAGTCATTGCCCAATAGCTATCAATGTTTTGATGGCCACTGCCGTTTATTTTTCTTAAATCTAGATAACTTATAGAAATTTTAATCATGTTGAATCTTTGCATTAGACTGAATTAGTGCCTTCTCATTTTTAAATAGAAGTATAGTGGACTCATTCTAGTCAATTTTAATCAAAGTCTTTGGGCTCTATTCATAAGGAATGTTTTTGGTCTTTCTCAGAGAAATCATGTAATGCACTTCTCCTGAGCAAATTATACTTTCTCAATTCATTGAGTTTTCTTTATCCCCTGGTTCCCCGGGCAAAAGCACACAGCATCCTGGGGGTCAGGATCCGGCAGAAGGAGGGCTGGGGGAGGGGGGGCGGGAGGGGCAGAGGCAGGGTCTGGGCGTAGTGTCCGCAGAGCCTCTTGCGAAGGCCTTGCAGACAGAAGCGGGGTGGCATGCACAGTAATGGGGAAGTAGGGACCCAGGATGAATAAAAATCTCCCCCCCCTCCCCCGCCGCCCAGGGACACCCGAATGGTTTCCAGATTAACTTCCTCCTCTAAATGGCCTTCAGATGTCTCCTCCACTAGGCCCCCAGCAGAATCAGGGCCTGTAATTCAATCTGTAAACAGTTAAGGCAGGCCTACTGTGTGCTGGGCATGTCTTGAAGACAGAAGAAGGGTTCCATCAATTAATCCATAGAGTATGTATAGCGTATTGGGGTATGTGTCGTATGCTGGGAACATAGCCATGAGGAAACAGAGAGGTCACCCTGTCCTCCTGGGCCTTCACTCTAGTGACACAGACTGGAGCATCTCCTCATTACCCGTCCTTAGGTACAGGCCCTGCTGGGAGGCTCCCCTGCAAGGCCACACCTTGTCTTCCGGGTCAGCTGCGGTCAAAGGCAAGCAGCCCCCAGCTGCCCCCTGGAGCCTCGCCTGCCACGTCTTGTTTCTCTGCCCTTCTCTTCTGCACTTCTGTCCTCCTCCAGGCCACCACCTCCTCCAAGCTCATTCTTCTCTGAGCCCTGAGAAGACTGGGCTTTGCACTATACCTCCCCTCCCCACATGTGTAGTTCGAAATTCCAAAATTCCATATACACCGGGGTAAATGGGATGCTTGGCCCACGCAGACCGGCTGAATGGCAGAGGGAACGCGACCCAACGTATCGTGATCATCTCTGTGGGAAAAGAATCTGAAAGAGAATGGGTGTGTGTATGTGTCTAACTGACGCACTCGGTTATACCGCAGAAATTCTCACAACCTTGTAGATCAACTCTATTTCAGGAAAATGGAAAAAAAAAAAAATTGCAAAGGAAAATGTTATCCATTATCACAAATTCAGAAAATAGGGAGTGAGAAACAAAGTCATCACAGCACCCATAATCCCACCCCTGACCCCCGCTGGCCTGTCCAACATAAATCCTGTGCTTTTGGTCATCTTCCTTTAAAAAAAGTTATTTTTTAATTTTATGGCTGCACTCACGGAAGTTCCTGGGCCAGGGATCGAGTCTGAGCCCCCGCTGCAATCTGCGATGCAGGTGCGGCAATGCTGGATCCTTTAACCCACTGCGCTGGGCTGGGGATCAAACCCCTGCTTTCTCAGAGACCTGAGCCGCTGCAGTGAGATTCTTTTTTTTTTTTTTTTGTCTTTTGTCTTTTTTGTTGTTGTTGTTGTTATTGTTGCTATTTCTTGGGCCGCTCCCGCAGCATATGGAGGTTCCCAGGCTAGGGGTCGAATCGGAGCTGTAGCCACCGGCCTATGCCAGAGCCACAGCAACGCAGGATCCGAGCCGCGTCTGCAACCTACACCACAGCTCATGGCAACGCCGGATCGTTAACCCACTGAGCAAGGCCAGGGATCGAACCCGAAACCTCATGGTTCCTAGTCGGATTCGTTAACCACTGCGCCACGACGGGAACTCCTGCAGTGAGATTCTTAACCCACTGTACCAAATGCCGGAACTCCGGAAATCTTCCTTTTTATCTTCCCTTTGTGTGTACACTTTTCACTGGATATAGTTGTACCCATATTTTTTTATTTTTATTTTTTTTGTCTTTTTGCCTTTTTCTAGGGCCACTCCCGCAGCACATGGAGGTTCCCAGCCTAGGGGTCAAATCGGAGTGTAGCCACCGGCCTATGCCAGAGCCACAGCAATGCGGGATCCGAGCCGCGTCTGCGACCTACACCACAGCTCATGGCAATGCTGGATCATTAACCCACTGAGCAAGGGCAGGGATCGAACCCGCAACCTCATGGTTCCTAGTCAGATTCGTTAACCACTGCACCACGACAGGAACTTGTGTAGCCATAGTTTTAAAATCGTTTCCCTGACACTACACGTTTTATATTTTCCTAAGAAGTTCTGATCTCGTTTACCACCTTCGTTCTTATTAGCTGCCAAAGTTTTCTGTTGAATGGACATGCCATGATTACTTCACCATTTCTTTATTATTGACATTCAAGTTATTTCCAATAGTTCTCTGATATAAAAACTACTGTGATCTGGAGTTCCTGTTGAGGCTCAGTCGTGACAAACCCGACTAGGATCCATGAGGATGCAGGTTCGATCCCTGGCCTCGCTTAGTGGGTTAAGGATCCAGCGTTGCCGTGAGCTGTGGTGTAGGTGGCAGATGCCCCTCGGATCTGGTGTTGCTGTGGCTTTGACGCAGGCCAGCAGCTGCAGCTCTGATTCCCTAGCCTGGGAACTTCCATATGCCATGGGTGCGGCCCTTAAAAAAAAAAAAAAAAAAAAAAAAGCAGCAAACCAACCAACCAACCAACCTACCATGATGAGCATCTTGGTGCAAAAAAAGATCTTTTTTTCTGTATTTCAGGTAATTTCCTCAGGCCAGACTCCCGAGGGGCAAATCCTGGGCTGGAGGTCCCCATTCCACTGCTCTGCCCTTTCTCCCAAGTGTCTCTGTTTTCATGGGACGTAGTCTTCTTGCTGCCTCAGGGGCTCCTCCGGGCTGGGATGCATGTATCTCACTCAGTGCTGGAGCTTTAAGCCCTGGTCTTTGGCCAGACCCACCGGGGTGCAGCCAGGCTTCATAAGGAGCTCCCTTTTTCCTGAAATTCCCTTCTTGGTCCAGCTAATCAGTGCTTTGTGGCTGAAACAATTCATCTGGGGAGTCCACCCTATGTTTTTGGAACTTTCTGTTGCCCGAAATTTGGAAAAGCCATGAACCTCCCACTAGCTAACCACACACAGCCCTGCCTGCATCCGAGCGCTTTACTCTCCTCCTCTGCACGCCTCCCTGTCAAGGCAGAGGGCGAAAGAAGCAGCGGATGGAGGCCGGCCTTGGGAAGGCCACTCTGGTTTGGCTTCATGGGGGTCCTGCTGGAAGGACTGGGCACCCAGTGGGAGGGATCCACTGAGGTTCAAAGCCATCACAGCTTCCTGGTTCCTCAAGGGACGTATGCAGTGTCAGGTCAAGTTCAGGGTCTGGGAGGTCCGCCTCCTCTTGCCCGAAGACCGAAGAACCAGTTGTGGGAAGCAAAGCCAGGAGCCTCCCTGGGCACCTCTGGTGGCCCAGCTATTGCTGCTAAACCAGATCATTCTCCAGAGCCCTTCCCTGACCCCACCAGAGTGGGTCTCAGGCTTCCTCACCCCAGTGAGATCTGCTAGCGGCATCCCAACCTGTAGTACTGGCTGAAGGTGGGGACAGATGTGCAGGAGGGGACTGCTCTCCACGCAGCTCCACCAAGGCACAAATGCCTCCTCTTCCTCACGCCGCCCCCCCAGCCCAGCCTCCGCCCCTTCCTGTCCCCCTCTCCTCTGTCCTCCGCACAGTCGCTCCCCTCCCCAGGCACTTAACTCGAGGCCAGCAACACCTCCCACCTCCCGTTCGCATCTGGATCTTTCTCGAGTTGCTAATTCACCCACAATCAATAATTTTATTCTTTTAAAGAAATTACGGAATATTTCTGAGTGTATGCAGGGAGAGGGGAAAAGCACAGTGTGTGTCGTTTTAGATGTGATGTGTTCTGGATTTAGAAGTGCTGAATAATTCATTCCTGTTTAAAAAATAAACATACTATCTCTATCACGACTTGACTGGGGGACTTTGTAATGAATCAGTTCCAGGGTCGCAGGGTTCCTGGGCTGGGGCAGGGTGAGAAAGAAGGCAGGCACTGTCTGGGGACAGGCTGTTGTCTTTTCTATGATTGGTGGCTGGATGATTTTTGCCATGCTTGGAGGTGGCATTGCTGGATCTTAGAGGTGTCACTTCCTTTGAGAGGTTCTCTTCCCTGGCTGTGTTCAGTCCTCCAAACCACCCATCCTTCCATCATCCCACCCACTGCCATCCTTCCCTCCCTTCATCTTTCTGGTCCTCTGTCCACTTCTGTCTGTCCTTCTATCTACCTAACCATCTCTCCTCCCCGCTGTCCTCCTCTCCATCCATTCTGCCCCTCCTCTTTCACGTTTATCTACTCATCTACTCACTTATTTGCCCATTTACCCCTTTCTCTCACCCATCTTTTCATCTCTCTGCCCATCCATCCATCCATCCATCCATCCATCCAACCATCCATCCAACCATCCATCCATCCATCCATCCATCCATCCATCCATCCAACCAACTATCCATCCATCCATCCATCCATCCATCCATCCATCCATCCATCCATCCATCCGTTGTATCATGAGCACCCACACATTACAAATTTCCGAACTCCGCAGTGCCTGTCCTTGTATTCTAGTGGGAGATTCAGGCAAAGGAATCGCTGACAGTAACACAAAGTGGTCCTTTCCTGTTGCTGGTACCTCCCCCAACCAAGGCAGAGCCTCTTACTGCAAGCATTTATATGCCATGTCTTTTTCCATAAAATTCCTACTCTTCTTCCCCTCCTTCCTGAAGACTGATGAGTTGATTCCTCCTAAGGTGTTAAGGGTGAATGCAAGTTCCATTCGATACCTTCTAGACCATTTGTCCTAGAGGGAAAGGGGGCCCAGGCAGGCAGACACATCTGCCTGCGGTCATGCAGTGAGCAGGACTCGTTGTCTGAGTGCTCTTGTTCTAGATTTGTCCACACGGGCTCCTCAGCCTGGGGAAAACTCCCAGAGCCGTGTTTTCTGGTGTCCAAGTTCATGTCTTCCTAACTTCCAGGCAGTGACAGTGGCTGTGGCAGTGAGGGGTTTTGGGGTGGCTGGTGTTGGAGTGCATGGACACCCATCTCACTGCTTGCATGTACCCCCCCACCCCAAAGGGCAGAAGCTGGGTGCAATTAGAGGTGGGCTCCCAGCCCCACCCTGGAGGCAAGGTCTCACCCTCGGCTTAGACACCAAGATCTGGGAGGAGGGGCAGCCGGTGTGTGGCCATGACGCTGAGCAGCTGCTAGTGGCCATGGAGCTTCTTGGAGCTGTTTCCTCCGCTACAAAAGGGAAAACAGGAGCGCTCACATCTGTCTTGTCCTGGTCCAGGGGCCCTGCTGGGGCTCCAGGGACACTGCCCATGGAGGCCCTCTGGAAGGGTGAGGACTGTGGAGCGGGTGGTCTGAGGTGCATTAGGGGGGCCCCTTAGGCTCGAATGCCACGTCTCCTCCTTCTTCTGCCTCTGAGACCCCAGTGCCCTGGGCGGCATGTGGACACAGAGTCTCAGAAGCGCCAGGCCAGACATTGCCCGAGGAGTCCTCTTCTGCCGATGGTGGCCTGGTGGGAAGGGTGGCCTTGGAACCAAATCCTGGAAAGAGGCCCAGCCCAGGTGCCACCCGGGAGCAGCCCCCAGACGTGCCCAGGCTGCGGGCTCGCTGAGCCTTGGTCGTGGGGGCTGGGCTTCTCAGCTGTGCCATCGATGGCCGTGTGGCTGTGGGGTGTCCCCTCTCCTCTGGGTGGCACATTGCTGACTGTGGAGTGGGGGGGCTGGCCCCTTTGGGCTGTGATTCCGCCGTCCACCCCGTGGACCCACCCTCTCGCCTGCAGACCGCATGCCGCATACCTCGTCTCCCCTCTGCTAAATCACAAACAGAGCCTGAACTCGGGGTCACGCATGAAGTCATGAGTGTAAGTTTATTTTTTACATGTGGCGTGTTCTTTATTTACAGCTGAAAGCCCCTGAAGATTAAACTTTAAAAAGATTTAATAGTGCTGGGGTCAGGTGGCGACCTCTTGCCATGCTCTAGGCAAGCAGGCAAAGCTGAGAGCTTGCAGCCTCTTTGAAGAGGCTTGGCCAGGAGGGCGCCCGGGGTGAGGCCAGTGGGCTGGCGCTGCCCTGCCGAGCCTGTGGGAGGTGCCAGGGTCTGGGGGGGTCTGCCCCATGGACTTGGGGGCAGAGGGAGGCAGGAAGCCAGGGCCGGGGCCACGCAGGGAGAGCTGAAGGTGGAGGCAAAGGAGATGCTGATTTGGGCAGAAAGTCGAGGCCAGAGATCTTGAAGCAGTGGGGTCGTTTGGCTGTCGCGAAACTAGTCTCCTTAAGACAGCCTGCTGTGTCCCTTTGATTTCTTGTAGGGAAGCCTTTCAAATGTGGTCACTGACGGCTTTGTGAGGAGGGGAGCCAGGGATGGTGGCACTGCCTGTGCGCGGGATGGTGGCCGGGGCCGTGGATGGCACTTGATGGGACTCAGCTGCACCAGTGGCCAAGGGAAGGCACATCATTGTCTTCATTTTTTTTTTTTTTTTTTGGCTGCGGCATGCAGAGGCTTGATGTTTGATGTGAGATCTCAGTTCCCTTACTAGGGACTGAACCTGGACTGCAACAGGGGAAGTGCCGAGTACTAACCCCTGGACTGCTAGGGAACTCCCAGCACAGCATTTTTTTTTTTTTTTTTAATACCGAGAGGTCTTTTTCTTTAAAATCTTCCCCCCTCCCCATACAATGTTAGCCTCCTGTTCACTAGCAGGCTTTTGCGAAAAGATGTATCATTGTTGAAATCGATGCAGGGAACTGCGTCCCCTCTGGCTGAGGGCATGGACCTCTAGCCAGGTCCCAGCATACCTGGCAGGACAGGGCCCCTCGCTGGGTCTGAACTGGGTCCGGCTGGCCTGGTCCAGCCCATCAACTTCCTCTGCGAATCCAGGCTCTTCTTGGCATACGGTTATTTTATGAGGAAAGTGGGGTGTTTTCCAGGCCTGCGTTTGATTTTCACTTATAATTATCTCCACATAAGTCTTCAATTTTGGATTTTGAATTGGAGACACATGAACCCAGCTATGCATGTTAAAAGATCAGTGACAAAAATCACATGACATTTGCATGCCGTAATTATTCCCCCAACCGCCTCAGCAGGCTTTGTTTGGAAGTCAAACCTGCATGCAGCACATGCCCTTCGTTGGGGTGGGGGGCTGGGGGGGGGCTGGTGAACTTGGCCTTGGATTTCTTTGTGTCTAAATTTCCCTATGTGAGGCAGGCTTGGTTCTCGTGTCTCCTAAACCTTGGCCTCCACCCGCCCCCCCCACCTCTGCAGCACAAGCTGTGGAATTTTTATCTTTCGGGCAGTGTGTTTGGTCTCTGATGGGTAGATTCAGAGCTTCTAAGGAGTTTGCAGGTGGGGGACAGGTTTCTGTGACCCAGTGACCTTCTGCAGCATGGAAGGCATCCCAGATTCCCCCACGTCTGTTGCCTCCTCTTGCATGGAACCTACCCCGTGGAGTCGGGGTGGGGGAATGAAATTACGCCTGTGAGGTGCTTAGTGCAGGGCCTGGTGGGAAGGAAAACCCTTCGTGCATAATTATTATGACACCATCCGTCACAAGGTGGCTTATCCGAGAGCAATTAGGCACTTCTGTGTGCCCAGCTCTACAGACCCTCAGGGAGGTGGAGAGCCGTCCGTTGGGCAGTGGGCAGAACAAGCCAGCCTGGGGGAGACCGGGAGGGGGCTCTGGGCAGCCTACTCTGTGACCCGGGCCCCCCTTGTCTATATTCAGAGCCCACCCGGGGTCCCCGCAATAGGTTCCTTGGCTCTTAGTGGATTGCTCCCCCTGCAAAAAGACACGTGTTATTCTGCGTCCACGCAACTCATTGCCCATGTCCTGGGAGGAATCGTTTTGTCATGCAAATAGTTGTTTGTACCATGTGTGTGTGCTTTGGATAAAGGTCTAATCTGGTGATTCCACCCTCTAGGAGGGAGGTATTTTCTGGACCCACTCTATGCTGGAGGGGACAAGCATGCCTTTCTAAAAATCATGGCAGGGACATTTAGTGTGGAGAGGGGTTTCTTTTGGATTTCCCTGCCACTCTTGAAGCCAATATCACCAGGTGTTTGGCGTTCTTTGGACCAAGTTTGGTGGCCTTTAAAAATTAGGGACCGTCAAGAGCTACTTAGAGATAGCGGCTGCTTTAATCTTGTTCTTCTTCTTTTTCTTTTGGCCGCGCCTGTGGCATGTGGACGCTTCCAAGCCAGGGATCCAACCCGTGCCACAGCAGGGACCCGAGCCGCTGCAGTGACAACACTGGATCCTTAACCGGCTGAGCCACCAGGGGACTCCTCATCTTGTTCTTCTTGATTCCACTCTCTCTCCTCTCCACCCCTCCTCCTTGCCCCTTGCCTGCCAAACGACAAAACTGGGGGGCATTTTCAGAGTGAGAAATGGGAATCTCCCAGGATAAGGGGAATTATAGAGAGGGATGCGCTTATGTAAGGGACGTTCTTTTGGATCTTATTAAAATGGATCTCTTTTGCAGGTTTGCTTTCAAAAAGTTGGTGCATCAAAAAGGCCAGGGGCTTTAAGGGAGAGGCCCCTTAGCTGCTGGAAGGGCTGGGGCAGGGTCCTTCTCGGGCCTCTCAATAGACACACCTGTCCTAAGGCACCTCTGAGAGCTTGGGCCACATACCCACCAGTGCAGAGCAGAACAGAGCCTCATTGAGGAAAGTCCGAAAGGACCGGAGCAATCAGCTTACAGGGAATATTTTTGCTTCAGAGGAATGCGGTCCTGCTTGCTGAAAACCTATCCTTTGCGCAGAATGCACGCGTAATCCTAGGCCAACTTTGCCCTTTGAATAAAACTATGCTTAGTTGGAATTTTGGGGGAGGCGGGGGAGACAAAGATGGGGAGGAATCTATTTCAAGGCTGTTCAACAGACTATGTGTTTTTAGACGGACCCTCAAAGGGAGTAAAAGCAATGGCGCTGTGTTTTGTAAAGTGGGACCCACTGATACAGTAAAACATTCGTGAAAGTGGTGATTCGATTACATTTAAGAGAGCCCCTGCTTTATAGCCATAAACAGTCTCCTCCCTTTTTGTTAGAGCTGCGCCCGCAGCCTGTGGAGGTTCCCAGGCTGGGGGTCAAATCAGAGCTGTAGCTGCCAGCTCACACCACAGCCACAGCAACACCGGATCCTTAACCCACTGATCAAGGCCAGGGATCGAACCCATGTCCTCAGGGATACTAGTAGGGTTCATTAACGGCCGAGCCACGGCGGGAACTCCAAGAGTCCCCTTTTGAGCTGTCTTTTGGCCAGACCTTGGAAGGCCCAGGGATGGTGCAGACAAAAGTTTATCAGGCCCCTCTCTTTCGCTGCAGCAGAGGCACCGTTTGGAGCCACTCTAAGTTCTTAGGATCATGTCAATATTACCATTACAACACACACTTTTTAAAAATGGAGATTTATTACCGTGGCAGGATATTTTGCTCTGGGGCATAACTTAACGTACCGGGTCTACACTCGGGAGAGATACTTTCTCTACCAGGTTTCTGAAGAAAAATCAAAATTGATTTGGGTATTATTGAACGGTGCTACTTGATTTTCAAAAACTATCGATTGAGCAGAACCGACTAAAGGACTGCACAATAATTTTTTTTGAAAAAGAGTTTTGGCTGATATTTTATCATATCGTGACTTAAATGAGATGGCGTATTTGAAAATACTTAGCATCATGCCAGGTATACAGTAGGCAAGCAATAAAAATTGCTTTGGCTCTGTTTACTGTGGCCACTCCCATCACTCTCAGCAGCACCACTACTAAGTTTTCTGAGTTGGGTACATTTTGGGTAATGTATTGCCTACGAGGCTCTGGGTGCCCACATGTTAAATATTTATTGTACTAAGTCTGATGCTGTAGACGTCTGTGGCCAATACTATTATGTGAAAATAAATTTGCTGGTGTAAAACAGAAGTGTCAGAACTGGGGCAGAAGCCCACTCTTGAGTAGTTGGTTTCCTATTCCTTGGGTCACGTGGGTACAGGCTGGTTGGGACTTGCGTTTTGGTGTTTCTTTTTTTGCTTCGGCCACCCCCAGGCATATGGAGTCCCCAGGCCAGGGATCAGATCTGAGCCGCAGTTGTGACCTACGCTGCTGAGGCAAGGCTGGATCCTTGAACGCACTGTGGCAGGCCCAGGGACCCATCCTATTGCACCACAGCGGGAACTCCAGGGGCCTTAGTCTTGTGTCAACTTTCACTCTGTGAGAACAGACTTTGCAGGTTTCTGGGCTTGGTGCGAATCAGAGGGACTCCGAAGACCCTTGCCTTTGCAGCTGGGGATTGAGGGGCCGGGTTTAAGGGCTTGAGGTCCCACCAAAGGGAGGTAGAGAAGTGACATTGCCACCCTGGGCCTCAGGCTCTCGTTTCCAGGAGGTAGACACAGGGCCCCCCTGCAGGGACTCTATGCTCCCTCAGACCATGACTATGGGACAGCAGCCTGGTCCTTTGCCCAGGTCATCCCTCCCCCACCTTTACCCTCCTCCCCAGCTCGTTCTCATCTTCCAGGACGTGGCTCCACTTTCCTCATGGCTTGCTGACTCCCACTCGAGCGAAGGATGCCAAAGAGAGACAGACCCACAGCTTTCAGAAAAATGAGAGCTCCACACAGCGGAGCATGGTAACAACCCGGAAAAGCAGCAGCTTAGCCAGTGGGATGATGGAACATGGGCGTGCTTGGGTTCCAGAACATTCTCTGCCCTTTAGGTAGAGTCATAATTCTAATGGTTTGAGGCCCGCTTAACAATGAGCCTCAACCATTTATTTACATTGTGACACTTTATCCCAGCCCATGATTAGCCTAATATTGTCTCTCTCTCTCTCCTATAAATTAAAGTCCCCTGATGGAAGGGGCCGAGTGGATCTTGCTCTGAGCTGAACCCTGGGATCTAGAACAGCACCTGAGGCACAGGAAGTTCTCAAGGAGCCGTGGCTGAAAGAGCACATGTGTCTATGCTCCATGTGTCTCCTCTTCCTGGCCAGAGCCCCGGTTTCATCTCTAGAGGACTGTGGACCCCAAGCATATGTCCGGGAGTGCCAGGGGACCCCTGCTTGATTCTGGGGTCCTCCTTCCTCGGTGGATCTCCAGAGAAAGAGCTGGGTGGGGAGCCTGTGCCCCCACTGGGGGTCCAGGTGGAGTTTAGCCTCTGAGACCAACATGGCATCTAGATAAGCGCGTCCCCTTCTTCATCTGCCTTGTCCCTTGTCTGATGCTATTTCTATCTGGAGCTTCTTGGATCATTCCTGGGTGACACCTGCTTACGGCGGCGGGCCTCCCTGACCCCTGGGCAATGTCCCTTTGTCCACCTTCTGCATTCGTTCCATCCGTAGCTTCCACTGTGCCTGACCTGACCTTGGCCTACACGCGAGCCCTACTTGTGAAGGGTCGCAGGCACACCCTCCCCCAGCCGGACCCCACCAAGACCCACCACAGACAGCCCCCCTCCACACACACGCACACACTCACACACACAGGCACACACAAATTAGTGGACCGTGTCTGTGTTGACACATCCATTTTCACCCTAATGATATGTTTATTTAACTGATGACTGCTGTCCTCATTAGGGACTCATTGTTGAGCCTGGAATAGTGATTATTTTTGCTGATATTCCTTTTCTGCAAAGATGATTTTTTAAAAAATCACTCTTTTGGTGTGTTATGAATCCTTAATGAGGATAGTTAAATTTAAAAGAAACCCCCAAACCACCCTTCAGGTTGAAAATAGAAGTGTCTGCACAAGCAGGCTGCTGATCTGCTGATTATTGATGGACCCGATTGGTGACAGACCCCCAACTTCAATGCAATGAGAGCGCCAGGCATCTGAGCATGGTAGCAACCAGGAAACGAAGCAGCTTAGCCAGGGGGAAGCAGGTGCTTGGGGTTCCAGAACATTCTCTTCCTCTGATGTTAGAAAGAGTCATAATTCTGACAGGTTGAGTATTAATCCCAGCATCCAGATTGGACCCAGAGCTGTGCATTTCTTGGCGATGGATGGACACTGAGGTTTATACAAGCTTATGAGCTGCATCCCCAGCAAGGCGCATGGACTTTCCAATGCCTGAAACCCATCTTTTCCCCTTGGCATTCTACGCAAAGGCTCACCTGCTTAGACGGGGAGGAAGACCCTGAGAATAGCAGTGCTTTGGCCAAGACTGGGCTCAGGGTGTGCTGTTGTGACATCTGCTTGGGGAGTGTCTCCCCTCCCACCGTGGGGAGGATGCGGGGTTCCCTCTGAAGCTCTTGTCGTGTCACCTGTGGACGGCGCCGACTGTGGCTGTGACGGTGCCACAGGGAAGCATCATCCAGTGGCTTGATTGTGGGGATGCTTTTATTCAAGGTGGGAATTCCAGGGGCTTCAGTCCAGTGACCAGCCTTTACTGATCTTCATAGAGCAGAGGGGACTGGGGGTGTGGGGGGAGATGGGGGTGACAAGGCAACAGGTGTGGCCAGAGCATGCGGGATTCAGCACAGGTGGGAAAGAACCCGGGACCTGATTACTGGTTCCAGCATTAGCAGTGGGACCTTAGACATGTCACTTGTCCTCTCAGAGCCTTTCTTTGCCCTTGTCCTAGGGGCGTGGGAATCAAAAAAAAAGATATGTGGTATCAGGATATACAGAAAAGTAAGAGGGTCAATATTTGGTTTCCTAATCCCTTTTATTCTGTGTTTTATAAAATTATAAATAACAGTATGTGCTTGGCTGATTCACAAATGCAGACTTATATCATAATAAATTAGACCTCGTGCTCAAAATAATAATAATAACAACACATGTCAGAGTTCCCATTGTGGCTCAGGGGGTTAGGGACCCGACTTTGTCAGTGAGGATGTGAGTTCAATCCCTGGGCTTGTTCAGTGGGTTAAAGATCCTTTGTTGCTGCAAGCTGTGGCGTAGGCCACAGAGGTGGCTCAGATCCTGCGTTGCTGTGGCTGCGGTGTAGGCCTCAACTGCAGCTCTGATTTGACTCTTAGCTCAGGAACTTCCATAATCCCACAGATGCAGCTGTAAAATAAATAAATAAATTAAAAAAAAAAGATAACCTGTGTCAGGGGCTCAGTTACGTCTTAAATCCCAATGATGGATGCTGCCGTGACAGTGCCAGCACCTCCTGGCCTGGCCTGGCAAGTGTAGCATCCTCTTCTCCTCAGGTTCTGGAGCTTCTGGAAGCCTGGTCCCACCCAGTCCCTCTTTAAGGTATGGTTCAGCCTTGCACCAGACTCGCATCAGCAAGCACAAGGTTAGAGCTGGGGGTGTCTGGTCACCAGTGCCCGGGGGCTCCTCCTCCCTGGCCCCTTGGCTCCTGCTCTCTAGGGCGTCCGTTCTGCCCTCAGCCAGCTCATGCAGAGGGGCTGCAAGTACCCCTTCCTGCGTGGCTGCCAGTCTACCTTCGTGCATGGCAGCATCTTCATCACTGGCTCTGCCCACGGATGGTGGCCTTTAAAATGTTTCTGCTCGTTCACTAACCACCTGGGCAGTAGAGTGTGGGCTTACTCTCTGCCTTGGTCCTGCAGGGGCCCCCTCTAGCTGCTGCCACCGTGGCTCAACCCCGGGCCACCCCACAGGCACTGAGAACCATGGGGCTCAAAGGTGACACCCACCCAGCTCTGTCTGTCCCCACCAAGTGAATATCTCCTAAATACAGATTCTGGAGGCAGAGCCATGGGTGGCCCAGGGAAGAGGTGACTCCACCCAGAAGCATGCATTCTGAGCAGACAGTGTGCCTGATGCTGGGTTAGGCTCTAACATGAGTGTAGGGCAGGGCTTGACCTTGGGGGACTCAGTCCAGCTGGAAAGATCTAGTGCGTTTTTGGTGGTGTATTCCTCATCCGGTCCCTTTACAAGGAGTTTTCCTCCAGGAGGGTGGGGACCATGTCTGATCGTGTCCTGTTGTTTCTCTGGCATCTGGCACGCAGTAGGAACTCAGGTAGCATTTGCTGAATGAATGCACGCATGCATGGGACACCTACTCGCGGAATGCTAGTGATGTTTGGAGGGGCCAGAGATGCGAGTTCAGGGTTTGCTAGAGGGACTGTATAAACAATTGCGATTGAAATTCAGAGCCTGGCCAAAGGACTCTTCAGGCTTCAGCCTCTTCGGAGAGGTGGCTCAAGATTCCTCAAGCTGATCCTCTAATCCTGGCTGGCACTTGCAGGCAAAGAGGAGAGAGAAGGGTGTATGATGGGCAAAGACTTGGAGGTGGGACCGCAGGTGTGCCCCCCCTGGGGCTGCAGGGAGGGTGGGTGGCTGGAAAGCGCTAGAGACCCTCTTGGCAGGGTCAGCAGAGGCCAGCATTCGCAGGCCCAGGCTGGAGAGTTCAGCTGTGACCTGTGATGTTATTTTAAGGTGGCGGCTTTTTGATATTTAATTATGAATGAAATTGCATTTGAGGACGGCAGCTGATGACGGCGTGTGGTTATGCTGTGTGGGCTGCTTTCAAAATAGCTCACCCCAAACTTCATTAGTGATTAGTTCGAGGAAAGTGCAGCCTGACCTGCCAGCATTTTTCATTATGGTCTGTGTTTTCAGGGAAGGCCTTCGAGGGCCCCCTTTTCTAGGCCTTGCTCTTGGAGGCTCACCCCCCGAGGACCCCAGCGTTTCTCCATGGTGGGCAGACCGTTGCCTTTTGTAATTCTCCTTTGGCCTTCAAGTGAGTCCTTTTTCCTGCCGTTTGAACTTGGAGCACCCTGAGGGGACCCTGACGGCCACCCCTCCCTGCCTGGGCAGCTCTGCGTGGCCAGGAGAGCCAGGGCTGGCGCTGGATGCTCCCAGCGAGGCTGCTTGGCCCATGGAGTTGGGTTGCTGAGTCGAACGGCTGGCGTCCCCGTCTCCTGACTTCTCCTAAATATGGTCAGTGTTTGTAGAAGCTCCCACCACCATCTGCGTGGACCGTAGCTTTCGGCTTGGCCCCCCCTCTTCGCTGGACTTAGTATAAACCCTCATTATAATCGAGATTAGCCTCAGTGAGAAGTACACATGAGTTGGCAACCACAGCAAATCCCAAACAGCATCTCCAGCGCTGGGATGAGCGTGACATACCAGTGCTGGTCCCGCTTCCTCTTCTGAAAAGCCCATTCCTGACACTGGCTGGAGCCGGGGCTACAGCCCCGGGTGGGGCTTCTCCCCGGGTAAGGCGCTGGTTCCGTCCTGCTCCAGCCAGTCTCCCCACGTAGGGGGCTCGGGTTTGCTCTCTGCGCTGCAGCTGGTCCCTGTTTGACCTTCAGAAAACTGCCCGATGTCTCGGAGCCGGAGTTTCCTGGTGTCCCTATATTGGGGATAACGTGAATAATAGAAATTAAATACTATAATGCATGAAACAGAAAGAACTTGGCATGGCGCTGGGCTCCCGGCCAAGAGCTCAAGAAATGTGAGCTCCTCTGCTTCCCCCCATGGTGGCTGTGACAGTGGTGGCAGGCAGGGTGGCCTGGTGGCTTCCAGGACGGAACCAGGGAATCCACTGAATTGAACTGTGGCTCTTTTCCTGGTTACTTAGCTTCGAGCCAGTTACTTGACCTTCCTCTGGCTCTGTCTCCTCGCATTCGTTCGAGAGCAGCGCTGATAGCATTTCCCAGGGTTGTTGTGAGGACTTGAACTTGGGCCGCAGTGAGGGGCGCCCGGTCCACCATGAGCCTTATTCACGTGCTAGTAGGTGTGAGGTCTTCCTGTTTACCGTTGTGATTCCTGGATTGTCATTTTAGTAGTTGTGCGATCTTGGGCTCGCGGGTCCGCCTCTTTGAGCCTCGGTTTCCCCACGATGACGCAGGGACTGGGTGCCCAGTGCAGGTTGCTGAATGCAGGGCCCCCGAGGCACAAGGGGCCCTCTCCCAGGCTGTGCTGCTTCGTAGCTAAGTAACCCTGGCTGATGTGTGGCTTCTGACGGAGGTGCTCGCGGGAGACCGAATGTGCCGCCTCCTCCTTTGGGTGACAGCTGTTTCCAGGCAGATGCCTCCCCCGTGTTCTGGAGCAGTGAAAAAAGGGGGGGAACGTCCCAGATTTAAATTTGGAACGTGCACGGAATCGTGCCAGCCTGCCTCAGCGCCGACAGGGCCCACGGGCTGGTTGTTCTTCGGGCCTCTGGGGCTCTGGTTGCAGGGACCTGACAACCCATTTGGCGGGGTCTGGGGTCTGGGATCTGGGCTGGGCTCTTGAACCCCAGTGCAACGGGAGTCCCAGAACAATGTGGGGCTGGGTAGGGCCACTGCTCGCCCGACTGAGGGGTCTTTCTCTCTGTCTCTGGTCTGCTGGGCGTGGCACAGGTGGCGATGGGTGCACACGAGGAGCGGTGGGCAGGAGTGGGGACTCGGGCCTGCTTCCCAAGGGTCCCTGCACCACGGCTGTCTAGTCGCACCATCAGCAGGCACACACCTTTGCTCACCTCTGGGCAGAGACCCGCCCTCTGATATACTGGCTTCCCACGGATTCTGGGGGGCCCCTGGCCCATGACAGGCCTCCTGTTAGGGTCCTCAAGACACTCCTAGAGATGGACGTCGCCACCTTGGGGTGACGGTGGCCCTCAGAGCAAGTGGCATTGCAAGGCCTCTGCTCCGCAGAGTGACAGGTGGGACGAACCGATGCCCTGGAGAGTGGAGAAGAGGTTGGCGGTGGGGAGTGCAGCTGCCATGCTCCCATGGGCCCCTGTGGATAGGTGGTGGCTGCGGACCTGGAGGCGGTCTGCTTCTAGAGGCAGGTTGGACCCCTCAGGCACCTCCAGCCCTTAAGTATTCTCTTCTCCCCAGATATCTGAGCCTGACTCCCACCCCGGGGTATCCCACAGTTGAGAGCTGGATGACCCTATGCCAGGAGGTCCCATGTGCATTTGTCACCCTGGGGAAGGCAGGTGGACTCCCAGCTGTATCTGCCTACAGCCCCTGGCAGCCTGCCCCCAGCCCCATCCCAGCTCCAGAGGGGCCCGCTCTCTAAAGGGGAGCTGTGGGAACAGGGAGACCCAGTCAAGTCCGGCCCTGGGGACTGGCGAGCCGTGTCTCACTCACTGTGAGTCTTTCCTAGAGGACCTGGAAAAGCCCCCAGCCTCCAACTGCCCTGTCTCTGGGGGAACAGGGATTAGGTGGCCAGCCCAGAAAGTCCAAACCCAGTCATCACTAGTATTCGTCAGAAGTGGCCTCAGGGGACAAGATGATACAGGTAAGAAAGGCCGCCAGGTGGCAATGCCTTCCCTGATGGGAGATTGCACTGGGCCCAGCCTGGGCCCTTGACTCTCTGTGTAGTGTCCTCTGAGCCCTGGATTTGTGCAATGTCCCTTTTAGTCTCCTCCCCTGGTCACCTCTGAATGTCTCAGAGACAAGCCTGAGTGAAGGACCGTTTTCTTGCCTCTTTGGGGAGCCTTTTCACCTTTTCAGGCATCTTCACATCGCCCCGGGCCAGGGCTCAGAGCAGCGGAGAAAGGGCAGTCTCTCAGCACTCGTTGTCTTATACCTGCAAATGTACGCAAAAGTGAGCCTGGATGCTTTATCTCAGTGTGCAATTTGCTGTCTATTTTTAACTTGTATATACAGGGCCCCAAATTCTGCGAGGAAGTAAGAGCGTATTGTGGTTGCAGATACACCATCGCTGAAGAACCTAAGATAATTGCCCAAATGACATCCTTTCTAAAATGTGAGGCTCTCCGAGAACGGGTACCTCTTGCAACAGGCGTCCTGTGGGTGGGTTTTCTGTCCCTTCGCCGCCACCACTGCTGCCGCGCTCTTCATTCCCTTCCAGCCGTGTCAGGAAGACTTGAGAAAAAAAATCCCACCATTAAAGACGTGCTCTTTGTTTTTTCAATCTGTGACCCCAGCCATCTCTTTAGCAAGCCATGGTTCAGTGAACTGGCACACAGCAGCCGTTCAGCAGTGGAAAAATCATAAAACAGATGGAAGCTTTACATTTTTGTTTAGTTTTTAAGAGCAGTTTTTATAACATCGCTTAAAACCATTCTGATGCATCATACTGTTTACACTCAAAGCTTTGTAGCTAAGATGTTTACAGTATGGGAGAATGTTTTAAGATATTTTATAGTTATGATATTTAGATAATTGGCAAGAAAAAAAGTAGTTTGTTGAGATTGCAGCGATGTTGGTAATCGCGAAGTAACTTATGAGTCTCGATAAATATGTCCAGTTTGGTGGAAAGTACAAACTCAGTTAAAACAAAACAACACAAGAGGGAATATCTTTTGAGTGAAATCATTTCCTTTTCTTCATCAAAAGATGACAGGCGGGGCCTTAGAACTTCCATTCGCGGGGCACCGCGCCCCGGCCCCAGAGCGCGCTGGCACTCCCTCTGTGATTGATGGCTGCGCCACATGGGGCCATGGCTATGCCACATGAGCTCATGCCACCACCACAGTTAATAAAGTTCACTTTTAGCAGGCCACCTCCAGATCAACCCCCAGCAGCCCCCCACGTATCTTTGTGCAGTAGAACTTGGAGAGTTTTTTGTTTTTGTTTTTTTTTTTTTTTAATGTCAGAGCAGTTATGCAGAGCTAAGATTTGGAACGCCCTTTTTTTTCTTTCTTTCTTTCTTTCTTTTTTTTTTTAACCGCCCCAAAATGGCATTAATCAAAAACAATAACTCCTTTTAACTTTCCTAAGTGCTCTAAAGGAAAGTATGAAATAATCTGTGTGTGGGCCACAAATGTGGAGAATGCAAACATTTCACAATAAACATGTTTAAATGAAAGTCCCTGGCAAGATAGTCTGAAAGATAGTACATGCTGGGTTAATTAATGCATACTCATAAAAATAAACCTCACTTTTAAGATTTGACCAATAAAAATCATTAGCATATTTGGATCAGATGACTTTATGTATACACTGAACTTCTCCCCGGCAAGTGGTCCTTGGAAGGCCTGGAAAACAGACTCCAGTTTAAAGTCCAAACTCCCCTTCTATCTGCTGTTTCTGTTTCCAGTACAGTGATACGATGATTTATTCGGGTTTTATCTGTTATACCTGCAATTGATCTGCTGGTGATGGGATTAAATTTATCATCATAGATGAATAAATCATAGTTAGATGGCCAGAAAAATGTTTAGTTGCATAAAAATGCCTATTGTTTGCTTACAAACACACAACGTTTGATTTTCACTATAATCAAATTACTACCGTGCATTACTTTTCACTCCGAGATGTTGGTATTTTTGCTCTATGAAATGGAATCATTTTGGCCAATGCACAAATACTATCTTTAAAAACAATATTTTCCTGAACTCGTACATTCAGACAAATGTTGACTTTGGGTGGTGGATTGCACCGTGCTCTGAGGTTCTGTTAAATTAGAAATCACATAATTTTCTACGCCTAATTACAGCATAGAAGATTCTGGTTTTATGTTGTGCTTATTGTATAGGAAAAGACAGACTGCTATGAAGGCCGCTTTGGTAGGGAACTCACAGTAAAACCAAACTCATTTGAAAAGAACTGAGATTGAAATTCATAAACTCAGGAGAAGTTAAGTTGTAACTACGCAGACAGTGAAATCCTGAACCTAAGATAATGCCACATTTCAAATCCTTCTGAAAATAAAAACAACCCAGCAAAAATTATTGAGGAAAAAACTCCAGCATGAGTTTAATTTTATCCAACTTTATTGGCAGCTTATTTTGAACTAATGTGCAATAAAGTTGCCAAGCAGAACAATTGAAAGAAATGAGAAAAAACATTTTTTTTGGTGGTTGTTCCCTTACGCTGTTGGTTTTAATAAAGAGGGTTGTAGAGCCCTAAACACCTGAATTGGTGATTTGGTTGGGGGTTGGCCAGAGCGCTGTGGCCAGGGCACCAAAGGGCGGGTGCTGGGCCATCCTTTTCAGAGGGATCCAGGGCAGCTGTCTCTAGGTCTGTCTGCTCTGTCTCCTCCCCCAGGGGACAGATGTGGGCCCCGGGGCAAGCCCTTCTATGGTCGCATCATTCTGGCTGGCCCGGGGCGTAAGACAAGTCCCCCTTCCTAAGGAAGTGCCTTTCACATGAATGTTTCTGGAGAAAAGGGCTTGTGAGTCCAAGGGATCCAGCTGATTATAAACAGTGCCGGCTTCAGACCCTCATTTTGTACCAGAGACTCAACATTGCCTATTTTAGAGAGCGTGTGTTTACGCCCACAAAATGAACCTCTGTGTGTGTGATGTTTGTCCTGAAGCCACACCTAGTGATTCCTGGGGTGGGCGAGCATCTCTCTGTGAGACCCACCCCAAACTCTGGAAATTAACAAGCTTCTCCTCCCCCAGGGCAGAGGGGGCTGGGCCTGGGGGATGGGGTGGCTGGGGATTGGGCGGGGGGGGGTGTCTGCAAGAAGGCCTTTACCTCGAGGGCTCAGTGCCCATCTGGAGCCAATGGTGGGGGGGCAAGGTGCACAGAGACCTGCTGACTGGGGGTCCCGGAGGAACGCCAGGCCCTTTGGGCAATGGGATTAAAAGTCCAACATGCACAGTTCCTGTCGTGGCTCAGTGATAACGAACCTGACTAGGATCCATGAAGATGCGGGTTCGGTCCCTGGCCTCGCTCAGTAGGTTAAGGATCCGGCGTTGCCGTGAGCTGGGGTGTAGCTTGCAGACATGGTTTGGATCCTGAGTTGCTGTGGCTGCTGTGGCTGCAGTGTAGACCTGCAGCTATAGCCCTGGTTTGACCCCTAGCCTGGGAACTTCCATATGCCACAGGTGCGGCCCTAAAAAGACACACACACACACAAGCACGCACGCACGCACGCAACATGCATGTGTGATTCTGCCCTGGAGAAGCCCGATAGCTTCCATCAGGTTTTTGAGGAAGTGCCTTTTTCATTTGTATCTGAGAAACAGATAAACTTCTGGAGACAGATCCTAAGATGTAAAAACTAGGAGATGGTGGAGAGTTCCCATCGTGGAGCAGCGGAAATGAATCTGACTAGGAACCATGAGGTTGCGGCCTCTCTCAGTGGGGTAAGGATCTGGCGTTGCTGGGAGCTGTGGTGTAGGTTGCAGATGCAGCTCAGATCCAACTTTGCTGTGGCTGTGGTGTAGGCAGGTGGCTACAGCTCTGATTCGACCCCTAGCCTGGGAACCTCCTTATGCCACAGGTGCGGCGCTAAAAAAAAGACAAAAAAAACACCACCTAGGAGACGGTAAGCTCTTCTTGGAGAAATTGGCTGCTGCTTCAGGACCGATGCAGAGGTCTGCTCCTGAGAGAGTCTTACCCACAGGGCACTGGGTTGGGTGTGGGGAGGAGGCGAGGTCGGTCACCCCCAAGTGCCTCCTACGAAGTGCCGCTGTTTCAGTACTTTTTAAGGTAATGTGTTGATGCGACTGCTGTGAAGGCCACAAGCAAAAAGCATTGGGGAAGTGAGTCAGGGCCTGGAATGGGGAGGGGGCAGGGCAAGGGCAAGGCCCAGCCTGGGCGTGCATTCCAGGGGCTGGGAGTCAGTGCCAAAATGCACCCTGGCCCCAACCCCGCCTGCGACTATCTCTCCTCTGGTCTCCCATCCTCGCAGCCTGTCCCCAGTGATGGGACTTGGACATGGCCACAGCCCATCTCAGACACCGTACTGGTTCCCTCTCTTGTGCCAACACTGACCCTTATGTCTCAAAAATTGATAGCTCTTGTGAATTACCTCCACCACTGCACCTGCCACACCCTAGGAGCCCTAGCTGCGTGGGTCCCTCTTCTGGGCCGAAGCAGACGGGGAGGGCTGTCTGTTTCCCCAGGCTGAACTCAGGGATTCAAGTTCCCCGGGGGCCAGGATGTCTCTTGGAGACCCCTGAGTTCCATCCCTCCCTGGACAGTTGGAAGGGAAGAGACTCTGAGGTTGCATGGTGAGCTAGTGGCAGGACTGAGTGGGGACGGGCTGTGGACACCTAGCCCTGCGACTTTGTCCCTGTCACCTTGTCCTCGTCACCTCCCTCCTCTGTTCAGTGTGTGGGGGACACCGAAGAGGTGGCCCACTCTATACAACTCCCCCTGCTGCTAGCTTATCTTTTAGCATGACAGCAACAGCTAACCACGTGCCAGCCACATGGTGTCATTCAACTAATTAATGACTGATCATCTCATTTCATTTAGTTAAGTCTGGGGACAACCTTGTGAGGTAGGTACTGCTTTCATCCCCATTTTACCGATGAGGAAACTGAGGCTCAGACAGGGTGCACAAGTCCATGGACAGAAATGTAGTGGATGAGGATTCGAGCCCAAACCACTCACCTCTAAGTCAGCTCCCCTGCCCCCACTCTGTCCCCCGATGCTAAGAGGGGCCTTCAGATTCAACATGGCTGGGCATTTTCTCTTTGATATTGTTAGGCATCTATTTTACATACTTAGATGGAGAATAAATATTAGTTTTGCATTATGGCAATGTTCTATAAAACTTCCATTTGAAATTAATTGATTTAAGGAAATCCGTGAATCAAGTTCAAGAACTCTCCTAACTAGTTAATGGTAAGCATGCTATGGCGAAAAGTGAAGGTAGCTCTCAAATGATTAAAATTTGGGCCACATTGTCCCCGACCTATCTAGTTAGGACAGGAGGAAAAAGGAAAAGGCAGTCACTCCCCATTTAGAAATTTCAGCTGAGTTTTTTGTTTTTTGGGTTTTTTTGTTTGTTTGTTTTGTTTTTTGCCTTTTCTAGGGCCATTCCCTTGGCATATGGAGGTTCCCAGGCTAGGGGTCCAATCAGAGCTGTCGCCACCGGCCTACGCCAGAGCCAGAGCAACGCAGCATCCGAGCTGTGTCTGCGACCTACACCACAGCTCATGGCAACACTGGCTCCTGAACCCACTGAGTGAGGCCAGGTATCAAACCCACAACCTCATGGTTCCTAGTCGGATTCGTTAACCACTGAGCCACGATGGGAACTCCTCAGCTGAGTTCTTGTCTTTACTCTGGGCGATGGCCTCTGACTCTGTCTAATGGCCAGTTGGTCGAAAGGAGAGCCTTAGGTGGTTCTCCTGACATGTGTCTAAGGCAGCAGCTCTTTATCCACCCTCAGGAGCTACAGATCCAGGAAGCATATGGTCTTCCTCAGGGGTCATGCTGGGGCCCTGATCCACCTGCCTCCATGGAGACGGGCCTCTAGCTTGGAATCAGTGACAGGACTGGAGGCAGAAGAAAGAAATGGGCTGCTAACTGGGGCTGAAAGACCACCAGGGCAGGAAGGCATCTCTCTAGTCCTGTGTGTGAACACCAGGTTGGCCAGGTATGGATGACTCTATTGGGGTTGGCATAGGGCCCTGCTGGCCACCAGGCATCTAGGACATGTATTTCTGTGCCTCCACGCCTGCTAACACAGTGTTAACAGTTTCCTGGCCATGGGATGGCCCCAGTCCCATGGTTCTCCAACTGGCTTCCATGGGACCCCTGGGCCCCCAAGAAGAAACTCTGGGAGCCAAGAGAAGGGGAGAACTTGGGGCTCCTCCTCCCTGCAGCTTTGGCATGAGAGAATGCTTTTCTCAGCTCATATGTGGTAAGAGTTCCTTGGAAAAAGACTCTGCTAGAAAATACCGAGGACCCACGGTCTAGACCAAGTTCTTGGTTCTGTAGCTGGGAAACCACATTCCTCAGAAGAGCAAAGAAGTGCAAAGATTGACTCTCTGCAGTCATTTTAAATAGGAAATGTCTGTATTTAGACAAATTGGTGGGGTTTAGAAGAAATAAACGATACACTTGAAAGGGGCCATGAGGGTTCCTATGGTTCAGGACCTCTGCTTCCAGTAGCCTGGCCACCAGCGCATTTGGTAGAGGTGAAGGACCATCTGGGAACAAGCTCCCTATAGGCAGGGGACCTGGAAGCCACAGGACAGAACTGTCCAGCAACACCATACAGGGATAGATGATAGCTCAGTGGTGACTGGGTTTCAGACCCTGAGCTACACACGTTCAGATGTTCAGATGTGTCATCTCCATTCTAAAGATGAAGAAATGGAGGCTCGAGTGATGATGCCAATTTTCACCATGGGTACTGGGGCTTCCTGGGTACTGGGTCTTCCTGGGCTCTGGTCCAGGATCTGTGCTCCTGATGGTTGTGGCTCCCACCTCCATCAAGCAGGTGCAGGATTGCACTAAGGCCGGGTATCTCCTGGTCAGGAACACCTGACTGAGCCCTCTCATCCTGAAAGTTCAGATAGGAGACAGGCATGTTTGTCTCCCTTCTGAGTTTGTCAGAGTTGGTGCAGAATCTCATTGGCTGCCCCATAGGTTTTTTTTTTTTAATTTCTCCAATACATTATCATTATTTTTCTACTGTACAGCATGATGACCCAGTTACACAGACATGTATACATTCTTTTTTCTCCCATTATCATGCTCCATCATAAGTGACCAGACAGAGTTCCCAGTGCTACACAGCAGGATCTCATTGCTAATCCATTCCAAAGGCAATAGTTTGCGTCTATTAACCCCAAACTCCCATCCACCCCACTCCCTCCCCCTCCCCCTTGACAACCACAAGTCTGTTCTCCAAGTCCATGATTTTTTTTTCTGTGGAAAGGTTCATTTGTGCCATATATTAGATTCCAGATATAAGTGACATCATATAGTATTTGTCTTTCTCTTTCTGATTTACTTCACTCAGTATGAGAGTCTCTAGTTCCATCCGTGTTGCTGCAAATGGCATTCTTGTGTTCTTTTTTATGGCTGAGTAGTATTCCATTGTGTATATATACCACATCTTCCTAATCCAATCATCTGTCGCTGGACATTTGGATTGTTTCCATGTCTTGGCTATTGTGCATAGTGCTGCAATGAATATGCGGGTGCCTGTGTCTTTTTTAAGGAAAGTTTTGTCCGGATATAGGGTTTTCTAGGTGTTTGCGTTCTTTGAGACGCAGGAATGAAGCCAAGGACAGGCGACCAGACACTTTAACCATAAACAAGACCTTACCTTACTCGTCTTTCTCTTCTATCTCGTCAGCCTGCTAGGTGGGCATGCTACAAGAGCTCATTATACATGTTTGTTCATTAAAAAGAGAGCAGGGGTATTCCTTCATTCATTCATAAGGTATTTTTTCATTTACATATGGATTTTCGCATTTACACATTAATTTACGCATATGTCACTTTTAAAAAACTCCATCATGATTCTGCCTCCCCATCCATCTATTCATGCATGACTTTATGCATTCATTCACTTAATCACCTGTTTCTTCATGCATGCATTTGTTAGTTCATTCATTCATTTCATTCTTTCAACAAATAAAACCCATTGAAGTTAGTTAAATTCCCTGGAGAAATGTGAAATAGTTTAATCCTGACCCAGTGTAGACTCTGGGCATCTTTGTCATTGTCGAGAGCAGAGGCTCATGAAGTTGGATTAACAGTGCAGGGGCCTTGAGGGAGTGTTGTTGGTCCATGAGAGGCACAGGCTGCACCCATCTACGGTGACCATGGGATCGAAATGTCACTCGTGTGCTGGGATCTTGGAGTCTTCCCTCCCCAAGTCTTCCTGTGGCCTGAGGATTCAGAGGGTCCCCCAGACCTCCTCAACAAGTCTTGTGACCCCGAGTCATTCTTGGGTTGTGAGAACTGGCAGGATGCTCTGTGGGGAAGCAATAGCGTGTTGAGTCCAGGAACCGGGGCTGCGGAGGGATGGTGTGGAAAGCAGGGGCCGTCTGTCCAGATGAACGCGTGAGGGGTACCCGTGCAATGGCAGGATGCGGTGAAGGGCTTAGTAGGAATAAAAAGGGTCCTGCAGAACTAGTGTTCTTTTCTTCCTCCACTGAAGAGTTTCCATCTGTTGTTGTTGTTGTTTGTTTGTTTGTTTGTTTAACTTCAAAATATCCTTGAAGGATGGGTAGGAGGATGCTATGGTGCTGGTTCTGAGATTCTGGATTTGAAAGCATGTTTAAAGTTTCCATAAACTTGAAAACGTAATCAAGAATGAGGTGGGATTTCTAGTAATAGTGGTCACATTGCCTGCAAGCCAGGCTCAGAATGAGAACGTTTCTCCCTTGGGCGCAAAATATTTGGGGAAGGCCCTGCCTCCCCCAAATGAGTGAGATTAGAAATTACCTTTCCTGGAGTTCCTGTCCTGGCTCAGTGGTAACAAACCCAACTAGTAACCACGAGGACGCAGGTTCGATCCCTGGCCTCGCTCAGTGGGTTAAGGATCCGGCGTTGCCTGGAGCTGTGGTGTAGGTCACAGATGCGGCTCAGATCTGGGCTTGCTGTGGCTGTGGTGTAGGTTGTCAGCTACAGCTCCAATTCAACCCCTAGCCTGGGAGCTTCCATATGGCACAGGTGCAGCCCTTAGAAAAAAAAAAAGAAAAAAAAAAAAGAAAAGAAATTACCTTTCTGTCAAGCTCTGAGTAGATGCTGTGAATATAGATTGGTTGTTTCCATCCCTTAAAGGTGGACTTTCTCGGTTTATTGAGATGGGTATTTACTCTCTCACTGAACCTTCCTTATTCTGCATGGCTCTTTCCTGCTTCCCAGACTGTGTCTTCAGTGTCTGGCTGCAAGGATGCTTTCGATAAGCAGAACACTGACAAAGGGCTTTCACACATACAGCCTGTATGGGGTACCAGTTGGCTCTAGAAGATGTGTTCAGCCTTCCCCGCTCTATGAATACGTCCCTCTCTGCAGGGAAGGCGGGGTGGGTGGCCAGCTGGAAGCTCATCCTGCCCCCCTTTAGACTGTACTTAACTGCTGAGGTGCTCTCCTCCCCCAGGTATTCCTGAATTCTCCAAGAGGACAGGCTCAGATGCCTGGGCTTAGCTATCTATCAGAACCCCACCCACACTGAATCTCAACTCATGGCCAATCACAAGTTCTTCCTATCGGCTGGTTCCCTTGATCGCCAAACCCTACCCTCGAGAAGGACCACAGGACAAGGAAGATCCACGGGCACAGATGTTTCTCTTTAGCCTTTATTCTCCATGCACCTCAGCCCCAACTCTGCCCTCTCCATCCAACCCTCCTTTTGCATATTGCTCCGCTTGATTTAGAATCCATGGCCATAAACACTCAGGGCGGCCAGCAGCATGGCCGGATATAATATTAATTTCTTTTCTGGTTTATTTGTGAAGGAGTCAACCATATAAATCACTTTAAGCCACTAAGACAGAAAGTGAAATCGCATCTTCAAATGGAGAAGTAGAGTGTGTTGCCATTAAAATCTAAGAAGAATACGTAATCAATGTGAGGCTCTTGATGTGGGTATAGTTTTGTTAACGTTGCTTTAGATTATGTGAAATGCTCAGAAAGATCCCCCCCCCCCCCGCTGCTCTGTTTTAGCGGAAAGCCCTGGGTGCCTATCAGCGGCTATCCTGATAGAGAAAGTCTGGTGTCTGCTGGACAGTCTCCTTGTAATGCCATTTTTCATGACTTGTTTAATTAACAACCATTTTTGACCTAGACTAGTTATAAAAGTGTTGCTGTTCTCTCCTGCTAAATTATGTCTAATGAACATATTTGCATGTTATCAGATAGAGCAATATATCATTTCAAATTTTGGCGTTTAAGCCTGCATCACTCAAAACAGCTTTTGTGGATTAGTAAGCAGGTGAAATCAAAAATCTCATTTCATATCTGACATTAATAACTTTCAGGGGGAATGAGCATTGGCATTTATGTCTGGACCAGAATCGAGCCCAATGTCCTAGAAACACAAGGGCAGCAGACAAACCTACTCACCAGATAGGAAAATAAATCATGCATAATGCAGAATTTCTACCTTACATGTTAATTAATGTGTGCAATCAATTACTGATGTTACAATATGAGAAAGAAACTGGTGGGGAATGGGGTAATAAAAAATACCTATAGATTTATCTGCTTCTTTTTTCTATTTAAACAAATAGTCTTCAAGCCTGTGAATGCTGTGTTGAGACATGCTCTGAATAATAAGCATCATAAAATCTAATCAGATTTATAAGAGGAATTGATTGTTGTGGCAGGAGGAGAGGGTGGAAAATAAGCTGAAATTTAAGTGTTAATTTTTATGCTAATCCACAGTGGCTTCATATGAAGCAATTTTGTTCTGTGCCACAAATATAAAATTGTCCCTTGCAGAGAAATGTCAGCTTGCTAGACCTGAAAGCAGTAATTTATTAGGTATGTTTCTATTAGTATGTGTCACAGTTGTTAGCAGGCTATACACACAATGGTGCTTCATACTTATCCTCCAAGTCTCAGAATGTTTCAGCTCAGTGGCTGGAACGTGGGGCATTAATACATTATCATATGCGGGGTGGTCTGTGCCCTGTGGACAAAAGGCTATTTAATACAATTTAATGTCATTCTGAGAAGAAGTGGAAAAATAAAGACGGGGAATAAAATGGCATCTGTGTGTTTCAGAGTGTACTCATGCACGAACCCTCAGTTTAAGAGGTATGACATTTCTGCCAAGAAAAAGAATAAAACTGGGGCATTTTTTTTTTTATAACCTGTTCCCCACTGCAGTATTTTCTAAATGCTATTAAGCGATCGATTTACACGGCCCCCGTGATGATGTCATCTATAAGAAGGGGAATGCAGATGACAGCAAAATACTAGTGACAGTGACCTTGTTTCAGAATCCTTGGAACCCTGTCAGCTTTGCTTCCAGTATATGGTTGCAAAGAACGTACTTTTTGGACAATATCTAGTTACTGGGTAGTGAATTAATAGAGTTAAGGGTTCTAATGCAATTCACATATAGGTCAATTACATGCGCCAACATCTGCTCTGTCACTAGCATTTGCATATAGCATTCATATGTTAATGATGCCTCTTTTTACTCAAGTAATATATTTAAAAAACAAGATTTGCATATCGGTTTGGATCAGTATATTACAAGCAATTTATCATTTTCTCCTCCTTGTTAGGATTTTAAGAACAATATCTTGAGTGATGGCTGCTATATTTGAGCACGGCTCTGATTTATACAAGAAACCCTTCAGTGGGAAAGCTTCCATTCTAAAGCTGCTTAAAGCCTTATAAATCAATAATGACACAGATGGACTGGTGATAATCTATTTAGAATGCCTGATCGCAAATATTGTTGTACAGATGATTAGAGTGGTAACTGTTTTAGCAGAGAGCCTTTCTCGCTTTGTAAATGGTAAGTTTGAACAAAAAAAGTGCTCGCACATGGACTTCATGTCAGGAAATCTTCGTGCTGGGTCTGGATTGCAAAGGGGAAAACATGGGGGGAAGAACAAAGAGACTTCCCGCTCCTGCCAATGTAATCATATCATTCCCTGTTTCTTTAACAAAACAGGACCTCTTAATGGAATTGTGTCTTCAGGTGTAAATAGCATTAAAAGCGGCTTCTCCTCTCCTCTTTGCCCCGATCCAGCGCAAGGAGTGAGAAAATAAAGTGGAGGTTGTCAGAAGTGGCAGCTGCTTGGAATCCTGATAAATATAAGCTTTTATTGATCTGATGAAAATGAAAGATCCCAGCGCTAGGCAGTATTTAGCTTCTTGTCTACGGCACGTCACCGGTGGCCTTGCATCGGGATAGATTTTCATTCTCATACACCGGATTTGATTTCATCTTTAACCTTTGCAGTGGAATTTCCTTGACCTCTGCATATTGCTGTGATTTGGTGAATTTGTTACATTTCACTTTACATCATTTCTTTCTATATTTCCTTTTGTGATAGGGAACTGGGACGGCCCTCTGGCAATCTGTCAGTGCCTGGATCAGCTGCATCCTTTCTGGGGTATTTTCTCACCAGACTGACAGTCCTTAAGACAAGTATGCAGTTAAGCTGCTAAGGTAAGTCTTCCGATATTAGAACTCTTTGCCCTGGACACACATCATTTCCTCCTGTTTGGTCGTGTTGACCTAACACAAATCCCAACCAAAGAGGCCTGCTCTCCCCCCACTCCCCTTGGCCAGGGGCTTCCTCCCAGCCTCCCCTCCACCCAGGTAGGGTTCCCCCTCCCTGCTCAGAGCTCTGGGTGAAGGGGTGGCCGGGCAGGGGCGGGACCTTTTGCTATGGGGGGAGGCATTCCTTTGTGGTTCCGGTGTGTTTGGGGGCTGAGCGGGGAGGGGAAACAAAGGAATCACGAAAAAAAAAAAAAACAACACCCCCAAAAACACAACAACGTTATTTTCCTCTCTGGGGCTTAATTCCTTTCTCAAGTTTTCTTCTGGGATAAATAGGAGGCTTCAATTCGGAATCCTGAGGTGCTGCTAACATATTCTGGTTCCAAGAAAGTGCCGCTGTTATTTTGAGTAGTTTTGATACAACCAAATCAAAGTGAAGATTTGAAATAGCTTTTCTGAAAGCCCAAGCTGAAGTCATAAATTATTCTGCACCATGATTCTTTCTGATAGTAAAACCATACCTCTTTGCCTGACATTGCTGAAATGTGGAAAAGTGAAAGTTAAAAATAAAATGAAACATTTAAATCTTGGCTGTTGAGAACCTCAGAGAGACATCAAGGCCAGTCAATAAAGGCCCCTATCAATTAGGCTTCCCCAGTTATCATCAGATCGGGTTTATTAGCGATCGCGCAGGTGCAGGGTTCCGGTAGGAAGACTGGGAGGGGCTGGGGAAAATGCCGAGAAATACCATCCAATGGAAAGCGGGGGTCTGGGGCGCCCAGGTGCGCCCCATGGCGGGGACCAGGGCCACAGGGGTGCCACTGCCTCGTGTATTCTTGTAGGAGGATATATCTGCAGCCAAAATGTTGGAAGTTCCCCCCCCTTTCTTTGCCTTAGAATATGTTGATTTCACACTGTCGTGAATATTTTCCATCAGTGTCTTGGTGGGTGGATTCCGTGTTAAGAAAAGGAGCCATGTGCACCCGCAGTTGTGGCCAAGGGCGGGTGGGCCTGCAGGGGCTGGGGGACGTCTGAGCATCCGGGCTCCTCTAGCGATGGAGGCAGCCCCGGGGCTTGCCGGGCCTCCAGACTGAGCTGTTTGGCTAGTTCCCTCCTCAGCATAACGCAGGCAGAGCAATTTTTGGTTCCATAGCTGTTTGGTTGGGAAAACAAGCCTGCGGTTGCCAGTAAGGTTTAGAATTTGCCTGCCAGATCAGGGAATGTCTGTGAAGACTATTTTCCCTCTTGGGAGGCAAAACACAGATGGGGGAGTTAGGAGTCTTACAATATTTAGCTGCTATATTGATGGTAGGGATTCTGCCACGTGGATGCTCACAGTTTCGAAAGGGCCAACTTAGTGTCTGAGCATCGCTGCCCAGGGCCTCAGGTAGGGGAGGCGGGGGAGGCTGGCTTTCCCCAGGGAGCGAGCGTACCAGCTTGCTCTGGAATGTTCCAGACTCTGTGCCACTTGAGCCCGGAGAGGAGGCACTGCAAGGATGCTGCCGTTTCCCCTTGACCCACATGGGGATGAGGAAGGAAGAGAAGGATGAATGGCCCCGCCTGACCCGACGGGGTGACCGAGGCCAGGAGCCGGAGGGACTTGGGCTTCTTCTGGCAAGGAGATGTGCCCCTCCTGCCTGTGATTCGCCAGACCCTGTGGAATCGGCCGGGGCACCGGCCTTACCAGGTTTCCTGCCACGGGAGCGTGCATCTAAAAAAGTTAATCACTGGGCGGGCCCTGGACCTCATAGATGATAAAGAAAGATAATGCACTTGTTCTTGGGATGGGCCATGAGCAGGTGGGGAGCTTTTCTTGCGTGGAAAATGTACATCTTGGAATAATGTGCAGTCATGGGATCTGGAAGTAGGGTTAGAGCTTTATATCCAAGAGCAGATTCTGTGCCTTGGAGACCAAGAGAGGGCATTGTCCTTAGAAACAGGCAGGGAGCACGTGGGCATCTCCTTCCCAGCCTCTTACTGGTTTTCCAGCCTCAGAACACAGGATTCCCCACCCTTAGAGCTGGACCCCTTTCCCAGGCAGCCTGGAATTATGATGATGAGACATTCCTGGACTTCTGAAGGTACCTGGGGGAGGGGGGAGCTCTAGCTTCTGTTCCTCTCCACCAGTGCCCTCCCCATCCTTTGAAATGGACACCTGACTTTCTAAACGTCAAATGCTACAGCACTGCAGCTTTGGAACAACCCAAGCACCATTATATAGAAATCCCAAGCCACCTGTCGGTAGCTGAGCCCCTCATACACATCAGAAAATGACTTAATGCCCTACCTCACCAGGGATTTCCAGGGCCACCCCCGACAAGGATGGCAGCAGAGCCTGGAGGTGTGGCGGTCCAGCCCCCGACAGCTTTATGCTTAGGGGAGACCCCAAGCTTGGTTGAGAGGCCCGGTGACTTTCTAGAAGGACTTGGCTCTCAGAAACCATAGGATCTTCATCTGACAGACACGGAGTGCCCTCCCCCTGACCCCAGCCCCGGCCACCGCTGTCCCCTGGGGCACGTGCAGGACCCTGGACTCGGGGCGCTGTCCCAAGGCAGCCCTGTTGCCCTGGTGCAGACCTGGGAGGCAATAGCCCTCCTCCAGGAAGTAATGACCTTGGTTATGTGGTGCAGGAGCCGTACTTTGGGAGCATAGAGGAGGGCGCGAATAATTGTCATTTCTGTGTGATAATGATGATAAGCCCTGCATATGTGTGTTGGGGGGTGCTTTGCAGCGGATTTGCTCCACACCAGGACATCCCCAAGGCTCCTGGAGGTAAGGATACCTGCACCTCCTTTGCAGCCGCAGAATGAGTTAGGAAAGCAAGGTCCCATGACTCTCCCTTTGCCTGAGCGAAAACTAAAATCAGAGATCCTTTGAACTCTCAAGGGAAAGTAGAGCGACCCAGGTTCTGGTCTAAGAGGTTCTGATGATTATCTTCATCCTCATCAATCCCCTAGCAGGTAGATAGATGCTCTTATGAGTTCCATTTTCCAGTTGTGGAAACCGAGGTCAGAGAAGTCAAGTGGCTTCCCCCAGGTCGCACAGCTGGTGGATGGTGAGGCCGAGGTGTGAACAGGTGCTTTTCCGACTTTGGGGCCTAATTCCTTGGCCATAGAACAGCCCTGGGTATGGCCTTGGATAAGACAGACAAGCTCCTGGCCCTCAGGGA
This sequence comes from Sus scrofa, assembly GCF_054392235.1. Classification (NCBI taxonomy): domain Eukaryota; kingdom Metazoa; phylum Chordata; class Mammalia; order Artiodactyla; family Suidae; genus Sus; species Sus scrofa. The sequence continues at coordinate 44,439,392 of NC_139388.1, forward strand.
GCTTATACTGTGGGGCTAGGAAGCAGCAAACCAGACAGCCATGGGTAAGACGATGTCAGAAATGGGTAAATGCCATAAGAAAAGGTGGGGGGTGGGGGGTGGGGAGGAGGGATCTACCCTTGGGTTGTGGGGGGCGGCCCCCCCTGAGGAAGGCACATGGGAAGTGAGAGGGCTGAAGGACCCGGAAGAGCCAGCTGGTGAACAGAGGAAGAGCATTCCTGGCAGAGGAAATAGCACATGCAAAGGCCCTGTGGTGGGAAGAACCTGGCGAGGGTAGGCACAGATTATAGGCCCTGGAGGGGGAAGCAGAGCGGGCCGTGGGAGAGGGTTGAGGGCCTGGATAGACTGGCCTTTGTAGGCCTTGCTGAGCACTATCGCCTTTCTTTTATGTTTATGTTGCTTTTAACCAGAGGGTGTGGCTTGAGAAACCTACCTTTCCAGGTGTGGGAATGCTCCTAGGAGCTGGGATTCCGCACGTGGCTTGACCCAGCTCTGGGTGGGGTGTTTGCTGTGGCTTTAGTTTTCTACCAGCGGGATGTTCTTGTGACTTGGCTAAAACTGGGAGTCAGGGATTTCAGGGCCCTTGGGTACAGGAAAGGTGGCCAGTTGCATGGGGGCCACGGCGATAAATGACAGTGCCCCATGGCGGAACCCCCCAGCTGCAGGCTAGCTCAGGCAGATTGCAGGTGGAAGCCTTCTGGGGCTTCCATTCACCACCAGGAAGTGTTAACTCCAAACTCATCACAATTGCATCTTTGTTATGCTGATTCGTGGGTCAGAGAATAACATGCAGAGTGAGTTTCAGAGTAACAGATTTTTGGTGGTTAAAGTTTAGGCCTCTTTTCCTTTGGGCAGTATGGTGGTTGTCAAGCAGAATTTTCTTTAGGAATTCTAGGTAATTCCTAGACCTGTAGAACCCTAGGGCGAGCTGAAACTTCTGTGATCAGAATCACTCTTATTTTGTAGGTGAAGAGACCGAGGCCCAGAGAGGGCAAGGGACTTGCTCAGGGTCACACAGCGAGCCATTGGCAGAGCCAGTCTCCCCTGAGTACAACAGGCCATCCCTCAGGCAGTTCCAGACAGCTCGGGGGCCCTCTTAGCTGAATGAAGGCTTAGTCACCTCTGGAGCCCTCACAGCTCCCAGCGCAGTCCCTGGCACCCTGTGAGTGGCCAGGAATCGTTCCCTTACGTATTGATTGACTCACCCTCACCTCCACATTTGGTAGTCATTAGAATTGGTTGCCCCTTGGTTTCAGCAAACTCACTATCTATCAAATCTACATTTCTTTCCAAATATTCTGGAAGGAAGGGACGGGAAAGCCCTAAGCCTGCCTAGATCTGATTGATGCCAACACCCTGGACACAGGGAGGCCAGGACACTGGGTGTGAGTTCCTGATACCTGCGCAGGGAGTTTGAGGGTGGCCTTGGGTGTTCCAGTAGGCCTGGTTTAGACGCTGCAGCTTTTGGAGAAAGTGCTGAAGGCAGCTTGGCCAGGGGAGGGCTCGGCCTCTGCCCCAGAGTGTGCTGTAGGGAGGCACCTACAGCCTGGCCATCTCTCGCTGGGGAGATGTCCCCACATTCAGGGTCCAGGTGGGAAACGCAGGAGGCCGGGTGTGTGCAGACAGGCTGGGAGAGCTGAGGTCTTGGAAGGGCCCACTCAGCTCTCATCAATTGCACTTGGGGACGTGGGCAGACTTTTTCCATGTCGTTATAGTTTTTAAGGAAAAAAGAAGTCAAAAAAAGTGAAAATCTGGGTCTTTTCCGCCAATGTGGGCAACTAAGTTAGAAACAAAAAAGGGAGTTCCTGTAGTGGCGCAGTGGTTAACGAATCCGACTAGGAACCATGAGGTTGTGGGTTCGGATCCGGCGTTGCCCTGAGCTGTGGTGTAGGTCGCAGACGTGGCTCGGATCCCGCGTTGCTGTGGCTCTGGTGTAGGCCGGTGGCTACAGCTCCATTAGACCCCTAGCCTGGGAACCTCCATATGCTGCGGGAGCAGCTCAAACAAAGTCAAAAAGACGACCAAAAAAAAAAAAAAAAGAACTTTCTGCAAAGCTGCGGCCAGTTTTGTGAGACTCTCCCACTCAGGCTGAGCTCAGGCTCCTACGAGCAGTGGGTTAGGACTGGCCAGTGCTGACCTGAGCTGCCTGCAGCACAGCCCAGGCTCTGGAAGCACCTGAAGAGGCAGGACAAGGTGACACTTGCAGGTCCCGGGCCTCATTCTTCTGCCCTCTTTCTCTTACCGTGAGGAGTGGGGGAAGGTTTCTGATTGCACAGTGTGGGCTGAGGCCTGGAAGAGGTGCAGCAGGAGAAAAACACCTATCCGAGTTCCCGTGGTGGCTCAGTAGAAACACATCTGACTAGCATCCACAAGGATGCAGGTTCGATCCCTGGCCTCACTCGTGGGTTAAGGATCCGGCATTGCCATGAGCTGTGGTGTAGGTCGCAGATGTGGCTTGGATCTGGCATTGCTGTGGCTGTGGCATAGCCCGGTGGCCACAGCTCTGATTAGACCCCTAGCCTGGGAACCTCCATGTGCCATGGGTGTGGCCCTAAAAAGACAAAAAAAAAAAAAAAAAGAAAGACAGAAAAAGAAAAACACCTACCCTTTGGGGAAGGTGGTCAGGCTGCCCACCTGCAGGCCTCCACATCCCACCTCACTCTGGGTCTCCTGGGTTATAGGGCACCTGCAGGCTTGTGTCTAATAGGGACACATGGTGATGCATGATGCATGATTCTGCCCTCAAAGGGTGGGCGACTGAACGAGCCCTCCTCATGCCAGTCCTGGGCCTGTTGGGGCAGATGCCCAGGCTTCCTTAGAGTTTTGATTTGGTCTTTGTACCTGGCTGATCCACTCATGTTGCCTACCTGTGTTTGGGAGGGGGCAGTCCTGACTCTGCCCCAAGCGGACCAGGAGCTCTGGCTGCCACTGGACATGGGCACGGACCCTGGGACGAGATGAAAGAATAAGATGCTTTCTGTCCTGGGAGGTCACCTGGTGGGGGGGAGAAACGGCCAAGCCGTTCAGCCTACCCACTTCTGGTCCCTTTCCTGGTCCAGTGACTGCTCCATCCTGCAAAGGTCCTCAGCTCCCCCGAGAGGCAGGCAGGTGACCCAGCATGCCCTGAGATGGGGGGCAGAGCCCATCCAGCTGCCTGCGGGTGGCTCCTTCGGGCTCGAGGGCTGGGCAGCGGATTGCTGGGTCTCTGAGCCTCGCTTCCCGTTGGCCCCTGCCTGGCTCCGCTCCTCCGGGTGCATTCCCTTCACCCGTCCACATGCAACATGGAGTTTCTGTGTGTGTAATATTATTTGTTTTTATTTCTGTAATCCCTTTATTGTTTGCACAACTGCTGTCAGACTGTTGCCTGAAAGTATCACAGGATAATTGCAGAACGCCTGCATAAGTAATTTCTTATGAAATCGGGCCTTGTCTGCATATAAAATTGTTTGTCGTTGCTGCATACATGGACTTCATTATATCCAGGCTGTTTACTGGGCTCGCACCTTCCCCCCAGCCCCCCAGCCCCCCAGCGATGGGAGGGCCTGCCACGGGGAAATCATGAAAGACCCTCGGTATTCGTTTGGGTCCTGGGACATGGCTGGAGGGGGGACAGGCCGTCCGATGTGGTCAGAGAGAGCCTGGCCCTGGAAGGAGAGGGGGACCCCGTCTGGCTGCTGGGGAGGCCAGGGCTGAATCCGCTTGTGCCGGGCATCTCTTGCGAGCACATTTCTGTGATATTAATGGTGTGTGGTAGTGAACGAAATGTGTTTTATTCTCGAGTCTCACCCTGCTGTTATCAAAGTAACTTCCAGCTTATTAGCGACAAAGGACTTTTCTCCTCTCTGCTGCCCTGTTCGCCAGGGCTTCCTGAATTAAACTGCTGTTTCCTGTCCTTTATATGCATGACCACATCTGGGTAGCCTGCTCACAGCCCCGATGCTTAATAACAATCACCTTCCCTTTCAGTCTCTGTTGATTGTTTCTAATTCACTCTGACAGATAGTGCCTGACAACTTGCCGGCTTTTCCCTCCCTCCGTGACCTGAAGTTACTCACAGCACTTATATAGTCTGTCATTTTTAATATTTGATTTCATTTTAAGTTATGTGTTTTACGGAGACGATGAAACCAAAAAAAAAGGGGACTTGTAATGGAACATAAATTTAACCCTTCTTGCCATCCGGCACCCGCCGGAGGCCCCCCCCCTCCCCCGCATGCCTGGGTGACAGTGTCTCCTTCCTGGCGATGCGGTGGCGGCGGCGGCTGGGGCTCCTGGCTTTGCGTTTCTTCTTTCTCTTTGCTTTCTCGCTCCCTCTCTGTTTTTTGTCTTTCTTTCATTTCTGAACACAAAAGCTCCCCGTCATCTTCTTTCCCTTTCAGGGCGCTTGATGAGTTTATGGCGCTAATAATGGGGTTTGCTGCTTTGCAACTGGGGTGTAATTGAAAGACCTTTTTGGGGGGGTTGCCTCTGGGGTGGGGGAGTCAGGGGAGAGGCCTAGCCAAGCTGAAATGACCAGCTTCGGTTCAGGTTCAGAACATGGACTCGATCTTGCTTTTCCGAGGCGGTTCCCTCGGGGCGACTTTGCGGGGCAGAGAAATTCCAGCTCCTCCTGGGTTTGGGAGGAGCCCTTGGGGCCAGCCCTTCCCCAGACTGGGGACCAGGCTGAGGCTGGACATGCAGCTCCTTCTGCCTCTTCCCTCTGAGTCTGCCTGGGGAGCAGCCTGGCAGGGCAGGCGTCCTCGCGAGGGGCGGGCGGCCCACGTCACCCCAGGGTCCACTCTGCCATGACTTGGCCTTTGTTTGCCACCAGACAAAGGCTCCTGTGTCCCTCTTGGCCCTTCAGAGGTTGAGAGCTGTGAGGCCGAGCATTAGGTCAGCTTTGCAAATAGACACCACAAAATAAAAAAAGAAGGAAAGGAAAAGAAGGCAAGCCATGTTAACCCATGGTGCCTCCCTGGTGCTGCTGGCCCTCGGTGGATGTCCGTCTGTCCCACGCAGTGTGGCAGGAATGGCCGAAGCAGTACAAGACATTTGGGTTGGCTCTCAGTTCAAAAAAATTCAGTTTCACCACTGCCTGTGCCTGGACGCCCCATGACCGCAGTACCGCCTGAGCATACGAGCGGCCACACTCTGGGGGGCCCTTTCTCCAGGGCCTTAGGCTAAGCCTGCCTTTGGCTCCTGCAGCTGCAGCCCCGAAGCAGAGGTGTGCCCCTCCCAGGGACCAGGCAGGCAGATTTCCAGGAGGCTCTTGCAAAGGGAGGATGCTGGAGGTGAGGCCACACAGGGTGGTTCTCACCAGGGCTGCAGGGCAGCAGGGCCCCACAGCCTGGGCCTGAGGATTCATGTAACTCTTCAGTTGAAATCAACAGAGATGCGGGAGCCCTGCCGCCATCCGAAGCAGGGAGTGGATACAAACCCAGAGTGGAGAGGTTGCACCGATCACAAAGGGATGTGACCTGGGCCACCTCAGAGATTAAACAGAGGGCCACGGATCCAGATTCAGGGGAGAGACCCAATGGTAAAGAGATGTCAACCAACCATAAGGGAGCCAGTGAGTGTTGTGTGCTTTCTCTGGGTCTCTGGAAGGCCGCTCCGCAGGGGGTACTGGGCTTAGCCCAGAGAAGCACGGGGACTCCAGGTAGGCCTGGGTGCCCTGCCCCCTGCAGGTGTTGTAGCTGCTTCCTGCTATTCTGCTGCCCCTGGGTCCGGGCCTGCAGCCCGAGGTCCTCGGGGGACCGGCCACGTCCTCATCTTGTTCCAGCTACTCTCCCAGCAGGACTCTTGCACTGGGGAGTTTTGTCACCACGCTTCCCTTTTCCAGAACTCGAGTTCTTCCTCTCCCTCGGGGCCCTGTGGAGGCACTGGGGAAATAGCTACTGTCTAAGGGAGACTTTCTTTCCCCTTTTTTTTAGTCCCAAACATCCCATCCCTGGTTCCCTTTCTTCCCTCTGAAAAGGGTGAAAAAGTAACGAGTGGGTGTTTATTTGGATGGTTTTACAGTGATGCTTGTATTTTTTTTTTTTTTTGAAATGATTGTGTGTGGTTTTAGGCATCTGATTAAAATAAAAATGGAGGATGATACACACTGAGTTGAGCGGGCACACACCTCTTAACCGTGTGTGGGAAATACAGATCCGTGTTCACCGGGGTGTGTTATCCGTGAGATAAGGACGAAATGACTTCTCCTTTTCACTGACCCAGATGGTCTTTCAGTGCAAGGTAATGGGCCAGGGGGTAAAGAAAAGTCTTGTTTTCCTTCCCTATCTCTCGATATTTGTAACCTACTGGGCAGACCAGTGTGTGTGTGTGTGTGTGTGACATTGATTGCCAGGCAGTGGTGTTGGCTCTCAGTCTGGGATAATCCTCCTACCAGCCCCAGCTCAGTGAGGCTGGGCTGAAAGGAGCCAGTGTCATGAAGAAAAATCCAGAGGGAGGGCAAGGGCCTCCGTGCCCTTTCTGCTTTCAGGAGGGCAGTTGAAATAGAATTTTCAAGCGGGTTCTGTGTTTGAGGTTTAACCTCCAGCAAGGCCAAAGTATGCTTTTATTCCCCTTAAGATGGCCTGCTTGGCTATTAAGAGTTCTTGTTTTAGAGTCAGAGAGAAATCAGGGGTTGAAATCGGCTAAGACTTTGTTTAGGATTTTGTGTCACTGGGGTGCATCTATTACCTAAGTGAGTTGGGGCAATGGTGAAGGAGAACCCCCCACCCCAAGAGTCTGGCTTTTCTGGGGAGCTGGTGTGGGGCTCTGGGTCTGGAAGGCCCTCAAAGGCACTGCTTTCCCAGGAGGACGTTCTCACCAGGGCTGCAGGTCAGCAGGACCCCACGGCCTGGGCCTGAGGATTCATGCAACTCTTCAGTTGAAATCAACAGAGATGCGGGAGCCCTGCCGCCATCCTAAGCAAGGAGTGGGTACAAACCCAGAGTGAGAGGTTATGTTGATCACAAAGGGATGTGACCTGGGCCACCTCAGAGATTAAACAGAGGGCCACGGATCCAGATTCAGGGGAGAGACCCAATGGTAAAGAGATGTCGACCAACCATAAGGGAGCCAGTGAGCGTTGTGTGGTTTCTCTGGGTCTCTGCAAGGCCGCTCCTTTCTCTGTGCTCAGCGCTGCACATCATTTTAAGAAAGGAAAGACCAGACTTGGCTTGTGGCTCGGGAAGAGCTTCATGGACAAGCTGGAGTCGGAGCTGGGCCTTGGGGACCAGGGAGACTTTTATAGACTTTTTACGAGTGCCAGGCCCGAGAGAAGGGGCTTGCAGAGGGCTGGAGATTTGGCAGGTGCACTTGCAGCTGGGGGCAGGGATGTGTTTGGAGGGGCTGGGGGCCATTCCAGGTGAAGCAGGAGAGGGCAGTGGAAAAGCTGGGGATGGGTGTGGAGTTGGGGGTGACACGCAGCTCTGTTTTTTTGGGACCTATGCTCTAAGTGAGCGTGAGTGGAGGTGTGGCTTGGTGCCTAATGGTGAAAGAGACCAGGGGAGGGACTCATGATGCATGGAGACACACCCCAGAAACAGGCATGGCAGGTGGACTGAAGGTTGGGGATCAGTATATGCACACTGGGGTCCAGAGGATGGATAGTCAGCATGGACCTGCTGGATAGCACAGGGAACTAACTCTACCCAATATTTCGTGATCATCCATATGCGAAAAGAATCCCCCCCCCCAAAAAAAGGATGTGTGTCCATGTCTAACCGAATCACCTCCTTGTACAGCAGAAATGATTGCAACCTTGTAAATTAACGAGACTTTAAGAAAACTTGAAAAAAAAAATCAGTGGGCATCGGGAAGATGCTTTGCGCGATCTGATGCTGTCCTGGAGCAGTGGACGTGGGAAGGGGGAGAAAGAGCCGAACCGGATGCTGTCCTCTTGTTCCGGGCTCACAGTGACCTCAGAGAGAGGCACTGCAGTGACAGCATTGGGGTTGGGGGTGTCCGGACTGTCCGGCCCGCCCTGGTGCTCTGTTGTAGACGGTTTGCCCATCTTTCAGACCTGGGCCATGAGCTGTGCACTGTACATTGGCCTTTCAAAAATAATAATAATAGGACGTTCCCGTCGTGGCTCAGTGGTTAACGAATCCGACTAGGAACCACGAGGTTGCGGGTTCGGTCCCTGGCCTTGCTCAGTGAGTTAAGGATCGGAGTTGCTGTGGCTCTGGTGTAGGCCAGTAGCTACAGCTCCGATTAGACCCCTAGCCTGGGAACCTCCATGTGCTGCGGAAGCGGCCCTAGAAAAGGCAAAAAGACAAAAAAAAAAAAAAAAAAAAAAAAGAATAAGAATAATAAAAAAAAGAGAGATTGCCCTTTAAGCCCCCCTCCCCCCACTCCCACATTTTGTATTCATCAGGGTCATACTCATTTTTCTGTTCATACGTATACAAAAGATGCACTTTGGGTTATACAAGGGGTAGATGCCAATGTCAAGAGCAGACAAGAACAATGGAACAATTAGCAGATTCATCAGTTCTTCTGCTTATACTTCAATTCCAAGAGTGAAATGTTCGTTTGTTCAACTCTCTGCTTTACGCCTTGATCACAGTGTGAACGTGTTGACTAAGCTTCGCTTCCTGGTCAGAGGGTCGGGACCCATGGCTTTTAAACATGCTTATATGAAATCCAAACATTCATGGCCACTGGTGCTCTTGAAATCAAGGCACAACTTATAAAACGAACACATCATTATCTTGTTTATCCAGGGTATAAATAGAGTTCATGCATTTAAAAATTTTTCTTCCTGATAAGGACTTTAGCCAGCGTTTGGTCTTCAGATAGCCTTTCTCCCTGGCCTGCTTTTCTCTCTCTCTCTTCTCCCTCCTCCCCTTCCCCCTCCCTCTTACCCTCCCCTCCCTCCACCCTTTCTCCTTCTCTCCTTCAGAAAAGGAGGGACCTATTGGAGTTCTGTGGCTGCCCCTGGAAGAGGCAGGACCAGCCTGGGGCTTTCTTTCTTGGAGTCCTTTGCCACTTCCATGAATCCAAGGAAGGGCTGTGAAGCCCACACCTGCCTCTGACAGCCCAGCTGGGGACCAGGTCCAAAGAGCGAGGTTCCCCGGGGTTGAGACCTTCCTGGGTGCTCCCTGACATGGGGTGGGGGTACGGTTTATGCCCAGAATGACTCCTTAGCTCTAATTCAGACAGAGCTCATTTTGGATTTTTATCGTACCTGCTATGACACACTCCTAGCTTTAATATTTTTGGAGACACACTTCTTTTATTTTATTTTATTTTATTTTATTTTGTCTTTTTGCTATTTCTTGGGCCGCTTCTGCGACATATGGAGGTTCCTAGGCTAGGGGTCGGACACACTTCTTTTAATTAAATATTATATTTAGATTTGGGGTTCATAGATGCAAACTCTATTGCCTTTGGGATGGATAAGCAATGAGATCCTGCTGTATAGCACCAGGAACTCTATCTAGTCACTTAGGATGGAACATGAGCATGTGAGAAAAAAAAATGCATATGTGTATGTGACTGGGTCACCTTGCTGTACAGTAGAAAATTGACAGAACATTGTAAACCAGATATAATGGGAAAAAAATCATTAGGAAAAAAATATTATATTTAGCTCTGTCCTAAATAACAATCTCTCAGAGATCTCTGGTTTGATGTGCCCATTATATGTGTTTTTTCATATTAGACAATGAAATAATTATGTAAGTGTTCACTGTTTTTCTAAAGGAGTTTTTTGGGTGTGTCTCACCTAAAATCGTCGTGCATGTCCTAGTGGCCAGCATGCAAGCCTTTGGGGATCACTGCATTGCCCCATTGGAATGTTTGTGCCCAGCTGGCTGCCTAGGATCTAGTTCAAGTTACTCCATGAAGCTACTGTCTCCCCAGACCCTGGGGAAGCCCCTCACCAACCCCTCCAGCAAGTTCTCCTTGACTCCCTGATCTCATGGCCCTGTCTTCAGAATCCCTAATTGCCTTCGAATCCTGTGCTGCTCTGGTTGCGTCTGACCATGCTGTGAGCAGTTGCTGGGCCATGTTTCTGACTCTGCCCCTTCCCTTCTTAATGCCCAGCCAAAGTGCCAGATCAACTGAGCTAGCTGTCTGCCAGTCTGTCAGTTCTGTCTATGTATCTGTCTGTCCATCCATCCATCCTATCCACCCCCTTTGTGTATCTATTTTTCATTTATATGTCTGTCTGTCTGTCTATCTATGTATCTCTCATCTATCTTTCAATCATCTATTCATCTGTCTAATGTCCTACCCCCTCCTTTCCCTCCTTCCTTCCTTTCATCCTCCCTGATGAGCCAGGCACCGCTTTAGGCCCTGGGAACATAGCAAAGAACCAAACAAAGGCCCTGCCCTCAGGTAGCTGACATTCTAGGCAAGAAACAAATAAAAAAATAGATGAAGAATCCAGAAAACCATCTGCAGGGACACCAACCATACAGAGTCTTGAAATCGGGGGCTTTGAAGCAGAGAGACCAGGCTGGGGGAGGGGGGTGGGTAGCTGCGGCTGAGCGATGAGGGTGGGGCCCTCTGGGGAGCTAATGCTGGGTCCAAGCTCACAAGGGCAAGGCAGAGGCCTCTGCCGACAGGGCAGCCCTGGGAAAGAGGGCAGAGCTTCCATAAGGCTATGAGACACAGGCGGGCCTGGTGACTGAGGTGCCCAGAGACGATGGAGGTAGAAAGATGACATCATACTGGATTCCAACTTTTTTTTTAAAGATTTTTATTTGTTCTATTATAGTTGATTTACAGTGGTCTGTCAATTTCTGCTGTATAGCAAAGTGACCCAGCTCCCCCCCAACACACACACATTCTTTTTCTTGTATTCTCCTCCATCATGTTTCAACTTTGACAAGAATAAGTTTTTCCATTTCTCCCTTCCTAGGGGCTACGGTCCCTTTTCTCTGTAAGCAAGCCCAGCCCCTCTGCTCTGAAAGCCCCTGTGTCACATCCCCCCAGGGCCTTGTTGCCCGCGGCCTTGTTGCCCGCGGCAGGGTTCGAGGGCTGGGGGGAGCACACCATGATGAGGTGAGGGCTGACATGCTAATATTTCATTTTAATCTTGAGTGCCAGGTTACTTTCCAAATGAAGTGTCTCAGGCAAGGCTCTAACTTACATGAAATAAAAGAGTTTAATGCTAATTAAACATGCTCTGCCTGCTGAAGCCATATTTATTGATGATCTAAAAGAACATCGCCCAGGTGGGTGGACTGGGGATGGGACTCCCCTAGAGACACAGCTTCGAGTCCTGGGATGCGTGCATTGCAGGCTCACGTGCCCCACACGTGAAGGGTCAGCACCTGGGGGTGGGACCCTGGAGCCACCCCTTCAGCTTTCTCCGCCAGGTGCAGAGATCGCCTTTCATGTAAATCTGATCCAGGACGTGCCCGTGATGCTGGCCCAGCTGCACAGTGAGGAGCAGGTGGAATAGACCGGGGTAGGCGGGCTCTGCCCTGGCTCCTGGCCACACAGCTCACCGGGAGCGACAGCCCTGTGAGGAGTCCCCCACTGTCCTGGTCTCACCCACTCCCTCCACTCTCCTGCGTCTTTTCTTTGTCCCAGTCCTGTCTACTCCTGCCACCTGTCCCAGCGTGGTTGGCGGTCTCCACAGGCTAAGAACGGGGTGATTCCTCCTTGGCGCTGAAGGCTTCACCTCGTCTCTGGTTGTCTCCTCTTTGCACCTGATGGCCTGTCCCAGGCTTGGAACAAGTCCAAGGCAGAGCCTCTGTCCTGGTGTCCTACTTCTGTGCTTCCAGGGTTGGCAGTTTCTTGAGATGGCAGGGAGGGGGATGTCCTTCCTGACCCTTGGCAGACAGGGACACGCATGGGGCAGAAGCGGCTTTGGCAGCCAGGGGAAGGTTGAGCTTGGTGGCCAGGGCCTGGACCATGAGGTCACGTTCTTCCTGTCCAGCCTCCCCTTTCTTGGCCGCACTTGGTGGATGTGGAAGTTCCCGGGCCAGGGATCTAACCCAAGGTGCTACATCACAGCTGCAGCAACCCAGCATCCTTAACCTTGCTGCACGGGAACTTTCTGGTGAGGCTCTCCTTGCCTCTGATCAGCAGCCCCTGAATGGCATAGACCAGGGATGCACAGCTCTGTTACTGCGGGCGTGAGAGAACTGCCATTGGTGAATGCGGCATGACCATTTGGAGAGGCCCACCTGGTGGTTGCCCATGGCAGTGGGTCCTGTGGTGCTAAACCTTTGGATTTTTCAAGGGAGGTCAGAAATCTGGATTTGCCTATGGAACTCAGCCAGTTTTTGCAAATTGAAAACTCTTACGTGGTCTGGTTTGGTCTTTTCTTTTCTTTTCTTTCCTTCCTTCCTTCCTTCCTTCCTACCTTTTTGTCTTTTTAGGGCTGCACCTGTGGCATATGGAGGTTCCCAGGCTAGGGATCAAATCAGAGCTGTAGCCACTGGCCCACGCCACAGCCATAGCCACAGCCACAGCCACAGCCACGTTAGATCTGAGCCGTGTCTGTGACCTACACCACAGCTCATGGCAATGCCAGATCCTTAACCGGCTGAGCAAGGCCGGGGATCAAACCTACATCCTCATGGATACTCTTCGGATTCGTTTCCACTGAGCCACAACGGGAAATCCTTATGTGATTTTCTTAAATCATCATGCAAGCCAAACTGAACACGGGTCCCTAGAATTTGGCTTCTCCTCAGGGAGCAGCTTCTTGGGTTCCTATCTCTGGGGATGCTTCTACGGATCCTGCTGGGAGAAGCCGAGGGGTCCGAAGGAGGGGGTCTGGCTGAAGCTGGGTCCTCTGCAGCTCCGCCTTGCCTGGGGAAGGGGGGGTTGTGGAAAGGGCTCTGAGACCTCAGCATCCCTTCAGGCGAGCGGGGGCCCTGCTGTGGCTCTCGGGGCCTGGGGAAAACCGCCTTGCTCCGTATCAGCTTGTCTGCATCCACCTATAATTAGCATCTGAGATTTCTAAATGAACTGCCTAATCAAGTAAATTTAGCCAACTTATTGTGAAGTGTTACCCAACCCCCTCCCTCCAAATGTCCGCACAGACACCCGCGCCACCTTGCTTGTCGGCAACGGAAGCTGCTCGTGTGCGCTGTCTGGCAGCCGGGCAGACGGCGCAGTTACGTGACCTATAATGAGTTTATTAGTGTTTCACGGCCATGTTGCTATTAAGTTGTATCAGTTTCTGCTTCCAGAGCACGGGGTTAACTTTTCAAGAGAGTTCTCGCCAAGTGTAAGTGGGATCAAGATTGTGAAACGGGTGTCCAAGTGTTGGGACCATGGATTTCGTCTCAAGATATTATGTCTGCTCGCGAAGGGATTCTGATCTCTTATTGATAAATCTAACACTTTCCTGACACTCAGAGTGGCAGCACAGAGCATGCGTTTTATTTTTGCCCATGACACAGGAATGCTTAGAGGTAGAGGATCAGACTGAAGCTCTATGGAATTGCACTGGACCCATCTGGGACCTCGTAGCCCTCGATGTGGCTGTCCCCGTCCCTGGCCCAGGGTGTGGCTAGGACCTGGCTGTTGCTTTGACCTGGTAAATAGATGTAATAAAGGAAGAGGGGAACTTCTCCCCCAAATTACCAAAGGATGAGCTATGATGCTCTTTTTTACCGGTACCATGAGATAAACGGATTTCCCTATGAATATATGTGCATGTGTAATTGAATGTTATTTACCTGGATCCCTTCTGTAATTCTTGAGTGATTTTTTTAGGAGAAACCAATTCAGGAGTTTCTTCAGTGGCAGCAATCAGAATAAAGTGGTTCCACTTTTAGGTTAAGAGAAAAAAAAAAAAAAAACCCAGTAATAGGCTGAGCTGCTGTTATGGAAAGTTTATTATTATTGGTATATAAGCTAGCTGGGGGCTTAAGCACAGAGCAGTTGGGTAATTTAGCTAGCTCCTGGATCCAATTAAAACAAATCTATGTTGTGTCCACAGTGGGGGGATGGCCATAGCTGAGAAAGCGCTCCGTCGTAGATGGTGACACACCTGTGGCATTCTCTTGCGTCTCCGCAGTTTGGGATGCAGGATGCTTGAAATCCTCTCATTACTGTAGCCTTAGAGAAGACAGACACTTCAAGCAGTTCTCCATTTATCTGAGATTACCAGTTAAACTCGTTAAAAAGCAACTCTGGCTTGTTCACTCAATTGGCTGTGGGGACGATTTTGTGTTCTTGAGCAAGACAGTGTGGCTTTGATTAGTGGAATGCTATACTTTTTAGGGGAGACCTTTTCTAACTTAATTTATGACCCTGGTGGATGGCGTCTGTGCTGGGGCATTACGTATTTCCCCAACTATTGTACCTGGTGTCAATAAAGGCGCATTTAGGGAAATCTGAAATAAAACTCCAGGGTGTTTTTGTTCTTTGGGGAAGCAATACACCATAAACATTTTGGGCTTGAGCCAACAGCTTTCCCTGGCCGTGATTGCAAATTACTGTAGTATGTATAGATTGCTGGGGGAACACTATTTGGGGAAACCTGTATTTTATAGAATGTCACCGTTATGCACAATCCAGGCGAAAACGGAAAAAAAAAAAAAAAAACCCACAAAAAACCAAACCTCATTTCGCCAGCAGACAGTATTCTTTTGAATGAGGATTATGAAAAAACTATTCCCCCCAAAACAAGCTCTAAATATGGCTTTTTATTTAATCATTATTACATCCATCATCAATATCAATACTTAATAGCAACCTGATAATGTAGCCAGTAGGTGAAACAGCTATTAAAAAGTGTAAAAAAATGATTAATCAGGTGCAGGGGGTATTAATGCTTTCCAATTACGTAATGATAAGTACATATTTTTGAAAGTGTTTGTTTTTTAATAATCGACTGTAATATTCGTTTGCCAAAAATGTAATTGCTTCTTAATTTTGCATCTTCGCCTCTTTGTGCCGGGTACAAAGGTAGTATATTTCTGTAGTTATTGTTTGCAGCACTCCGTGTAAAAAATCACGTTCATTTCAAGAAGCTGTTATGGTATTGATTCTGGTAAAGACTTCCATTAACTGACCAATCTAAATCTCATAAGTGATGTCAGGATAGTTATGCATTTGCTTGGTTCAAGTATTCAGCCATTATGTTAGAATGCAGGCAGTGTCTGAATATGGCTGTTAAATTATTTCTAAATACCGAACCAGAACAGCTTAACAGTTCTGCAGTTTGAGACTGACACAAAAATGACAATCTGCCACCTCTTTGTTTTTTAAATATTAACGTTGTATGGGGATAGTATTTTTGGAGTAAAAACCTGTGGCACGAGAGGATAAGTGACATAAACAAAGGCAGCTGGGCTTCATGAAATAATGGAACAATAAGGCCCTTGCAGCCGTTCTCATCACTCCAGTATGTTAATTAGCATTCTGTTGTGGCCGCAACACTGAAAACATGTAATCTGTATTGGTGTACAGTACAGCTGTGAACACACATTCTTTTTTGTGAGTCCCTGGAGTTAGCCTTGCCATTGGCATATGCGTTTGGGCCAAAAGTCAAGCCATCACCACTAAAATAGCACACTATAGCAGCAAAATGTCATTTGTCTTTTCTTATTTTTTTTTCTCCCCTCAATGCCACATGCTATCCAGTGATGTAATCCAGTATCACTGCATCTGCCTCCCAGCTCTATTTTTGCAGGAGGGTATCTGGGGGGCTGGGATGCCAGCAAGCAGGAGGATTTAAAAAGCAAGTGGCCCCGGAAGGGGCAAATTTAAAAAAATCAGTTCTTTCTTTTGGCACTATTTGCCTCAAAAATATGAGTTTTTAAATGCATAGATTTTTAAGGATCGAAGACCCAGAGACTCCGTTTCCCTGTTTCCCCGTGGGGAGGGAGAGGCAGCTACTTCATAGGGAAAAAGAGTCTTAGTAAACTTTCGCCTTATTGATCACCTGTATTCTGAATCTGATTCAGAATCTGAATCTGATTCATCTTTGTGCATGTAACACCCACTTGGGGCAGGGTTTGTTCTTCCCATTTCAGAGCTGAAGAAACTGAGGCTGAAGCGTGGCTCAAAGATGGACTCTAACTGCAGGGCCTTTCTGACCTCTGTCTGCACGCAGACAGCACATGGCTGGAGGGAATGAAAATGACTGGTTATTTTGAGGCAAAGGGCTTAGCACCATTGAGCCGAGGTAGCGAGTAGCTGGGAGCAAGTGGGGCCTTCAGAGGCAGGACTTGGAAAGGCCCCTCCTGCTCGATCATGTGCTCACGTGGGGTTGTCTGGGAGCCGCCCCTGGTGCTGCCCGGACGCAGCCCTGAGTTCCTTTTGATGCCAGCTTTGGAGGCAGGAGGAGAAGATGGTTTCGGGGCTGATGTCATAGGAGCTGAACTAAGTGGCCAAAACCTGCTTGGATTTTTACCTGACAGAGTCTGGCTTGAAAAGCAGAAATGGTTCCATTTTGATTTTCTGTGATTTCAAAGTAATTCAGCTCTCTCTCTCTCTCTCTCTCTCTGTGTGCATGCAGCCTCCCCAGCATAGGACACTTACACACCCCCCCACACACACACACTCACACACATACTCTTGTTCATGCAGTCATATCCCTTTGCAAGATAATTTTTGAATCAAAAATTACATTTTCTTAGCACTTTAAATGTATTATAAATGCAGCTAGGGACCATCCAGTTGTTCAAACTTTTCCCGATTAATTTTATCCATTCCCTCTTGACCATCTGATCTAACTATACCAAAAGATTTTGAAAAAGCAAAAACAAAAGAAACCAAAAAAACCCAAACCCAAACCACCCAAAACCAAACCAAACCAAACCACCCAAAACCAAACCAAACCAAACCACCCAAAAAAACCCCATCTGGCTCTAAAGTAACTTTCAGACTCTGTGGGCAAAGCTTCTTGTCATCTCTTTCTGAAAAAGTGCGAATGAATCCTTAGCTACAGATTTTTCTTTTAATCTGCCTCATACCTGGTTGAAAAACTACCACCTCCCCACCCCAGAAAGAAAACATAGCATCTGGGTCGTCACCATGTTGATCCGATTTGGTCCTGCTTTCAGATCATGGAGGCATCAAATTGTCTGGCGTTTAGGTGACGTGAGGGGTGTCCACCTGGGAGCATATGAGGTTAAAGGTTAATAGCACTTGCTTTTTTTTTTTTTTTTAATTCCAGCAGAACAGAACTATTTCCCACTTGCCTGGCCCCTATCCTGAAGCCCCATGTCCAGCCCCACAGCCTTCAGAGAGGCCTCCGTGTCTTTGCTCACACTTGCCTGGCTGAAGGAAGGCAGGGCTGACACTAAGATTTTAGGTCTGTTGTTTCTCCTTTCCTAGAAATTCACCCCATCCCTCGCGCCCCCTCCCTTGGTTAATGGCTCTTTAAATATTGAAATGCCTGGAAAAACAAAACAAAATAAAATAAAACGCAGGCTGTCAAAGAGATAAGAACAACAACAACAAAAATGTTGGTATCTTTTAGAATTTCTCTTCCGAGCGGTAAAAGTATATAATTAATAGGCGAATTTTCCTCCAGATGTGGCTATACTATAATAGAGCCTTATAAATGCTACAGAAAGAAAAATTGCTTGGAACGAAGGCGTCCTCAATGAGAGCACACCTGGGTCTGACAAAGATTGCATTTAGGGACCGCTCTGCTATCACAACGCAGAAAGACCAAGTCTCCGGGAGCAGCTGGAGAGAAAGCCCTGGCAAATCTGCATGCAAATAGCAGCACATTGTTAACTTAATCAGATGCCGAGGAAAAGATGTGCCAGAACCGCGAGGATGATCTACACGCGAAGGGAGAGCGGCCTGGGCTGCCATGGGCGCTGGGCGAGGACGGGCCTGGAGCAAGGTGCAGCCCGCCCGGTCCAGCTCACCCACCGCCGCCGGCCTGTTTGCCCCCCGCCTGCGGTCAATTTCTCAGAGAATGCTTGATTCCCTCTTTGAACAGATAGAAATGAGGGAGTATATTTCAATTGGAAGGAAGCTTTATTATTATTATTATTTTTTGTAATGGTGATGTAGGTATGGGCATGATTTTGCCTACCTCCACAACTCCAATTAAATCATATTTCTGCTTAAATATCCGGGTGAATGAAGATAAGAAATATTGCCCTCGAGTGTACAAAGAAAGAGTCTTTGCATTAAAAAAAAAAAAAAAAAAAAGACAGAGATGCTCTCTCTAGAGATTGAAGGGCTGGGTGTATATTCTACCTTAAGAACACGAAGACACCTGTTATTTATATTTTATATTCATATTAATGGATATATATATTTTAAATCTCCTCCATCTTTTAGTCTAGCCCCATAAAAAATAAAAAGTAATACTATTTAATCACCCACAGCTTAATAGTGCCTTAGTTGTTTACTGCCATCGCACTAATTGCTCTGTACTAATGTGTTTTTCTGTGATATCCAGTAGTGCTAAGAGAACAGAGATCCATAACCAATTAAATATAGTGGTTTTTATGTTAAAAATATATCTGGTGAGGCTAGAAAGGGAACAGAAGCCGCCCTTAAGAAAGGCGCATTGGCACCGTCTCGGCGCCCAGCAGAAGGTGCCCGCGTTGCCTCTTTTGCGCAAAGACAAAGGGGGTAATTTTTTTGGCAAGAAAACAAATCCAGGGAAAACACAACAAACTGAGTGTTTCCTTTTTCCCCCCCTCCTCTTCCAACTCCTTGGGCAGCTTCTGTGCTCTTCCAGTGAGGGGGAGTTAGGCTCCGGAGGGAGAGACGGGGAGCGGCCAGGCCACCCGGCGGTGCGGCGGCGGCGGGCGGAGCTGGGCTGGCCCCTATTGGGCTGGGGCCCGGCGCCCGCGAGCCCGAAGGACGGGGGTTGCAGCGCGGGCAGACCCCGCAGAGAGAGGGCGCATTGTTGTAGGTTCCAGAAGGAGCGAAGCGCCCCAGAGATCTGGCCGAGCGGGCGCGGCTCTAGGCGGGAGGAAGGTGAGGGGAAATCGGACAGAACAGCGTTCATAACAATCTCCAAAGACGGAGGGAGTGACAAAGGGACGCAGGACGCCGCGGCCGCCTGGGCCCCCGGCGGTTTCCTGGCGAAATCGCAAGTCGGTGGACGGGCGCCGGCCACGGGGCAGCCCCGCCGCCCGCGTTCGTTGGCCGCGCGCCCAGTGGTGCGGCCGCCCCGGGCCGAGCGCTGCCCCCACCGGTCCGCCGCCTGCCAGCCGGCCCGGCCCCGCCGAGCGCCGCACTTCACCTTACGGAGGGGAGATAATGAGATCAATTAGAGGCGCCGTCACTGCGCCGAGACAGCTGCTGGCGCATAGTAATCACCGGCGGGCCGGTGCGCGGGGGCGGCCCCGCACAGCTACCTGCGCCCGGCACCCGCGCTCGCCGCCGGCGTCGCACCCAGGCCCACCCTCGGGCCCCAGCCTCGCCTGGGCCAGCGTCCTGCTCGCATCCTCCACCCAGGAGCTCACCCCTAGACGGCCCCGCACTGCCAGCCCAGGCCTGGGAGAGTCCTGGTCCTGTGCTGCTGGCATGTGTGCACGTGTGCATGCGTGCATGGTCGTGTAGGTGGGTGTCCCCGCGGGAGCGTGCCGCACGTGTGCGAGTATGTTGCATGAGTGTGTGGGATGAGTAGATGAACATGTGTGAGTGTGCAGGAGTGTGTGCATCACATGTGCATGGACGAGTGTATTCCAGTGTTGTGTGCACGTGCACATACGTGAGAGCTCTCTGCACCTGCTCGAGTGTATGTGCATCTGTGTCCATGTGTGGACTCAGGCGTTTTCACACACGAGTGTGATTCTGTGTGTGCACAAGTGCCTGCGTGTGCATATGCATTTGAGGATGGTGCGTGCAAGTAACCTGGGTGCCGAGTGTGTCTGTACGAGTGTGCGTAACGAGTGCATGTGGGTGTGTGTACACGAGCATAAGTGGGTGCCTGACTCCATGTGAGTGTGGACCCTTCCTTCAGTCCCTTGCCCTCCTGTGGCTCTTTGGATGTCCAAGTTTCCTGAGAAAGTGTCACATGGCATGTGTCTGGTCCGCACCTGCCCCCCCCCCCACGTGTACCCATTTGTTGGTGGCATGGGTGGCTTCTGATCGCTGTCTATGCTGCGATCTTCGTCTTACCTGCTGTGGATTTGTCTCTGTAGGCTGACCAGGTTGAAGGGCCTGGCTCCAGAGGCAGTGGGGGGTCAGGACATGTGTGCTCCCTATCTGGGTCCCCCTTTAATGTAGACCAGATAATGAAGCTGGGCCTGCCATTTCAGCTTAGCCCAAATTGAGCACCTAACGGATGCTCTCAAATTGAGCTCTTAAAGGAGGCTGGCCAAAGTCTCACTTTAAAAAACAGTATGGGAGTTTTCGTTGCGGTGCAGCGGAAACGAATCTGACTAGGGAACCATGAGGTTGCGGGTTTGATCCCTGGCCTTGCTCCATAGCTTGAGGATCCGGCGTTGCCGTGAGCTGTGGTGCAGGTCGTAGATGCGGCTTGGATCTGGCATTGCTGTGGCTGTGGTGAGGCTGATTGGACCCTTAGCCTGGGAACCTCCACATGCCATGGGTTGGGGCCCTAAAGAGCAAAAAAAAAAAAAAAAAAGAAAGAAAGAAAACAGAATGGATAAGGGCCAGAGGAGAGTGGGAGAGAGGTGTTGGATTCATGACAGCTCCCTCAGAGCCTTTGTACTTGTTTTCCTGTCCTTCTTTGGAGCTTTCAGCTCAGCTCTCCCCTCCTCCAAAAAGTCCTCCTGAGCACTCTGCCCATCTTTTTGTTTGTTTGGTTTTGGTTTTTTTAGGGCCGCACCCATGGCATATGGAGGTTCCTAGGCTAGGGGTCTAATCAGAACTGTAGCTGCCGGCCTACACCACAGCCACAGCAATGCCAGATCCGAGCTGCGTCTGCGACCTACACCACAGCTCACAGCAATGCAGGATCCTTAACCCACTGAGCGAAGCCAGGGATTGAACCCGCAACCTTACGGTTCCTAGTTGGATTCGTTTCCACTGCGCCATGATGGGAACTCCCACTCTGCCCATCTTGTGTCCCCTTTGTCACTTTCTCGTCTTGTGTTGTGTCCTCATAGTGCTTCCTGCCAGAATGGCCCTCTTCACCTGCTCCCTTGGTTACTGCCACCTCCCCCATCAAAGCCCTTGCTCCCTGGGGCCTTGCCTGCGGGTTTGCTCCTGCACTCAGCCCCTGGAGCAGTGGCTGGTCCACAGTGGGTGTAGGGGGACAGGCATCTGCTAGCTGGCCAGTCCTGGGGCCCAGGAGGAGCCCAGGGTAGCCAGCGTGAAGTTGTGGTTGTGAAGTCCACAGCCACCCGGAGATGGGGTTTTAGAAGGTTCTCTGAGAGCCTATCACCGAGAGACCTGATGTGGCCCAACACTGGGACAGAGATGCAAGGGAGATGAGGTGGTGCCCACACGGGGCAGTCCCCGTCCCTGGGTGGCGCCGCGGCCCATGCAGTCTCAGGAAGTGGCTGGAGTCCTGGCAGGTCCTTGTTTGAACCTCGTAATAGAACTGGTTGTATGGATTCTTCGGTGCCCAATAAACTCCTCCGGCCACCCTCCTTCAACTGCATCCTCAGAGGTCGGAAGACCTCTGGAGTCTAACTTCAGCCCTGTCTCTGACCTTGATGTGCCCTTGAACAAGAGGTTGGACCTTTCTGTGACCTGATCTCGCCTTTGAGATGGTCTGAGGATGCCCAGTCACCTTCCCTGTGCAGAGATGGAGTCGGCCATCAGTGGAGACGGCAAAAGGATTAGAGTACTGTTTTCTGAGCCATCGCTGCCCCCACCTAGACACCCCCTTCTGATGTTTTTGGTCTTCTCACTCTCCCGATGTGACACTCTGGGCACTGGACCAGGGTGGTCTGGCTTCCTCGGAGATGGTGGGAAACTCCTGGCCAGGCTTAGAGTTGCCCCTTTAGATTCAATGCTGGTCCCTCTGCCCTTCTTTCTTCTGCATTGCCCAGCCTTGGTCCCTTCTGATCTCAATGAGCAGTGAATACAGTGGGGTGGGGAGGAGCCTGCACTGGCCAGATTCTTCTGGAAAGGAAAGAAGAACATTTCTAGTGCTTGTTAAAAGGGTCAGAATAGCCTGTCTGCACCTCCCAGGAGACGGAGTTCCTCTTCTGAGGTTGCTCCCTCCAAGGGCCTGCTGTGTGTGAAACACTGTGCCAGGTGCTGGGGGACACAGGTTTGGGTCCAAGTGACCTTGGCGGGTCTCTGGCTTTCTGAGTCCTGGGGGTGAGGAGTCTGGAGGGGCTCATGCCTCCAGCTCCATCAAAAGCCTGGCTTGGAATTCCTGTCATGGTTCAGCAGAAACGAATTTGACTAGCATCCAAGAGGGTGCAGGTTCAATCCTGGGTTAAAGACCTGGTGTTGCTGTGGCTGTGGTGTAGGCCGGTGGCTATGGCTCCGATTCGACCCCTAGCCTGGGAACCTCCATATGCCGCAGGTGCAGCCCTAAAAAGACCAAAAAAAAAAAAAAAAAAAAAAAAGAAAGAAAGAAAGAAAGAAAAAGAAAAAATCCTGGCTTGTAGGGAGAATCAGTTGGAAATAACATATATGTAGTTAGTTTGAAAATCTCTTAAAAACATGATTGGAGATATTAAGACTTTTGCCTTTATTTTTCTTTCCCAAACATGAGCTGTTTTGAAGTTTATGTATTCTCTTGGCTAGAGCTTATGCAAAAACTGCAGAAAAGCATGAATAAAATACGCCCACTCCTCTTTGGTCTCGCTGGTCACAGGTCTACCTATTATATGTCCCCAGTGCGGGAAGCCCCAGACCAGGACTAGGGAGACCACTGGTCTGAGCTGTGTCCTGTGTGGCATTGTGACCATGAGGTGGGTCGTGAGTCTCCTGAAAACAGTGATGGCCCCATATCTGGCAAAATAGTCTTCGCCGCAGAGCCCTCTCCAGCCTGAGCTGGGGGATCCTTGAATATAAGGAAATACCTGGCTAAGTATTTTCGGAGGAGTGGATTCTTGTTTGAATGAAATGGATGGAGGATGGCAGGGACATGCTGTCACGGCCAGGAGGTCGAGTTTCTGGAAGGGATGAAGGGTGGAGAGGTTTGGGGGTGAGGACCAGAACAGGGGGGTTGGGGAGGAGATGAAGGGAGGGGATGGGGACTGGGTACAACAGGTCAGGGGGAGCCAGGCTGGCTGCCCAGAGGCTGGGCAAGGGGAGTGCAGGGCAGAGAAGTGGGGAAAGGGGGAGGTCCTTGCAGGGGCCACAGCAGACAAGGTGAAGGGTAAGGGTAGACAAATGATACTGAATTTGACTTTGCCAAGGGGTGGGGCCGGGCTGGACTCCCAGTGGCTGTTAGTAACTGAGCACAGTGCTAAGTGCCTTCTGGCCCTGCCTGGTTTCTGCTCCCCAGCAGCCCGGAGGAAGGACTTGGGAATGGTGTTCTGGGATGAGGGAGCTCAGACTAGAGGGTGAAGGTCACTGAGCTGGTCACTGGTGGAGAGGGGCCTTCAGAGCGCAGCCCAGCGCCCCCGGAAGACACGCCCGTCTCTGGGACCCCCATGTTGGGCAGCTCCAGCAGGGGCCTGTGCCAAGGACCCCCAAAGTAGCAATAAACACAAAATGTTGCCCCAGGTAAGGGGGCACTCTTTGGGGAGGGCCTTTTTCCAAAAATGGAAATTTTTTTGGCCAGCAGTCAACCTTTGGTCCTATCTTTACATGGCCCAGTTAGGCAATCGCTCCCCTAATGAGCCACCCTAAGCCCCCCCCCACCCCCAACCCCGTTGCCTGCATAGAAATTCACACGTGGGCTTGCACATTGGCAGGAAACTCTGTCCATGACATCGGAGGCCTGGCATAAGCATTGGCACATCCCGTACATTGTAGCCTGGACGCAGTTACCACCCCAGCCAGGCCCCTCCGTCCCCCACAAGAGCTGGTCACTAGGCCCGAAGAAACTCTGAGGCCAAAGGAGTCTGAGGTAGGCGTGGCCAAAAAGAGGTGAGGCAGTGAAGAGTCGTAGATATTAATTTGTTTAGCACTCCATCATGGAAAAGGGACTCACTTGATTTGTGTCAAACTCTGCATGAAAACCCAGCTCAGACATGAAGGAATCTTGTGCCCTTAAATGTTTCGTCTTAAGGCACTGGGAATGAGCATCACAGCCCTTGGGCTCCCCTCGGAAGTGCAGCTTCCTGAGGGTGGGGGTGGCCCATTTTCCAGAAGGCTCACATCTGACTGCTTCTCAGCAGGGACCTGCCCTGTGTCCACCAGGTGCTCAGACCCTGCTTCTCCATCACTGACACCCATCGTGCCCCCCTAGTGAGCCCATTTTTCATGATTAAATCTTTTTTTTTTTTTTTTTGCCTTGCTATGTGCCAGGCACTGAGGTTGGGACAGGATGCCAGGCGAGGTCCTTGTTTAAAGTCTGGGTGGGGAGAAGCGTTGTGGGGAGAGATACACAGCCAACAAATACACCAGCAGGAGAAAAGCTGGGTGGCCTGGCAGGGAGGGGGTGCCTGATTCAGATGGGGGTAATCATGGGAGGCCTCCCTGAGGAGGTGACCGTCTATGGAAGACTTGCAGAGGAAGATGAAGCCAGGCATTCTGACAGAGAGAGCCCTTGGGGACACAGGTCTCGATGGGGGAATGGACGGGAGCAGTGCTGGAAAAGCTGGGTCAGAGAATGGGGCCAGAGAGTAGAGAAACCTCAAGGGGGGGCATGGCCCAGGCCCGCGGGGGGCGGGGTCCAGGTCACATGGGCTTTGCGAGTCCTGGGGGCTGATTCCCGGGGCGGTGGGAAGGCTTGAAGGATTTGAGCAGGGGAGCCTCCGGATGTGATGTACGTGGGAAACAGTCTGCCCTGGGGATTGCCGGGGGAATGGATCAGAGAGGACGGTAGGAGGGGACAGGAGGGGACAGAAATGGTCAAGATCGGTAGGGCCTTGGAGTGCATATCTGGGCTGCACCCCCATGGAAACATCTTTACTGTATCCAAGCGTTGCTCAGTAAATACCCACAAAGTTTACTACAGGGAAAACTGGCATGTATTTCTTATTTGAATTTTTTGCTTGGAAGGGAGCGGGCGGAAGAGAACACTTGTCTTTCCCTGGTTTAAATCTCATCTCATTGGCTGTGAGGGCTGTTCTGAGTAAAGCGGACCTTCTTCTAGGCACATTTTCACTGCTGTGTTACTCACCACTCCTGGTTGCCGTTCCTCCCTGCCCTTGGCCCCCACGAGGCCAAATCGTGCTCCTGTCTGGCTTCCCACGTCGAGGCTACTGACAGTTATTACAAGAAAGTTGTTCGCCTGGGATGGCGTTTGAACATGCCAGCTTTGTTGCCTGGACGCCAGGTCATTCCTCTGGCATGGTATGTGCAAAGCTCCTCTTTTACGGTTTGGCCACGTTCGTGCACCCGCAGTGGTCCAGTGTTAGCCATTCATTTCCTCCAAGACACTTGGGTGGAAAAATCTACAAAACAATAATAGATCAATACATTTAAATTAGAACTTTCAAAAATTCAATAATGGTATTTACAAATTAATAAAGCACTGTAAAGAAAATATCTGCACTTCTTTATTTAGGGATACAGTTAATTTTTTCATTGATTAAGCATTCTTTTGGTGGATGGGAGGTGGGCAGGGGATTTTTTTCAAAGATGGTGGTCCTGTGTGGAAGCTAGAAGCATTGCTGTTTCTAGACCCCACGGAAGTGTTTTTTTTTGTTTGTTTGTTTGTTTGTTTTTGTCTTTTCTGGGGCCACACTTGCAGCATATGGAGGTTCCCAGGCTAGGGTCTAATCAGAGCTGTAACTGCTGGCCTACACCACAGCCACAGCAATGCCAGATCCGAGCCGTGTCTTCGACCTACACCACAGCTCACGGCCATGCCGGATCCTTAACCCACTGAGCAAGGCCAGGGATCGAACCCGCAACCTCATGGTTCCTAGTCGGATTCGTTAACCACTGAGCCATGACGGGAACTCCCTGGACCCCCACAGAAGTTACTAATGCATCGCTCAGACAGGGATCAGCAATGAGGGGAGGAAGTGCCCCTGGTTGGGCAGGAACTATGGCAGGGGTGGGAACTCACCGGGTCACATGTGATCTGAGTGGTATTGGTGGGGATGGAGGTAATGATAGGCACGTGAGTCCCTGCGGTGGTGGCTCTGACTTCAGAACATATGGGTGCTCGCTGTGTTAAGGAAATTTGGTATAGGAAATCATCATTTATCAAACATAAATCAGGGAGCCATTCTTCTTTGTTCAAAAGAATTCCCCATGGAAATCCTCAAAATTAGCCAACTTACTCTTGTGCATCTGGAATAAAACGCAGGGTTTGTTTCCTTCTGAAACCAATGAATGTGACTCAAGTTTTGAGGACTATACTTCCTGCATCAAGCAAGGTAGGGCCCCTCCTGGCTTGAGCTTGGGGTGTGCCCCGTTTGGGCTATGAACAACCCAAGGGGACACTGTGTGGTTGCTGCATGTTTGCTGGCGGCTCTGGCAGCTGGACGTGGACACGGCCTCGGTCATGTGCTCTCCTGCAGCCCCGGTGCCCATAGCTGCTCATGCGCCCATCTTTGTTTTAGTCTCTCACCCCGCCCCCCCCCCCCCCGCCTTCCTTTCTTTCTTTCCCGGAATGTTGACTGAGTGTCTGTGGTGGACCACCTACCGCGCATGGGCTCCGGGCATGGTGGTGAGCAGGAGACAAGGTCACGTTCCTTTCCTGGACACACTATCCTAGTGGACAGCACGAGCTGGATGCACTGTGCTTTTTCTCTCAAATGATGGCGTGGGCTAGGCTTCTCCTTGGGTGCCATGGGGGGTCTTTAATCACCGGTGGGGGTCCTGATCCTGGGGAGCCAAGATATGCGTGGAGCCCACATAATCTGGGTGGAGTGTGATGGTCAAAGCATCATTCACACACAGCATCTTAGAATGGAGGGGAAGAGGTGGTGTTCAGAAAAGGGGCGCTTGTCTACAGCCCTACCACCCTGAATGTGCCCAATCTCATCAGAAAAGGGGTGCTCTCCAGCTGGGTAGGAGAAGGAGGGATGGGCCTTGTAGGAGCAGGAAGAGCCAGGAGGGAAGGGGGCAGGAGGCAGGAGGCAGGAAGAAAGGGTTACTGTGCTTGCAGGTGGTCCAGAGATGAGGGAGGCAGTGATGGGGTTCATAGTGGTTGGGGTGACTGCAGGAGCCAGGGGCAACC
The DNA here is from genome assembly GCF_054392235.1 of Sus scrofa. NCBI lineage: Eukaryota > Metazoa > Chordata > Mammalia > Artiodactyla > Suidae > Sus > Sus scrofa. The sequence continues at coordinate 44,466,444 of NC_139388.1, forward strand.
TGTCCCAGGTATCCCTTGCCCTGGTCCCCAGTTGGCTTCCCTGATGGATGCCTGTGAGCTGAGTCCCTTGGCCCTTACCCTGGTTATCATGCTGACTTCCTCTGCTGATCATTCTTGGCTGTATCTGTTGTGTTATCATCATTAGTCTCCCAGCGCCACCACCTGCTGTTGGCAGTTCCTAAGGGGGTGGTGGCTCCTTGTTACCTGCAAGACAGTGTTCTAACCATCTGAACTCGGCCTTCGAGGCCTTCTTCGCCCCTTTGGCATTTTTACAGACCCCTCACGGCAAGCTACCGTCTCCCTGGGAACGGGCACCCCACACTGTCCGCCCTCACACCTGGGCTGCTTTTTATCCATAGTCCACCCCCATCTCCCCAACTTTTCAGACTCTGTTGTTCAGGCCCAGATGCAATTCCACCTCCATCAGGAACCTCCGCTGTCACCTGACTCACTGCCTTGGGACTCTGTTTCTGCAGGTGCTTCGTAACCCCAGCTGGGAGCCTGGGTCCTAGAGAACATTGAGTGCTTAGTGGGACCCCGGTGGAGATGCTCTCGTGAATGGCAGACCTCGGCCATTGAACTGGCAGATAGTGTCCAGAGAGCATGTGGAATTGTCCCTCTGTGCCACTCCTAACTTAGACTTTGATAAAAATGTGGCCCAGAGCGTTCTGTTGTCAGCTGGCATTGCATCCGAGCCCCGCTGCTACCTGATCCCATCCTGCCTTCCCAGCTTCATCTCACACAATATTCTCCCACCCCCTGCCCTTCCCGTCCTCGCTGTCACCCCTTTTCTTTGTCCCTGAGCACTTTACCATTCCTCAGATACGCCCGGCCCTTGAATTCTCTTTGCCTCTGCATATGCTGTCTCCTTGTCTTAGACAGCCAGCCACTTTTCCTTCCCTCCACCCCAGAAAACTCCTCTTCATCCTCCAAGACCCAGCTGAAAATTCATCACACTGCAAAACACGGGGTGGAGTGAGCCCCTCCCTGAGCTGAGCCGTCTTCGGGTCTCTGTTGTCCATGACCAGGCTAGAGTCTCCATGAAACCCTCTCTCCCACCTGTTCCTGTCTCTGCAGGCACATAGTAGGTCTTCAGCCATGTTCACCAACCTTCGTGGTTGTCGATGCCCAGAGCAGTGCCTGGCACACAGCCAGGACACTCGGTATGAGGTTTTTCTTTTGAGACGCTCAGAAAAGTTTCTGATGGAAGAAACATGGAAATTCATCGTGCATCTCACTGAACATTTCTGTCACAGTGGAGCAGCGACAGAGCTTTTCCGGGGGCGCGTGGCGTATACAGCAGGGCACTGCTTTGAGGGTTCATCCCAAGTCACAGTCTATCAACAGTTTTGAAGATAGCGTGTCGACATCTGTGTGTTAAGATTCTGATAAAAAGATGCTAGAGGAAGCAGCGTGCCAGCAGGAGTTGGTCGGTTTGCTATGTGATTGAAGCGTCAGTGGAGACACAGACCCTCCACCCACTCGGGGCCCAGGCCCTGCCCTCGCTCGTAGGCATCTGTGCCCTGTGGTCAGATCTGCCTAAGCCTTGCGATGGGACCCAAGGGGAGCCTGAGAGGAAGCTGGGAAGCACTTAGCTGTGCGCTTAGCCTGGCTCCCGGGAAGGGGCCACCACTGGCCACAGCTGGCCTTGAATCGTGCTCTGCACAGTCCAGGCTGCTCCCGCTCCCTCTCTCCCCCCCAGCCTCTGGGTGCTATAAGCTGAGCCCAGCAGATCCCATTTATCGAGGCTGGGGTAGGGAGGTGCTTGAGAGAGCCTGTTCCTTGCCCTCCCGTGGCGGACGGCAGTGAGGGACCCACCGCTTTTTTCCAAACCATTTATTGCCACTTACCACAGGCTTGGTTTACATCTGCTGCTGAGAGCAGAGCGATCCCAATTTGGAAGCCGTGGAGGCCGTTTTTCACCCACACTGACATAAGCCATGACTCTTGAAGCTGATGACACACTCCAGATAAGGTCAAATGCTCACAGAAAGGGACATTTGTTGCCTCTGTTGCTTAATCCCTGTTTGCAGAGAAGCTGCAGACACTAATGGCTGGTGGGATGTGCCATCCTTGTCCCTGGGGGCCTGGCTCCAGGGCTCAGCACTGCCCTGCTCCCCCACCCCCCCTCCTCCGCCACCTTACACTCACATGGACCCCTGCCGGGGACACGGAGCCCAAGGCCCCGCAGCCCCAGCTCTGGAGAGGGTTTGGGGCCGGGGGTCGGGGGGGGGGCTGTGGGAAGGGGCCAGACATCGGCTGGACGTGGGCAGGCTGGTCAATAGGCTGCACCCCTGAGAGGCCCTCTTCCTTCTTCTGGTTTCTTTTCCAATCTGTGGTTATCAGGGTTCTAGGCCCGTGAACCTGCGAGGGTGCTGACCCGGTCAGAGGTAGGTGCTAAGGGAAGCAGGAGGTGGGGCAGTGAAGGCAGGGAAGCGGCTCTATGATCCTGGGGAGGGGAGTGAATTAGAGCACACGGTGGCCCCAGGAGGACACACGAACCAGCAGACCACCCACCCAGGGGCAGCTGGCAAGGGAAGGATTGCCTCTGGGAGACTTGGGTGCGAGACATGCCATGTGACTTGGCGTGAATCAAGTGAAGACTCCCGACCCTTGTGGATGCTCCTTGGGGTCAGAAAGGTGTCTGGAGGGATGTCCCTGGTCCCCCAGCCATTGTGTCGCCCCCGTGGTGCTTGCTGCTCCGGTCCCCAGCATCCGCTGGATGGAGGGGTTCCACTCCGAGGCGTCTAGTGTCCAGTTGTGGTCTGTGGCTGTGGCCTCTCGCAGATCCCGCCGTCGGGTGCAATACAGGATGAGCACAGCCCCTGAGGCCCTGGGCCCCTTCCTCCCTCCGTGGTGGGGCAGCTGCAGCTGCTTCTCTCCAGGGAACAAGCCAGCCAAGGGATCTGAGCTCCCAAGGTGTGTGCTAGCCTGCGAGGGCAGTGGGGGAGCCGAGGGTGTTGCCGCTGACAGCCCCGTTCTTTAGACACAGGGTGTCAGGCTTGCAGGGTTGTTTGGGGTTAGGGTGGAGTAGAGGTGGTTTTTTTCCCCCAGGTTCGTCCATCGCAGCCAAGGGGAAGACGGACTTTCAGTTATGGGTTTCCCCACATTCCAGGATTAAAATCTTGTGATGGTCCTTCTGGGTCTCGTGAGGACAGCTGGCTTGGACATCACATAGTGAGTGATGGACCGCGCAGGGGGTCCGCTTCTCGGAAGTCACCCCTTGAGGTGGATGGACATGGCCCCAAGAGGAGGTCTGAGGGCTTGTGGGCGATGCTGTGGGGAAGCGGGGAGGCCCACAGCCCACCTCACATCACGCGCCAGGCTCACCCACTGTGAGCCAAGAACACGCAACTGTTTCCCTTCCTCTGATGTGGGGCCACCCGGCCTGCGTCTACACGGCCTGTGCTCTGCCTGCCTAGGTAGAAGGTTAGTTTGTGCAGCAATTTCACTTGACGGCCTTTTCGGGAGGTCATCCGTGTGGTTGGTGATGCTCTAGTGTATAGAACCTTTGGCAAAGGGCTGCTTTGGAGGGGAGACACCTGCCTAGAGGGTGATGGCACCTCCTGGATCTGGGAATCCTGGATGGGGTCCTGCCCCTTCTCTACTTTGGGCACAAGATCATTGTAAAGAAAATTACCTTTCCTCTAGCTTGGGACTCTCCATATGCCGCGGGAGCGGCCCTAGAAAAAGGCAAAAAGAAAAAAAAAAAAATTACCTTTCTCCCAAGGTATCTCTTTCCCACTGATAGTTTTTAGCTCATCCATACACCCCAGCTCAGAAACTTCTGACCTGGTCCATCCCTGCCCCCCAGGGACTGTATGTGGTGAAATTCATCCTGGCCCAGCTTTCTGTCTATTTCTCCGACGGGCGCATTCCAGGCTGGGCTACGCTGGGCCCAGGACTGGATCACTGGAGGTGCCAGTCGCAAACATCCCATGTGATGGATGAGTGTCGGTGCCCTTGGCTCCTGAGTTCGTGAATTCTCTCCCTGCCACCTCCCACGCCCTGCCCACCGGGCGATGCTGGACCACACAGAGGGCACACAGGTCTGGGGGCTCCTCCGACTCCCTGCCTGCCTTCCACGAGGACCCCTTGGCTGCCGAGAGCACTGTTGTGACATTTTCCAAGTTGAGCTGTAAAGGTCTCTAGAAAAAGATGTTTCCAGCAGAAATCAGAGAGGAGACGGGGCTGGCCAGGACCTGTGGTGCATGCTTTGGCTTCTTTCCCTGAGATTTCTCAAAGGGTTGCTGCTGGGGTCCCAGCTCCCCTGGGGACCCCGATCCTTCCCTGAGATGGTTCCCCAACACCCAGCTCAGGACCCAGGGCTGGTCACTGCGGGACCTACCCCGCGGAGGCGCCTGCCCTGTAGGGGAGAGTTTACTTCTCACTAAGCATTTATTGTCTGCTGAATCCACTTCCTCTGGGTTAGCTGAGCAGGGGCTGAGATTGTGCTGAGCAGAAAGAAGAGGAGAGAATCTGGCTAATTTGCTTTTTTCTTCACTCCTCAGTCCAGCTGTCTTTCGTGGACCCTGGAACTTATAAAGTGGAAACTGCTAGAGACTTTCCTTCTCTCCCTGTTAATAAGCTCTCAAATGGAACGAGGCTGGGATGAGAAGAAAGGCAGCTTGAATCAGGAGGCACAAGGGCATTACATAAAACTCTTTAAGGCTCACGGGGCTTGCGGTGGCTTCGGAGGGTTTTTAAATGTAAGAAAGTGGGACACTGGCGTTTAACTCCCTGAAGGGACAGCCTGAGGAGCCAGGGGTCGGGACCTGGCTGTGTCCTGAGGCTTCAGGATGCCCATCTTGCCTCGCTGTGCCCAATGTACCAGCCCAGCCAGCTCTGCCCCAGAGCTGGAACCCAACCTTCCTGAGGTCCTGAGGTCCGAGGGAGCTTTCAGCCCTCCAGTCCCATTGGGTCTAGTGTCCTTCTTGGCCCCTGAAGACACCCACCAGCCAGAGATCCCCACAGGTGGGGCAGGAGGAGCAGGTGAAGCTGTGCTTTTCCTGAAGGATTGGAATTGAGGTTTAGCAAAAGCAAAGCTCTCCGGGCCCCCCAGCCCCTATTCTCAGCCATGGGGCTTCTGGACCCCTGGGGGTATCCATCCCCCATCAGAATAAACAGAAATCCCTACTTGGTGACTTTTTTTTTTTTTTTTTTTTTTTTGCCTGTTAGGGCCATACTGTAGCATATGCAGGTTCCCAGGCTAGGGGTCGAATCAGAGCTGTAGCCGCCGGCCTACACCACAGCCACAGTGATGCCTGATCCGAGCTGCGTCTGCGACCTATACCACACCTCACGGCAATGCCGGATCCTTAACCCACTGAGCAAGGCCAGGGATCGAACCTGCATCCTCATGAGTACTAGTCAGGTTCATTAACCACTGAGCCATGATGGGAACGCCCCTACTTTGTGACCTTTATGTGTTCTCTCAACAGAGTGCTTCATAAACCTTGGGTGCTGTACACCCTTGGCCCCCAGTAGCATTAATATTTCTTTACTAGGAACCATGTTTCGCCTTCAAGAGCACAGGCTGGGGGCTCGGGGATCCCCACTAATCTCTGTCAGAAGCAGAGTTGCACCCGTGGCCCCTGCATGTACCTGAGCAGGTCGTTCTGAGCCTGTCGGAAATCCCTCCCCTACAGCCCTTTCTCTGCCCTTTGTCCCCAAGGGACTCCTACTCGGGTCGCCGTGCAGCGTCCTGTCCATCTCTGATCCCCTGGCCCCCACCTCCCCTCCACCAGCCTTGACTTGGAAATGCTGGAGTGTGGGGTGCAGCTTCTTCTCAGTGCTTAATTGTAAAAGATGGTTAAGCTCTGGACCAAGAGAAAGAGAGAAAAATGTATGAGAACCCAGAGGGAAAAGAAACACAGCTTCTGGAGTTCCCGTTGTGGCTCAGTGGCAACAAAACTTACTAGTAACCATGAAGACTTGGGTTTGATCCCTGGCCTCTCTCAGTGGATAAAGGATCCGGCGTTGCCATGAGTTGTGGTGTAGGTTGCAGTTGTGGCTCGGATGCCGAGTTGCTGTGGCTGTTTTGTAGACCTGCGGCTATAGCCGTGATTCGCCCCTGAGCCTGGGAACTTCCGTAGGCCACGGGTGTGGCCCTAAAAAGACAAAAAACAAAACAAAACAAAACAAAACAAAAAAAAAAACAAAGCAAAGCAAAGCAAAGAGAGTTTCTAATTTACTTTGAAAGGGAGTCTTACACCAAACTTTCCCTTACTCTCATTTCAGCTCTGCCAGCCCTTCCTGAGCTGTCTTAAAATGTAATTGTCTCTCAAACTGCTGGCACTGTAACCTTAAACCTTGTAATTGCGCCCCAGGACAAATCAGTATTCATTTAGCTGATGTGGCATAGCTTTTAAATCCTATGCTCTCCCCCAGCCTCTATTTGCTTAAGGAGTTCCCAAAAAAAGTGTGTACCAGGAGAGACGAGTAAGTGTGTGCTCTTGCCAGGCCTCGGTGCTCAGCGGTCTGGAGGCTGGGGGAGAAAGGTGTTTCCAGCTTCCTGATTTGGGGTGGGAGCTTGGGGGGGGCAGTGGTGTCTCCACTTCACAGCCTGGGTAAGTCTCAGCCATGCCTGTGCTCTCGGGAATCCGAGTCTTCCCTTGAGGAGCCCTAGGGCCCCGATGGGTGTCATCCAGAATTTGCAAGGAAACCAGAAGGAAACCACAAACCCCCGGGGGGGCAGGAGAGGAGGGGGCAGAAAGATTTTGCGGTTGAATCTAAAATACAAAGGGAAGGCAGAAGCAGCCACCACAGGGATTTCATTAAGGAGACCACAAAATTTAGCCTTACGAAGTTCACGCCCATGTGGAGACAGCGCAAGGCCTCATCTCAAGGGGAGCGAAGAGGGGTTGGGAGGCCTGAGATGTACAATTCATGCCTATTGCCACGGCAGGTAGTAATTACCCGTGGTTATCTGGTTGTCTGGTGGGTTGGTGTGGAGCCCCGGGGCCTGGCAGTTTCCCAGCCTACCCTCTGATTCTGTGTGATTTCCCATTTTTCCAGGGTGTCTCTGTTCTTACAAGTCTCTCAGATAACTGCTCTTACGAGAGCTAAAATTAAACTCCCAACAAAGATTTATAAGTGCTGTTTTCTTTCTAGAGATGCAAATCGCAGGAGAGGAACTTCTTTCTTTGACTATATTACATTACGGTAGAAGGAAGGAGAGGATTGCGGTACAAAATAGTAATTAACTATTTTTTCTCTGTCCTGAAAATTAGTGCATAGTTAGATCAAAATATGACAGGGTGCATGCTCATTTAATTTTTAAATTGCTTGGTAACTTCAAATAAAACTACTGCGGTGGATATGTACGATATTGTGGAAGTGCCAAATACTCAGTGGCGTGTTGCAAACCGCGTTTGTATTATCTGTGGGGCACAGCACGATAGCTTTAATTCCTTTATCTGGTCACCAAATACATGGGACACCTACTATGTGAAATTGTCTCTGGAGAGAAGTAATGTGTCTGAGGGAATCCCGTTAATCCTAGGAGCAATTTCGAGGCTCACAGCAGTTCACCATTCACTCACTCATTCCTCCATTCATATATTCCTTCATTCAGTCATTCATTCACTCACTGAGTCATTCGCTCATTCACTCACTCAGTCATTCACTCATTCATTCACTCACTCAGTCATTCACTCACTCAGTCATTCACTCATTCACTCACTCAGTCATTCATTCCCTCATTCCTTCACTCATTCCTTCCTTCACTCATTCACTCACTCATTCATTCCTTCATTCAGTCATTCCTTCACTCACTTATTCCTTCACTCACTCATTCATTCGCTCATTCCTTCATTCATTCCCTCATTCAACAGCTATAGACAGAACTCCATCTCTAGGCCTAGGTTCCTGCTTGCATCATACCTGTAGTTTATCCGAGATGAAGCAGTGAGTACAATTAGCACAGCGGGTAGTACATGAGAAGCACAAGCAAAGACATCAAGGAAGAAGGTCCAATTCATTCATTCATTCATATGCTCACTCGGTAATTCATTCATCCTCAAAGATTTTATTGAAGACCTCCTGTGCACTAGGGATGTGATTCAACCCCTGACTTCATGGAGCTGACAGGCTGGAGGGAAGGGCAGATATTCATCAGAAAATCACTTGAACAGTTGTCAAATCACAATTCTGGCAGGTGCCAGGGCTCTCAGAGCCTTCGGTCAGGGTGCAATTGCAGCAGTCTTGGTGAATGGCCACAGCACAGGGAAGAGCATTTCAGGCAGAGGGGTTGGTCAGTGCAAAGGCCCTGAGGCAGAGGAAACTGAGGACTGAAGGTAGGCTTGGGGAGAGGAAGGAGCAGAGGAAGGAGGCGTTGTGAGCTGAGTTGGAGAGAGCAGTAGAGGCAGCACATAGGCTTTATAGACATTTCTAGGATTGGGGTCTCTATGGGTGGCAGTTCCACTGTGTGACGAATTGGTTAAGGGCTCGGGTGGGCAGGATGGCAGCAGGGAAACCAGGGGAGGCCTGGGTATGCGGCGGTGCCTTGGATGGGGTGGTGATGGAGGAAATGGAGACAAAGAGAGATGAACCTCGAGTAGGGAGAAACACCTGTGGTTCAGAGGTGGAGACTGACGAGGGGTTTGCCCTGGGGAGCTGGGCAGGGATGGGGGTGGGGGGCACGCCAGGGGAGAGCAGGTGCAGGTGAGTGAGCAGGGCCCAGCCATCAGATCGAGAACAGCACTCAGGCTCGGCGACTCTTACTGGAGGTCACCGCACTTCACAAGGGCCTTGACCACACCAGACGCTCTCGGATATCTATCTAATTGGTGGTCCAAGACCTTTCCCGAAAGGACTTTAATCGCCTTTGTATATTAGAGGATTACATACATTTGCTGAAGCCAGTCCAACAGGTGTGCCCACCTATTGCCTACTTATCTATTATGAACCTGTACAAATTGGGTAATTGTGTGTGCCAATGGGTGGTTCGGTGTGTGTGGGTATGTAATTACAAGATTTGCATTTGTACATGCTCATTGCCTTAAACAACCCTCTTCCCAACCCTACGTCTCTGCTCCCTCCCTGGCCCACACCACACACATCTCCAGGTGTATGACCAGCCCAGGGGTCTCTCTTAGGTCTGCTCCACTGCATCAGAGGAAGTGCCCTCTTCGGCATCCCCCTCCCTCCCCGCTCCCCAGGCCCCTGGGTACCCCTCCACCCCCCCATCATGAGAAAGGAAAACGTGACATTTCCCCTTCTGCCCTGTTGGGTGGTCATTGTTTGCTCTGCCTGTAAATGGTACAGCCTGGAAAATACATGTGAAAAGTCGCTTCTCTCCTCCAAGGAAGCCTTCCCTTCCCCAAAGAGATTCACTATTCATGAATGCACTGGACAGGCACACACCAGTTCCGGGGAGTCACTGTAATGCTGGACTCACACACATCTGATCCTGAGCTCAGCTCAGCTGCTCATGCACTTGGCTGCCCCTGAAAACAAAGGTAAAGCACGGAAAGGGTTAATGCCTGGCGCAAAGTTGGCAGACGGTGATAGGGTTACTTGTATTCATGGCATGGAACCGAACGGAGGTTCTAGTCCCAGGCCTCTTGTTGTGCGTGGAAGGGTCCAACCTTAGGTGACCCTTCATTGCTGCTAATTTTCCTGTCATCTGTGGGATGATATTAATCAAAATGATTTTTTTTTTTCAAAAGGAGCTGATGTGGGACAGGTACTTTATGACCCTACAATCATCTAGTCTTAAAAACCAACAAATTGTCACCTCGAGGAACCGTAAAGGGAATATCAAGTAACTAAAACATTAAAGTGGCAGGTTTTTTTTTTTTTTTTCTTTCAGTTTGCAGCATCTCCAGTAAAACACCCAAGACACACATTTAGTTTGGGTTGGGCCAGCTGTAGTTTAATGTTGAAACCAGTCCTGGCGGATGTAGGATGCTGACCTGGTACGTGCCCCTGACTGGTCAAGAATTCATCCCGGAGGGCCCATCGTGGTTCAGCGGAAACGAATCTGACTAGCCTCCATGAGGACGCAGGTTCTATCCCCGGCCTTGCTCAGTAGGTTAAGGATCTGGTGTTGCCGTGAGCTGTGGTGGAGGTCGCAGACACGGCTCAGATCCCGTGTTGCTGTTGCTGTGGTGTAGGTCAGCGGCTACAGCTCCCATTCGACCCCTAGCCTGGGAACCTCCTCCATATGCCGTGGGTGCAGCCCTAAAAGGGCAAAAACAAAACAAAACAAACAAATGAAAAAAAGAATTCATCCTCCCGAAGGTGGCCCAGAGTCACCCAGACCTTTGGTTAATTTGTCTGAAGAGGCCCACTCCTGCCTAGGACCCTTTGCTGGCAAAGCTCCTAAGTCACCTTGAGTAATACCGGTGATCAAGTTTTAGCACTACGTTCTTTTTTTTTTTTTTTTTTTGCCATTTCTTGGGCCACTCCCCTGGCATATGGAGGGTCCCAGGCTAGGGGTCGAATCGGAGCTGTAGCTGCCAGCCTACACCACAGTCACAGCAATGGGGGATCCGAGCCACATCTGCAACCTACACCATAGCTCACGGCAACGCCAGATCCTTAACCCACTGAGCAAGGCCAGGGATCGAACCCGAAACCTCATGGTTCTTAGTCGGATTCATTAACCACTGAGCCACGACGGGAACTCCCTAGCACTACATTTTTTTTGACACCAAGCTTTGCCTCTGCTGTGAGGAGATGCATCCTGAACAGTTGTGCTTTGGCATTTTTCTGAGTCTCAGATGCACTAAAGGGTCTACTCCATTGCTGTTTACTGGGGACTTTTTATTATTTTGATGCTAATAAGTTCTGTTTGGGATGTAAGATTTATGATAACTAGACTGCTTAACATTTTCATTATTTTTTTTAAATTGTATTTTTTAGAGCGGTTTTAGGTTTATGGGAAAAAAATGAGCAGAAAGTACAGGAGTTCCCGTCATGGCTCAGCAGAAATCTGACTAGCATCCATGAGGACACAGGTTCAGCCCCTGGCCTCGCTCAGTGGGTTAAGGATCCGGTGTTGCCGTGAGCTGTGGCGTAGGTCACAGATGCTGCTCAGATCCTGCGTTGCTGTGGCTGTGGTGTAGGCCAGCAGCTACAGTTCCCATTTGACCCCTAGCCTGGAAACCTCCATATGGCACAGATGCAGCCCTGAAAAGACAGAAAAAGAAAAACAAAGTACAGAGCATTCCCATATGTCCTCCTCCCACCCTCCACAGCCTCCCTGACTCACGTCATCCCCCACCCGAGTGGTACATTTGTTATAATTGATGCACATACATTGACGCATCCGATTTGTGTACACTTTCAATGATTGCACAAGAGTTTCACTGCCCTAAAAATCTTCTCTGCTCTGCCTGCTTCATTATGTTTTTAAAAAACAAGGTCTCCTTAAAGATAAAGTCAGAGTCACAAAAAGTGCCAGCCTCCTGTTCAGGCAGAAGGATGCCGGGTACCTGTTCCCACCTTTACGCCGGAGGATGGTTTTTGTCTCAAGGATGGAATTTGGAAAGTCTGATTTCTTCCAAGAGAGGGCTCACAGGACCCGTGTTCTAAGGTTTAGCAATCACCAGTTTGAAAGGAAATGTCTCCTTTGTCTTCTATTTGGGGGGCATCAGTGTGAAGTTCTAGGAATTTGTGGTTTCCTTTGTTTTGGCTGTTTGCTCAGATTCTTCTCTTCCATCCATCTTTCATTTAGGAGCTCAGTGTAGACGGCCAACCATCATAGGCAACACTTTCCAAGAAGAGCATCTAGAAGTGGCTCTAGGGGAAAGGGGAGCTTTTCACAGGATGTGTCCAGCCTCCCATTTGCTCTCGGGGACAGTCTTTAAAGAGCTTCAAGACCCTCTGGCCAGATAGGGCCTTGGTCTTCCTGCAAGCCTGCTTCTTCCTCCTCAGCTTGTTGTCAGAACCCAGAGGTCCTGGGTGTTGGAAACCTGAGCATTTAGCATTTGCTGGAACTCGATACTTCTGGGCTTGGCTCGCAGAGACCGGGCTGCTAGCTGTGGTTTGTGACTTGGGTAGTAAGAGGGACGGTACCTGTCCCCAAGTTTGCCTCCTAAATCTCATGGTTCATGGACACATCATGATCACAGTGTCTAAACACACCCTTTGCACTGCGCATGGGAAGGTTTTGCTGGAAAGAATTCTCAATGGCTTGGGGCTCTCAGCTAGCCTCACCCCTTCAAACAAAACCACAGGTGATAAAATTGCATAGAACTAAATACACACACAGACACACACTCCCAAGTGAGTGTGTGAAAAACTGGTGAAATCTGAGCAAAGCTGGTAGATTGTATCAGTGCCCGTTTCCTGCCAGTGATCCTATACATTGTGCCAGAGGTCACCATGGGGGGACACTAGGGGAAGGTATGCAGGATCCCTCAGTATTATATCTTATAACTGCTATGATCTATCATTATCCCCAAACAAAAAGCTTGCTTGTTTGTTTGTTCATTCATTTATGTATTGATTCCTTTATTTTTTATTCTTTTTACAGCTGCTCTTGCAGCATACGGAAGTTCCCAAGCCAGGGCTCGATTTGGAGCTGCCCCTGCCAGCCTATGCCACAGCCATGGCCACGCCAGATCCAAGTCGCATCTGCGACCTATGCTGCCGCTTGCAGCAATGCCAGATCCTTAACCCACTGAGTGAGGCCAGGGATTGAACCCCCATCCTCGCAGACAATATCGGGTTCTTAACTTGCTGAGCCACAACAGGAACTCCCCCAAAACAAAGTTTAAAAAAATAAAAAACAGCCTTCGGTTCTTGCTTTCTGTTATCATTTTGATGCTACCCCTTAGAAGTTGGTGTTCTGTGTATGTTTCACTCACTTGCCTCATTCGCTTAAACCCTTGTTTGCTGGATTTCCCTAGAAGCCACCCTCAACCGGAAGCCCTTTCGGTGATTACCAGGTATTAGGGCTTGGAGAAGGGGGTCTGAAGCCCCTCATTCTTTCAAGAGGGTAACCTGTGTTTAGAAATAAGAGGACACGAGAGGAGAATCCCCCAGTGGAGAAAGTAGATGACCAGCTCCCAATGGATTTAAGAGTTGACAGAATAGACCGGGTCCAGGGTGTTAGAAAGAACAAACACAATAGGACATGATCTATCTTTCTTCCTTCCTTCCTTTCTTCCTTTCTTTCTTCCTTTCTTTCCTGTCTTTTTTAGGGCCACACCCACAGCATATGGACGTTCCCAGGCTAGGGGTCCCATCGGACCTACACCTGCCAGCCATAGCCACTGCCACAGCAACGCAGGATCCGAGCCATGTCTGTGACCTACACCACAGCTCACAGCCACACCCTACCCTTAACCCACGGAGTGAGGCCAGGGATCGAACCTGCATCCTCACGGATGCTAGTCTGATTCCTTTCTGCTGAGCCACGACGGGAACTCCCAGTTTTCTTTTTGACTTTCTAAATTTTGAACTAAAATAAAAATTTTGGAAGTAATTGCAGATTCACAGGAAGTTGCCAGGATAGTAGAGAGGTCCTCTGAGGTTTGCCTGGCTCAGCTTCCACCATTGCTGAAGACTCTAACTGCCACCCAATTAAGATACAGAACTGGGCATTCCCATTGTGGCTCAGCAGAAATGAATCTCACTAGTATCCATGAGGGCACAGGTTCGATCCCTGGCCTTGCTCAGTGGGTTAAGGATCTGGCGTTGCTGTGTGGCGTAGGTTGCAGACGTGGCTAGGATCCCTCATTGCTGTGGCTCTGGTGTAGGCAAGTGGCTACAGCTCTGATTCGACCCCTAGCCTGGGAACCTCCATATGCTGTGGGTTCAGCCCTTAAAAGGACCAAAAAAAAAAAAAAAAAGAAAAGAAAAGAAAAAAAGATACAGAACTGGTCCATCACCTTGAAAGTCTCCTTCACTCTGAGGCCCCCTTATACGCACATCCACTCCGGCCCCCAGGCACTCCGGCCCCCAGGCACGAGTGTCAAGTTGAGGATGCTCTAGAAATGGAATCGTGCCATCTGTGACCCAGGCTTGTTTGACCCAGCCCACGGCCTGTGAGATCCAACCCCCTTGCCACCTGTGTCTGTTCCTTTTTATGGCTGAGTCGTGCTCCGTGCCACTGATGTCCCAGCATTTGTTTAATGTTCACCACTGGTAGGACATTTTGATTGTTTCCAGCTTTTAGCTATTACAAATAAAGCTGCTATGAGCAACTGAGTACAGGATTTTGTGCAGAAATAGGCTTTGGTTTCTGCAAGGTAAACGCTCAGAAGTGCAACGGCTGGGTCGTACGGTGTCTGTTTCATTTTGTAAGAAACCGTCAAACTGTGTTTTCCAGAGTGGCTGCACCATCTTACATTTGGGCCAGCAGGCTATGAGAAATCCGGTGTCCTTGTGCCCTGCTTGATTTGGAATTGTCACTATTTTTAATTTTAAGCATTTGAGTAGGTGTGTTATGGAGTGTCATTGTGGTTTTATTTTGTATTTCCCCAATGGCTAGTGATTTTGAACATCTTTTCATGTGCTTATCTGCCATATGTATGTCCTTTTTTGTGAAACGCCTGGCTGTCTTTTGCCTGCCTCCCCTTTTTTTGTTTGTTTTTAGGGCCACGCCTGCGGCATACCGAAGTTCCTGAGCTAGGGGTTGAACTGGAGCTACAGCTGCTGGCCTACACCACAGCCACAGCAATGTGGGATCCGAGCCGAGTCTTCAACCTGCACAACACAGCAACGCCGGATTTCAGACTCACTGAGCAAGGGTAGGGATTGAACCCACATCCTCATGGGTACTAGTCAGATGCGTTTGCTCTGCGCTACGGTGGGAACTCTGATCTTTTGCCAATTTTCTAATTCGGTTGTTTGTTTTTTACTGTTGAGTTTTGAGAGCTCCAAACTCAAATGTATATTACATTTGAGTCCTTTAACAGATGCATGGTTTGCAACTATTTTCTTCCAACCTGTAGCTTGTCTTTCTGTCTTCCTAGCAGGGTCCGCTGCAGAATAAAATGGACAGATCACTGTAAACCAGCTATAATGGGAAAAAATCAAAATCATTATATGAAAAAATTTTAATCTTGATGAGACCCAATTTATCAACTTTACCTTGTATGACTAGTGCTTCTCTTGGTGACATGTCTGAGAGCTGTTGGCCAAGATCTGGGTCCTGATGATGTCTTTCCTATGTTATCTTCTAGAAGTTTTATAGTTTCATGTTTTTTCATTGAAATCTGCGATGCGTTTCAAGTTAATTTTTGAATCAGATGGGAGATTTAGGTCAAAGTTTTCTTTCTCCTTTCCTCCCTCTTCCTTCCTTCCTTCCTTCCTTCTTTCTTTTCTTCTTTCTTTCTTTCTTTCTTTCTTTCTTTCTTTCTTTCTTTCTTTCTTTCTTTCTTTCTTTCTTTCTTTCGCTTATAGCCCTCCAGCACCCTTGGTTGAAAACACCATCTAGTTTTCATTGAATTGCCGTGAATCGCTTTTGCATCTTTGTAAAAAAATGGAAAATGTTGGGGCTTTTTCCAGGTTGTATTCCATTCTGTTGATCTATGGGTCTTGGTCCTTGAGAGTAAGAAAGAAGGGTGCAGGTTAGGAGCCCCACGTCCCAGGGCCCCTGGTCTCCACCAGGAGTAGATGTGGGCCCCAGAACTAGTCCAGCGCCCCCCTGAGGTTTGCTCTGCACGTGAGCATGTGTGAGGACTCCGGAAGCTGCTTTCTCTGCCTGTACTCCCCAGACACTGCTGTTTGGGGGCTCTTTTTCCTTCCTTTCCTTGCTTACGCATGTTCTCAGATTAAAGTGGGATTTTCTACAACAGATTTTTCTACCATGGGGTAAAAACCGTACGTAAACAGAATTATCATAACAATTTCCATAGCAATAAAATATGTTTCTCTGTTTCTATTCAAAGAAGAGGAAAGGTAACTGGAGAAGATGAAAGGAAGGAACTAGATTTGTGGGTGGTAGGTGTCTGTGTGTTTTTCCCTCTTTTCTTCTTCAGTAACAGGTACAGAGTTTTAGTAAAGGACTTCAAGGCAAAAGGAAAAAAATAGCCTACACGGTTATGGGGTTATTTTTATCTTTCATTTTTATGACAACTTATTTGTACTTAAGAGAATCTTTCCAAAGAGTTAGAAGCATCATTAAATAAAGACTGTGAAATGTGCAATATGGCTTATTTATTTAAATGTTAATTGGTCCAACGAACACTTCTAATTAGCTCTATATTTGCTTAGCAAAAAGTTTTACAAATTCCAATTGTGAAAAGCAGCTATTTTGAGCTGGTAAGCATGTTGCAGCCTCAGCTATGATTTTTCTATAGTTCTCAGCCCTTGAAGGCACAATTTAATTTTTCATGTATGCATACTAGCAACGGTAAACACTTGCGAGTGTAAAGAACCTTCTTTAATTAGCTGCACAACAATTAAAGGATTCACAAACTAAATTGAACCCTGTCTCGGTGCTTACTAGCTGAATTCTACCACCTGTCACAACAGCACTTTGTTCAATCTGTTATGCAAAATCATTATAGCAATATAGCAGAGGGGGAAAAAAAAGAGAAAACAGCAATTATTTCTTACTTTTCTCTTGAATGGGTTATTTTGGGTTATACTGATGTCAGGTTCATTGAAGCTAACCTTTTGAAATCTGTAACAGCATAATACTTCTAAGGCAGCTTCAGAATGGCTAGAAGACTATTTTGTTGTATTCGTTTAGGAGGCAGCAGTGCTCATCCTTAAAGCATGTGGGGACTCTGATCATTTGAAACAACCTGTTCTAACTCTCAGCCACCTTCTCTTTTCCCCTTTCTCGCGAGGAACCCTCAACAGGCTCCTGTGTTACAGACGCATGCAAACCACTGCAGATGTGAGTTTAAGGATGCCTTCCCCACCCTGCCTTTTCTGAAAGCCTCCCAACTCTCATCCCTTCACCGGCTCGATGTCTTACTGCACAGATGTGTGTGTGTGTGTGTTACTGTTAATTTTTGAACATAAAAAAAAATTTTTCGAAAGGCTTAAACATTGGATTTAAGCTGACCTGCCTTCCTGAAGTGGGGGTTGGAGGGAACCCTCTTCCCCTTTGCCGTTTGCGGAGACAAAGGCTTTATTGTGAGGCCCAAACCCAGAGCCTGACACGCCGGACTCCGTGCAGTCGAGGAATAAATGTTTACATTTGGTGTTGCCTCTTCTCGCCCCCCCCCGCCCCCGGCGGGGCTGCTGGCAGTTCCGTGGGCGCTCAGTACAGAAAGGGTGGAGGGGAGGCGGGCTGGGCGCGCACCTCCGCGGACAGTGGCCCGGGGAGATGCTCGCTGGCAGCTGCTTAAAACGGCATCAAGAACATACTGTTAGTCCCAGCCTCTGAAGCATATGCGGTCTGGGCATTTCAGACGTGGAAGTGATTACAGACAAACAGCCGGGCTCATTCAGAGGTTCTGCGTTTTCCGGCATTTACAATATATTTCAGAAGTTGCCTCTTTACGTCATTTCATGAAAATGTGCAGAGAAGACAAGGCAGCTCTTTGAAAACACAAACTCTTTCCCCCACAAAGGCTGAAAGAAGGAAAGCGAGAGCCAGAGGTCAAAAGCTGAGCAAGAATGTGTTTCTCGGTTTTTTTCTGTTTCTTAGGCAGAGACACATCTCTGCCAATTTCCACGTTTGGGGTATCAAGACCGTCTTTGGGGAGTTCCCGTCGTGGCGCAGGAACCATGAGGTTGCGGGTTCAGTCCCTGCCCTTGCTCAGTGGGTGAATGATCCGGCGTTGCCGTGAGCTGTGGTGTAGGTTGCAGACGTGGCTTGGATCCCGCATTGCTGTGGCTCTGGTATAGGCCGGTGGCTACAGCTCTGATTTGACCCCTAGCCTGGCAACCTCCATATGCCACGGCAGCGGCCCAAAGAAATAGCGAAAAAGACAAAAAAAAAAAAAAAAAAAAAGACCGTCTTTGGTCAGGTCGAGGCGGGAGACTTTGCAGGGTCTGGGGATTTTCTTCTTCTTAGGGCTGAAAACCAAACTCTTAGGCTGGACTAGGGGCAGAATGTGTCAGTGCAAGGGAGCTATTGTCCACTTCGTTCAAGTTCATGGAATGCATTTCTGATGCCAAATTGCAGCCCCGGGAAGAAGACCACTTGCCGCCTCCTGCAGCCTCTTCTGCCTCTGAACTTGGCTGCACTTCTCACGGCCAGAGGCTTCTGGTTCTGGGTCCAGCTGCTCGCCGATTGTCCCTGGCTCACTGTGCTCTCCTGACGGCAAGGGGCTGCCTTAGGCCTTTGATGGGTGCCTGCTGGTGCCTGTGGGGACAGGACGGTCACACAGTAGGCTCTCAATGAGCATCTGCTGTTTCGTGTGAACGGACTCTCCACTTGGCCGGAGGACTCATGGGAATTGAAGGGTGAGCTCAGGCAACTTAATCCTTTTCAGCCTTTTCCCTCCAATGATCCGGGCTTCCTTTTTTTCTGCTGTTCATCGAAAATCGCCTTACCATGATGGACTCTTTGTTCTTTGCCACATTCCTTGCTGCTAGTCTTAACGAAAAGAAGAAAAAAAAAAAAAAAGAAAGAAAGAAGAAATGACCTTCGGGCCAGCATTGCCTTGGCCAGCTTGCCACGGGCCTAGACCTGGGTCTGGGTGCAGGAGGCCACCTTGTGCTCTAGGGGCTGCAGGTCTGGTCGGGGAGCCCAGACTCCCCGAGGGACGGCATAGCATCCTTTGGGGTGGCAGGCTGGAGGGAGCAACTTCTTTCCCCCGCTGCCAGCTGCCTCCACTGCGGGGCAGCTGGAGGTAGCAGTGGCTTAGTAGGTAGGTTCATGGCGCACAGAAATAGTCCCAATGACAACGACACCAGCTATCAGATCCGTGACTTTAGACATCGTATTTAACCACGCCTCAGTTTGTTCCTTTAGCATATGAATACAGTGATAGCAAAATTCTCTTTTTGAGTTAGGGACATTAAGAGACGGCATATAGAGCGGTATTAAGTACACTTGAAGGTAGGGTTTTTGGTTACTCATCACTGTTGTTGTCATCCTTGTGGCTGCGTCCTGAACTGTGAGTCGTCCTCGTATGGAAACTCCTGAGGTCACGGGACTGAAAGGGATTTCAGGAAATCTTGACCTTGCTCAGGCTGGGCAGGCGGACGAGCCTGCAGACCAGGGCCTTCTGGAACATTCCTTGAAGGGCACTGAACCATTCAGGACTCTTGCTTCTCTCTCTGGCCTCTTGCCAGCCTTCCTCTTGCTGTCTGCTCACGGGTGTGGGGTCCTTGTCCAGAAGGCAGGTTTTTAGAACCAGTGGTATCAGATGGAGCACCCAAAGTGGGCTCCACCTGTGCTTTCTGCCCACTGGAATGTGGCACTGCTTACGGGAGGCTGTGTGGATGCCTGCCAAGAGGCAGGCTTCAATCAGATACCTGGAGAACCTCGTTCAGAGAGTCAGGCCTTATGGAGCATTTGCTCCATGAGAAATATGAGTGCGATGTGCAGGGCACAGGAGAGGGGAACAAAGCTTTCTAAACAGATGAGTTTATGATCTTATGGAGGCGTGGCTGAAAGTGGACCACGGAGCAACCAGGCTGGATGCTGGTTGAGAAGCAGCCCAAACAGATGGAGGCAGGACCGTCTTAGGTGGTTATGGGACCAGGAAGGGATCAGGGAGCAGGTGACGGGGGCACAGGTTATAACTGGCATGGGGCTGCTGGGAGGAGGGATGGCCTCTGTGAGGTCTGCATCCTTTTGCTCCCAGCCAGGAGACAGCAGACTGATATCGGAGAGCTCTGCGCTTGGGGAAGGATAATTTGTAAGGCTATAAATACCTGAGATAGGAAATGTGTATTTTTAGCTCTGAGCATGGAGGCAACTTAGATTATCGAGTGGGTACTAAGGTCATTTCCTAGGCCTCTTTCCACACCAAGGAACTGTGCTGCCAGTTTTCCTTTTTAGGACTGGGCCCTGTGCCAGGACCAGCGTGGCTGGGCATCTGACACAGTGACCCTTGCTACATGTCTCTTGAATGACTGCATGGCTGTGTCCAGCGACCCAAGTTCTGGAGCAAACGTGCTCATTCAAACCAGGGACCACCACCGTTGGCTGGGGTCTCCCTGTAAATTGGTACCAGGGAAGCTTCCTCATGGCGATGACTTTTGAAAAAACGTGTGCCTCTTAAATGATCTAGAAAGAGATGGAGGCCAAGAGGAGCTCAAGAGAGAGGACGGAGGGCTTATCCAGCCCCTGTGATCTCTGCCGGGGCACCATCATGTCACAGCTGCCGGGGTGAGAAAGGAGTTGCCTTTTGCAGAAGTCGTGGCCTCTCTGGTGCCTGTCACTTCACTCACGTATGACCTAGAACACAGCAGGCAGCTGGATAAAGAGCCACTGGGACGAGAGCCCAGTGTGACCGACACATAGCCTATACGGAGGCTTGGATGCTGAACAATCTACAGAGGGGAGTTCTTTCTTTTCACATCTATACACGTTTTGCTAGTTTTTGTCATCACCCGCAAGCTGGCTTTGAAAAATCAGGAGGTATAGAGATGAGCGGCCAGAAGAGAACGGAATCCCTTGGTGATGGTCCCTGCCGGCTCTTGGCTGTGCTTCCCCCCCAGACTGTTTTATGCGTGTGTGTTTTCTCTCGTTGTTGCACTCACAGTGGAATTGCACTTCCTAGGCCATTAAAAAAAGTGAGGGCCACAGCTGCAGCCTATCCCGGGCCAGGGATTGCATCTGCACCACAGCTGCCACCTTAGCTGCAGCGGCAGCAAAGCCAGATCCTTTAACTCTGCGAATTGAACCCACACCTCCACGGCAACCCCAGTCGCTGCAGTTGAATTCTTAACCCACTGTGCCACAGTGGGAACTCCCTCATGCTGTTTTGTCATCCGACATTTAATTCAGTATATTCTTCTGCATTCTCTCCGATGAGTGCAAAAACAATCGCATAACTTCAGCGGGAGTTCTTCGAGTCCTGTGTGTGGGCCTTTAGGCGGTTTTCACTTTTTACCTCTTTTGCTGTGAGGACTGGGCTCTTTGTCTTTGGCTCCCAGAGGAGTGACGGGAATTCTCTTTGAGGGGAGGGAACGTGACAGTCATGGAAGCAGTGACATTGCTTTGCCTGACCCGGTGCGCCCATGAATGCACACTATTTGGCACTGCATGGCAGACTCATCGCCCACCCTGGTGGCATCTCAGGTGCCCTCTGGTCCAGAGGGGGGGAAATGGGAGACGGACTGTGTCCTTTCTCGTGTGCGTGTGTGTGCGTGTGCATGTGTGTGTACGTGGGCACAGAGGTTTAGAGGAAGTTCCATCTGTTCTTCCCTCTAGAGGTCCAGTGATTGAATCCAAACTCCACGGACCATCAGGAAAGTGGGAAAGATCTGCAGCCTCGTGTACATGGGCCCTCAAGGTCTTCACTGCCCCAACTTTCTGGGTGTTAAACCTTCTTTGGTACCATTTTTCATGAACGCGTAGTCTCCAGTTCGAAGTGTACCAGTCCTCCCCTTCCATCCCCAGCCCATCACCCTTCGCCATCCTTTTAACTCCTTCCCTCCAATACAACATCTTTCTTCCTTTTCCAGGCCATGGTCTTTTCTCCAGGAAGTGAAAAGGCATGACCCTCTTCTAAAGCCATCAGAATCTTCTGACCTCTGTTTAGAGCTGGGAGATGCTCTCGCTTCTGCCATTTTGCTAATTTCAGCAGCTGGAGGGATCCTGGTGGGGGTGGAGAAAGGAAGGGGAGGAAGGACTCCAGGTGACCCCACATTGGAGCTGCAATCTGCCTTTTTTTCTTTGTTATTTGTTAGCCATCCATCCACCCATCCACCAATATCTTTCTACCTATCCTTCCATCTCTGATAGCTAGAAGGGTGTCTGGCGTAGCGTAATTGCTCCATAAATATTTCTCGAATGGATGAATGAATGCATGAAATAAAAGTCAGGGGTTTTGAACTTGGAGAGTTGGTTTCCTGTTAACAGCCTACAACAGGTCTGCCTATGTGGTTCGACGTACCCCTGCAAGCATCCCTTTTGTTCCTTGTTCTGCTGAAGGGGCATCTTGAGAACTTCAAAGCTTGCAGAGCTCTCTTTTCTAGTATAGTCCTCCTTGGGAGGCATCCTGCCTAATTTTCCCCTTCCAAATCCCTGGTCTGTCCACCCTTTTTTCTCCTCTTGGCAGCAGGCAAGGAAGAGGAGGGCGATCTTGTTGGACTGCTATAAACGACACTTCAATGAACATTATTTTGGCTACATCTTTGGACACATTCTTAATTATTTCCATAGGTTTAATTACTAGATATGGAATTGCTGGGTTAAGGGGAAATGCACCTTTAAGGATTTTAATACTTGCTGTCAAGTCGCCCTGCCCTTCTGTCATGTTATGTCACATTATTATCTCCCCACCCCAAACATATACAAATTATCACCGTGCCTCTTTCCTCGTATTCTACCAGGACTGAGTGTTATTTAGCAAAGTAACATCAATTTGATTTGGAAATTGTCTCATTTTACTTTTCGTTTCTTGGGCTTAATATATCCAATATATCTATATTTTATGCAGTTATTAATCTACGCATCTTTCTTTCTATAGATCAATGGATCGATAAGTAAATGTTTAATGAAATGTCTGTAGGTGGTGAACTACCTGTTTACTCCTCTGTGTGGTTTCCTTCTAGGTATTTGAATTTTCCTTTTGAATTGTAGGATCTCTTCTTACATCAAAGATATTAACCCTTTATCTTTTGCAAATCTTCTAATTGTTTCTTCCAAGTTTTTCCCGGGCCTTTTAATTTTGTACATGGTGTTTTTTAATGAGATAAAGGGATTTAAGTGATCAAATCTTTTAATCTACTCCTTTGCTGTCTTTGGTGTCCTGCTTTGAAAATAATTTGCTACCCCATTATTATATTAGTATACTAATATACTCCTAAATTTACGTCCTTATGTGTTTATGACCTTATTTTTAAGTAGAAATCCTTCTTTATTTTGCTGTATATCATTAGGGCAAAATTTTATATCTATACATTACAAACATATATATGCATTCATGAATTGTTAGTATGAGTCAGATTTTAAAATTATATTTTCCAAATGATATGTAGACTATATAGGAAAACTATTTTTATTTTATTTTGATTTGGGGTTTTTTTTTGGGCTGTCCCTGCGGCCTTCAGAAGTTCCTGGGCCAGGGAGTGAACAGCAGTTACCCAAGCCACTGCAGCGACAATGCCAGATCCTTAACTCACTGAGCCACACGGGAACCCCCTCTTTTGTTTTTATATAAATAAAACTATGTCTAGTCACTTATGATGGAGCAAGATAATGTGAGAAAAAAAGAATGTATACATGTATGTGTGACTGGGTCACCATTGCTGTGCAGTAGAAAATTGACAGAGCACTATAAACCAGCTATAATGGAAAAAAATTAAAAATCAATCAATCAATAAAATAAAATGAAATATAGGGGAGTTCCCGTGGTGGCGCAGTGGTTAACGAATCCGACTGGGAACCATGAGGTTGCGGGTTCGGTCCCTGGCCTTGCTCAGTGGGTTAACCATACGGCGTTGCCGTGAGCTGTGGTGTAGGTTGCAGACGCGGCTCGGATCCCGCGTTGCTGTGGCTCTGGCGTAGGCCAGTGGCTACAGCTCTGATTGGACCCCTAGCCTGGGAACCTCCATATGCCAGGGGAGCGGCCCAAGAAATGGCAAAAAAAAAAAAAAGACAAAAAAAAAGAACGTAGTGCTAAAACGTGATCACCGGTATCACTCAAGGCGACTTAGGAGCTTTCCCAGCAAAGGGAAATAGCAAAAAGACAAAAAAAAGGGGGGGGGGGTAAAAATAAAAAAGTAAATAAATTTAACAAAAAAAGCCAAGATTAAAGAAATACACCAGAGTAATGTAAAATGAAAAGTGAAAATCTTATTTAAATCTCTCACCTCCACCCAATTCCACTCCGATCCCCAGACAACAGAATGGGATCTACGTCTGTATACACACAAATACACACCAAATATAAAGGAGTTCTTTCTTGTTCCCATTCTTTCTCCAGTTCTCCATTCTGGACCATACCTGTGTGTTTTTCTATTTTAGACATACCTCCAGGTGGTATTTCACGGATGCTGACCATCCAGGAAAGGGGACAGGCATAAAGCTATTTTTTCTGCAGATAGAGAATGAGAGAGCTCCATCACTCCCGCCCTGCTGACCCTGGAGAAATACTCTCGGTTTCGGCGATATGACACCCCAAAAGTATTTTAATTCTGTATGAAGTTCCCTTATCTTTTTTATAAACACGTACTTTCCACTGATACGGCTTCCTTTATAAATGTCTTCTTAATGTTTTCGTATATTTTATTGTATTATTTGTTCTCTGCCTTCGTGATGTCGAGGAGTGCTTCGTATATCAGTATTCATAGTTTGTATGCATGTGAACGTTTTTAAAAATTAAAGCAACTGCACTGCCTTTGGATTAATGGCATGTGAGCCCTCTTAACCAAAGATTGTGAAAAACTTCTCCTACATGTTTATCGATGACTTCTTTTTTATTATTTAAAATTTTATTAAATCCAATTTTTCCATGTGCAGCTCAGGACTAAATCCTGGCTTTAGTTGCAACAGTTGAATTTATATAATGATTTTTATTTTGTTCCATTGTAGGTGGTTTACATGTTCTGTCACATTTCTACTGCACAGTAGGGTGACCCCGTTACACATACATGTATACATTCTTTTCTCTTACATTATCATGCTCCATCGTAAGTGACCAGACTTCTTAGTTTTAAAAAGATTTTTGGGGAGTTCCTTTCATGGCTAAGTGGTTAGCGCACCCAACTAGGAACCATGAGAATGTGGGTTCAATCCCTGTTCTTGCTCAGTGGGTTAAGGATCCGGCATTGTGGTGGCTGTGGCGTAGACAGGCAGCTATAGCTCCGATTGGACTCCTAGCCTGGAAACTTCCACATGCCTTGGGTACGGCCCTAAAAAGCAAACATAAATAAATAAATAATAAAAATTTTTGTGCAAACTATTTCATGTGAAGGATTTGTCTAAATTATAGCCCATTGTCCCAGTGCATTTACCCATCAATCTATTCTTTCCCTGCATCTGAGTCATTACCTTCATCTAAACGAAACCATGTATCTCTTTTAGAGCTTTCTCTGTCTGGTTTCTTGACTTCTTTATCTACTTCTATATATGACCATATTACTGAAATTACTATAGTTTTACTGTATTTTGATTTGATAGTTTGCATGCCCTTTCCTTATTCTCTTAAAATTTACTTGGTACTTACCATGTGTTTTGTTTTGTTTTTCTTCAGATGAATTTTAGATCTCACTTGCTAAATGATCCTACTCGCGATTTGACTTGGATGTATAGATTAGTTTCACAAAAGTTTACATATTTCCAGTATCATCTTTTCATCCATGAACATAGTACATCAGTACATCTCTTCATTTATCCAAGTCTTATTTTGTGCCCTTCCAGAAAGTTATATATGTTACTTCTGATGGGCCTGGCCCGTCTCTTCTTATATTTATTTCTGGGTGTTTAAGTTTTTCCTGTAATCATTTTTATTTTATTCATTTATTTATTTATTTACTTTTTAGGGTCACATCCATGGCACATGGAAGTGCTCAGGCTAGGGGTCAAATCAGAGCTGCAGCTACCGGCCTACACCACAGCCACAGCAATGCCAGATCTGAGCCTCATCTGAGACCTCCACCACAGCTCATAGCAATGCCAGATCCTTAACTCACTGAGAGACTCAGTCAGGGATGGAACCCACATCCTCATGGATACTAGTTGGGTTCGTTACCATGGAGCTACAACAGGAACTCCTTAATTGGCTTTTAGTGGATAAGATACAGTAATTTTCGGTGTATTGATCTTATCTTTGACCTCTAATTGCACATTTATTAGTACCGACAGTTTAATACTTCTTTGTACTTTTTTGTGTATAGTCATTTTCAGCTGTTAATAGTAACAGTTTTGTGTGTTCCTTGTCAATAAGTGTATCTCATATTTTCTTTTTCCTTTTAAAAATTACACTGTTTGATTAGCTAAGAATTCTAGGACAATGGGAGTTCCCCCCATGGTGCAGTGGAAAAGAATCTGAGGTTGTGGGTTCAATCCCTGGCCTTGCTCAGTGGGTTAAGGATCCGGCATTGCCGTGAGCTGTGGTGTAGGTCACAGATGGGGCCTGGATCCAGCATTGCTGTGGCTGTGGTATAGGTTGTGGATGGGGCTCGGATCCAACATTGCTGGGGCTGTGGTGTAGGCTGGCAGCTGTAGCTCCGATTCAACCCCTAGGTGTGCCCTCACCCCCCCAAAAAAAAGAATTCTAGGACAAAGTTTCTTGTTCCAGGAAGTCTTCCAATATTTTTCCATCAAACAATGTATGACATAGGCCATTTATCTTTTTGTAAAGGAGGAAGAAATGTTGTTGGATCAAGTATTTTAGGGACATTGTTGATATGATCTGCTTATTCTCCCGTAAGATATTAATATGGTGAATTGATAGGTTTCCCTGTTATTGAACGATTCTTGAATTATTGGAGTAAATTCCGGTTGTTCTTTGATGAATTATCTTCTTAATACATTTCCAGGTTCGTTTCATGGATATTTTCTTTAGGGTGTTTACATCAATGTTTATAAACGAAATCATCATTTAGCTGCTATAGGTGGTGCTTGTATTAGCAGTACTTCTTACTCCTCACCTCCTCCCTCCTCCTCACCTCCCTCCCTCCTCCCCACCTCTCCCCCCTCCTCTTCATCTCCCCCCTCCTCAACTCCCCCCGCCCCTCCTCACCTCCCCCCTCCCCCGTCCTCCTCCTGCTCATTGAGTGCCCAGTAAATCCTAGGACTTACTCCCTCTCCCTCTCTTTTCTCCTTCCTCCTCTTCTTCCTCATCCTTCTCTTTCTCTTTCTCTTTTTCTCCTATGCTCTCCCCGGACTCGTCTTCATCTCAGAGAAAGAACCGGGGAGTCGTCTGTTTTTCTGTGCTCTGGGACAGTTTATAAACATAGCGATAATCTGTTCCTTTGAAGGTCTAGCAAACTATGAGTATAAAACTTGGCTTTTCTTTCTTTCTTTCTTTTTTTTTTTTTTTGATGTAACTTTATTATCGTACACATTTCTGCTACAGTTATTACTTTATTCAGGTATTTAAGACTGATCATTTTTAATGGACAGTCATTTATTTTAATAGAGAGTTTCAAAGTAAAGATACAAAGTCCTATATTCTATTATAATTTTGTCTCCTTTGTATCTGAGTTTATTTCCCCTTTGTCAACTCTAATGTTTATTTGTACATCCTCTCTTTATTCCTGTCCATATTGTCAAGTTGTTTTCTTGATCTTTCCAAAGAACCAGCTTTTAGTGAGTCTTTTTTTTTTCCCCCAAAGGCAGGAGGAGGGTACTTGATTTAATTAGTTTCTGCCGTTATTTTTATGAATCTCTTCCTTCTATTTTCTTCGGGTTTCTTTTTACTTTTTCCCCCCTGCTTCTTGACTTGAAGGCTTATTACTTCACTGGTTTTCAGTTCTTCTCACTTTCTAATCATTACATTTAAGGTTACAAAATTTCTTTTGAATATTACTTTTGCCACATCCTAGAATTTTTTTCTTTTTTTGCTATCCCTTTGTTTTTACTTTTGATTAATACAGCTAATATGTTCCTATGTTATGGAGCCTTATTGAAGTGTGTGTGTCTAATACACGTAACATCTTTGAAATGTTGCATGGGTGCTTATAAAGGTTTCATGCTTTCCATTGGTGTGGCGTTCTGCCACCATAATTTTTAAATTTATTTTAAAACTCTATTTTTCATATGAATATTTCCCTTGAAAATTGCAGTTGCATTAAATTATTCTGCTTTTCGCATCATGTATTTTAAAGCTGTGTTGTTAAGTGCACAGAAGCTTGTAACTGACTGTTACAGATTTTTAATAGATCATACCCCTTTTTTGACCTAAAAATCCCCCTTTACCTATTTAGTGTTCTTGCTTTAAATGCTATATTTTGATACTAATATTACAACCTGTATCTTTATTTTGCAAATTGTTTCATATGTGTTTTTACCATTCCTGTATTTTCCACATCCATGTAGAAGCGTGTTCTCACATAAAGAGTATAAAACTGGGAATTGTGGACATATATTTAACCTAATCTAATATCTGACATTCTGTCTCTTTTATATATGATTTTAACCCACTAATGTTTATGAAGTTTACGGACATGTGTGGTTTTATTCCTGCTATCTTAATTTATGCTATCTGTTATCATGCTGTATCAAGTTTTTTTAAAAATTATTTTCTCCCTTTTATTGTATGGGTCAAATTTTCTTTGTTACATTTTCTTTTATTTTTTGGATTTAGAACTTGTAAAGCTGGGATCTATTTATATAATGGCAGCACTTAATTTCTAACATGTACATTTAAACGTGTGTGTGTGTGTATGTGTGTGTGTGTGTGTGCATTCAGCATCCACAACGTCCCTTCAACAAGATGAGACCTTGACCGCACTTTCACTTTGTATCCGATCTGTCTTTCCAGCGCAGCTTCACCCCCTTTCCCCTTCCTTTCATATTATGATGATCTGTGATTTTAATTTCCCACTTTTATAACATTATGCACTAGGCATTAACTAGACTTAAGTACAAAATTCGACTGATATTTGGTTCACCCCTGTTTAAAAATTTTGTTTCCTCTGTTATACTCATTCCTTCAGAGATATCTGAATCCTTTCATATATGAAAATGTGTTAATTTTATCTTGCCCTGATGCTATGTATAGAAACCTAGGTTCAAAATAGCTTCCTCCAGCCCTTTGATAATATTCCTTGATTGTTTTGAGATGCCTAATGTTGATGACAAGTCTGATGGCAAACCAATTCTGACTCTTTCTGAGTTAGCTGTTTCTTTTTTCTTTTCGTTTCTTTTTTCATTTTCTTTCTTTCTCCCTTTCTTTTCTTTTTTCTTATTTTTCATTATACTTGATTTACAACATTCTGTATGTATATATATTTTCTTTTTCTCACATTATCCTCCATTTTTTGCCATTGTTTTTCTGAGAGTCTGGAAGTTTCGGATGAGACGGTATGTAATCTCTTTTTTTTTTTTTTCTCCTCAGAAAACTTCCTGGTGCCTGAGAGTTTCTTTCAAATTTAATCTTTTTATTTTTTTCAGTCTATAGAGACTTTCTTTTTCTGCTGTCATCAGCAGCAGCATTATTTCTTAACTTTTAATGGTTTATTTTATTTCTGGATATTCTACTAGATGAATACTAAACCTTCTGGGTTGTACCTCTCTGTCTCTTAGTTTTTCTCCTTCACTTTCTATTTCTTTTCTTTCTTTTCTTTTTTCTTTTCTTTTCTTCTCTTCTCTTCTCTTTTCTTTCTTTCTTTCTTTCTGTCTGTCTGTCTGTCTGTCTGTCTGTCTTTCTTTCTGTCTTTCTTTCTTTCATGCTCCTTTCAGCATTATCTTCCACGTGACCAAGCATATTTGTTTGGTTTTTCAGATTATCAGTTGACTTGAAAAATATATGCAATTACAATTTGAATTTTGAGGAGTTCCTGTTGTGGCTCAGCAGGTTACGAATCCAGCTAATATCCATGAGGATACAAGTTCTATTCTAGGCCTCACTCAGTAGGTTAAGGATCCAGCGTTGCCTTAAGATGTGGTGTAGGTTAAAGACATGGCTTGGATCTGGCATTGCTGGGGCGGTGGTGTAGGCCAGCAACTGCAGCTTCAATTCAACCCCTAGCCTGGGAACTTCCATATGCTATAGGGGCAGCCCTAAAAAGATAATAAATAAATAAATAAATAAAATTTGAATTTCCAACACCTTCATTTTTTTCTTCTCCAATTGCTCTTTAGTGGGTGCAATACGCTCATTATTCTTTCTAAAGATATTAAAGGGAATTTTCAATTAAATTCTTCTTTTTCTCTAAATTACTTTTTTTTCTTAAGTTCATCTTTCTTCTTCTTTTTATATGTTTTGAGCTTCTCTCATGTGTCTAGTGAGCTTTTCATCACTTGTGTTTATGAGAAGAGGGCCAATGGCTTCAGGTGGGCAGCTGGTAGGTGGTTCTATAGGTCTGGTACCCACAGGCCTCACCACGGGGTGGGAGAGATGCTTGCTGGCTCCTTGGCGAGGAGGACTCCAGGACTGTTGGCTCCCCCTAAAGATGTACACAGTAGGATGGGGGGCAGACAGGAAGGGGCCAGGCTGGGACTTGCCTGCCCTCCTCCCCACCCTGTCCCACTAGCAAGGGAGTGGGCTTTCCCTCTGGCAGTGGGAGACGGGGTCCTGGCCTTCCTAGCAGGGCTGCCCTGCTTATTTTCTTCTTCACTATGTCAGCAGCTCCCTTAAGCCCTTCTTTGCTTCTTGGCAAGCCTCTCACTCTAGAGGTCAGGAGCTTCATGCCTTTATAGGGTGGTGTTTGCTGTTTGGCTTCGCAGATGAGGCCCTTTCTTACCACCATATGTTCACTCAGGGTCCTGAGTGTCTCGGCATCAATTCGTGTCTTCCTTTCTTTCTTTTTCCTTTTTGTTCTTTCTTTTTCTTTTTCTTTGTGTCTTTTTAGGGCCACACCTGCAGCCTATGGAAGTTCCCAGGCTAGGGGTCTAATCAGAGCTTTAGCCGCTGGCCTACACCATGGCCACAGCAATGCCAGATCCGAGCCATGTCTGCCACCTACACCGCAGCTCACGGCAATGCCGGATCCTTAACCCACTGAGCAGGGCCAGGGATGGAACCCGCATCCTCATGGATACTAGCTGGGTTCATTATCACAGAGTCACAATGGGAACCCCTCAATTCAACTCTTTCAAGTTGTTTCCCCTGAGTGTGTTTGATCTTCTCCTAGCAAGCTGATCCCATTTATTTTCCATTTTCCAGGAATAAAATACCTCAAAATTTCTGCCATGCTGATGCCCCCTTTTCTTATCTTCCAGGGCCTTTAGGGAATTGTGCTACATGAAAAAAAAAAAAAAAAAAAAAAGTATGGCATTTCCAGGACTTCGGAGTATCAGAGCAGAGGAGAGGTGCCGTTTGTTACCTCAACAACCCCATGGCTGATTTTATTTAAATACTGATTCTCTGGGTTTTAATAATCAGTAAAGTGTTCTAGATGGTCAAACATGTTATTGGAAAGTAATGATGATTTTTTTCTTATTTTCAATATTTATAGTTTGTATTTGATTTTCTTTGCTAGTGGCTTCTAAAACAATATTTAAGAACTGTGGTGACAACGCATCTTCACATCTTTAGTTTGTTTTTAATTTTGACGAAAGTGCTGCCAGTGTTTTACCATAAGGCAGGTTTTGGGATTGTGGAGAGATAGGTATTTTGCTGAACTTATCTTTGCATTATCAAGCTTTTTTTATTTTAATTGGAAATGAGCAGTTCTCCTTGTGGCTCAGCAGTAATGAGCCCGAATAGTATCCATGAGGATGTGGGTTGGATCCCTGGCCCTCCTCAGTGGGTTAAGGATCAGGCATTGCCATGAGCTGTAGTGTAGGTCACAGATGCGGTTTGGATCCTTTGTTGCTGTGGCTATGGTGTAGACAGGCAGCTGTAGCTCCAATTCAACCCTTAGCCTGGGAACTTCCACATGCCTTGGGTGTGGCCCTAAAAAGATGAAAAAAAAAAAAAATTGGGGAGTTCCCGTCGTGGCGCAGTGGTTAACGAATCCGACTAGGAACCATGAGGTTGTGGGTTCGGTCCCTGCCCTTGCTCAGTGGGTTAACGATCCGGCATTGCCGTGAGCTGTGGTGTAGGTTGCAGACTCGGCTAGGATCCCACGTTGCTGTGGCTCTGGTGTAGGCTGGTGGCTACAGCTCCGATTGGACCCCTAGCCTGGGAACCTCCATGTGCCGCGGGAGCGGCCCAAGAAATAGCAAAAAGACAAAAAAAAAAAAAAAAAAAAAAAAATTGGAAGTGAATACACAATTTTGTCAGAGGCGTTTTGGGCATCTATCAAAATGATTGTGCAGACTTTGTTTCCAGGCCTATTACCGTAGATTTCTGAATATCGTGTCATCGTTTCTGATGCCCAGGAAGTGTTCTGGGTTGGGGGGGGCGTGATATGTCCTAAAATGAAGGCACCCTCCCTGACCTAGTCTGTGCAATTGCTTCTCTTCTCTGGGAAGGCAGCCTTCCCTGGTGATAGGCCGTCACGGATTCCCATTGCGCTGCGGCTGGAGCATGAATGAGAGAAAATTGAACTTAAAGCCCTTTCCTCCACTGACTCTAAATGGTAGACACTCAGTAAGTGATTGTTGGACTTAAGGGAACTATTTATTTGGTCTTCTGGGGTTGGTTGTAAAAATCCAGCTATCCCAGGAGAGAGACTCCTTCAAGCTTGTGTCCACCTTTCATGAGAAAGCATCTTTATTGGTTCGCTTTAGGTATCTTTTGGAGCAGCAGTTTGTGCCGGGCACTGTGCTGGGGGTTGGCAGAGATGGGGGGTGGCGGGGAGGGTCCTCTGAGAGGAGGGTGGTATGGTGCGGATGGAAAGGGCTTTCGAAGGCTTTCTGGACCCC
The DNA here is from genome assembly GCF_054392235.1 of Sus scrofa. NCBI lineage: Eukaryota > Metazoa > Chordata > Mammalia > Artiodactyla > Suidae > Sus > Sus scrofa. The sequence goes on from NC_139388.1 coordinate 44,498,905, forward strand.
CTCGGAGGGTCCCTGTTTCCCTCACACAATCGTCACTAAAGCACCACTTCCGGGAATCACCTGTTAATCAAAAGTATGCAGTTAAAACATTTCCATCATTATAAAGCTTATTCTGATTTTATTTATGTACTGCTTTTTAGGGCCGAACCTGCAGGATATGGAAGTTCCCAGGCTAAGGGATGAATTGGAGCCACAGCTCTGGGCAAGGCTGGATCCTGAACCCACTGAGCGAGGCCAGGGCTCGAACTCGCATCCTCATGGATACTAGTCAGGTTCCTAACCCATTAAGCCACAATGGGAACTCCCAAGCTTATTATTATTTTAAACTCTCGTTTATTTCACTCTAATCCAAACTACAGATATAGGGCCTGTTACCCTCAAATTTTTTTTAAAAAGGGTTGGAGATTGATCTCTCTCAAATGGAGGTGGGTTTTCTTTCATTTCAGCTTTCTCTTCAAAAATAACTTTTATAGTTTTCTAAGTAGAGAAATGATGCGTGCCCACGACATAATTTAGAAAGTACACAAAAGACACAGTGGTACAATCTCCCCCCAACCCCTTCAGGGTAATAGTTTGTTAACATTTTGTTATAGTTCCTTTTGTTTTTTGGTTTTTTAAATATACATACATATTTTTCTTTCTCCGAACTGGTGTTAAACGGTAATCACAGTTTTCTGTTTCACATAAAATGATGTTACGAGCATTTTCCCATCTTCTGAAATATTTTTTGAAAGCGTGGTGTCAATGCACTGTATTTGCAGCAGCCTTTATTTAAGCATTTTTCCCCTCTTGGACATTTAGGTCAACTCTGACTTTTGTTGCTCTAAGGAGCATTTCAGCCCAGTTTTATCTTCATCACTGATAGTATTCTAGGTTTGTTCTAGGAGTAGAAAGCTGAGTCATAGGTTATAAATACTTTTGAGGCTTTGGATTTATAATGACAAACTGCTTTCCAAAAAAATACTACCGACTTATACCCCTTGCAACACTGCATGTTCCTTATCTGTGGCCAGCAGCAGAGATTGTCATTAGACCTGCACACATAGGGAGTTCCTGTCGTGGCTCAGCAGAAATGAATCTGACTAGCATCCATGAGGACGCAGGTTCGATCCCTGGCCTTACTCAGTGGGTTAAGGATCTGGCATTGCCGTGAGCTGTGGTATAGGGTGCAGACGCGGCTCGGATCCCATGTTGTTGGGCTGTGGCATAGGCCGGCGGCTACAGCTCCAATTCGACCCCTAGCCTGGGAGTCTCCATATGCTGCGGGAGAGGCCCTAAAAAGACCAAAAAAAAAAAAAAAAAAAGAAAAGAAAAGAAAAGAAATGCATGCATATGCATACGTGTGTGTGTGTGTGTGTATGCCCACGCATGCATGCGTGTGTGCACAGGGCTATTTTATAGGCGATAAATGTTGCTCCTGCCGTTCTAAATCAGATTGTGCCTACAACAGACAACACAAAGGAAACTTGGGTGGTGAACAAGAGCAGATGAGAGTGGGCTGGGTAAATGCATCGACAGTGTGAGGTCTGGATAGAAGGAGGCTGGGGCGTCCTGGAGGAGGCCTGGTTGGCCTGGGTCCGAGAAGAGGCAATGCGTTCGCTTTCCTAATGCGCTCACATCTGGGGAGGCTTCAGTGTGAGGCCCGCTCACCGCAGCTCGCCCCATCAGAGCAGGACTCCCGACGTGCCCTCTGCTCCTCGGTGTCCTTGCCAGGCACGGAGAAGCCATCAGTGGCCCGGGGAGCTCAGTGAAGGGGAAAGAAAGCAGAGGGGAGAGGGGACAGAGTACTCCCCGGGTGCTTCTCACCGGGGCTGGAGCAGAGGCCGGACTGGGGTGCCAGCCCCTGGATGAGTCCCAGCCTAGTGCTTGCAGGAGCTGGGCGCCAAGGATGCTGGGTGCCCGCCTGCGTGTGGCAGTCCCAGCGAAGTCACGGGGAACTGCTTGTGAGTGGCTGAGAACAGAATCTGGCTTAATGCTTTTAACAAGTTAATGTTTGTGCTCATGGGCTCTGTGCACATTTAAGAATTAATTAAATCCTTTAAGGAAGTCGTTTATGTTTGAGACCAAAGAAGCCACTCAGGGGCCCAACCTCCCCCAAAGAAGAAGGGCCCAATGGCCCACGGCTCTATGCCTTGGGGGACCCTGCAAGACCGACTTTCCGACACTCAGCTGGACGGCATGCTCCGATATCTTTAACCCGTTCTTTCCACAAGGCTCCAGGGGCGGCATATTAAACTCGAGTTATTTTCAATTTCATCTAAGGTGTCTCTATCCAATGCAGTTTCTTCAAAGTCTGCAATGTGGGATTCAAAATCGCTCAGCATCATCAAAGTCTTAGGAAAATATATTACTAGGAAGTGGAGCTGCTACTTATGTGTTAATTACAACAAGCCCGGCTGCTGCGCAGATAATCTCCAGCGTCAGAAGCATCAGCCCAGGCAATATCAGGAAAAACAAAATCTTTTTTTAAAAAAGTATCCTAAATTCTCCCTTGCACCCTTTGAGAAAAAAGCGTGCTTCCTTGGGAAACTAAACCTCATCTATTTAGTTGTTCTTATAAAGATTTCAGCGATATTTGAAATGTTCTTCTCTTGAAAGGGAAAAAGCAAGGTAGCTTTTCAAGATCCAGTCTGAGGACCACTTTGCTATTTTCCGTTCTTACCTGCTTTTTCAGAGGAGAGTCTGTGGCTCACTTGTTCCGGGGTGCCAGGGGAGACTGACCATGCTTAATACAAACATGTTGATCATACGTGTTTGTCTTTTGGTTGCTTTCACTGTCTCTCCTTCCCTTGTGAGCTGAACCTATGTTTTCAACAGACAGGACCCTTCTCTTCTGTGAACTTGAAGGGGAGCCGAGATCTTATGATGAGGTCCCCGGGGGGGGCAGTGGAGGCTGGCTGCTGGCCTGAGGCCTCGGGGGAGCAAGGGCACCCCATCCTCCATGGGAAGATGGAGCAGACTTCTGACCCTGACAAGGTTCCATGGGCTTTGGAGATATAAAGGTCAAAGACAGGTATGGGAAAGATCCAGGAGGCAGAGAGGCAGAAGTATATAGTTCACATTAAGTTTTTTCTTTAATGGGGAAGAACGTCAGCTTATTCCCACTTATTCAAAACTTCTTGGAGTTCCCATCGGCATGGCTCAGTGGTTAATGCTCGGTGGGTTAAGGATCCAGCGTTGCCATGAGCTGTGATGTAGGTCACAGACGGGACTCAGATCCTGCGTTGCTGTGCCTGTGGTGTAGGCCGGTGGCTACAGCTCCGATTAGACCGATTAGACCCCTAGCCTGAGAACCTCCATATGCCGCAGGTGCAGCCCTAGAAAAGACAAAAAGTCAAAAACAAAAACAAGCAAACAGAAAAAACAACAAAAAATAAACCCGAAAACCCCAGAACTTCTTAAGAAGGTCCTAATCTGCTCTGATCCGAAGGTCCTCACAGGCTAAAGGAGATGCTGTGCTGACCAGGGAGAAGCCAGCCATTGGGGCGCCCATGACAACTTCAGGAGATGCAGGGACCACCCCAGTCAACTAGCTGGGGTCACAGGGTGAGACCTACCCTTCACTCTCCCCAGCCCTCCGGGGGTTCGGGGGATGCCCACTGGCTCCAGTGTGTCTCTAACACCCTCTGCCTTTTTTTTTTTTTTTGTCTTTTTGCCTTTTCTAGGGCTGCTCCGGCGGCACATGGGGGTTCCCAGTCTAGGGGTCAAATCGGAGCTGTAGCCACCGGCCTATGGCCAGAGCCACAGCAACTCGGGGTCCGAGCCACGTCTGCGACCTACACCACAGCTCACGGCAACGCCAGATCCTTCACCCACTGAGCAAGGCCAGGGATCGAACCCTCAACCTCATGGTCTCTAGTCGAATTCGTTAACCACTGAACCACGACGGGAACTCCTAACACCCTCTGCCTTTGTCCGCTCCCTCTGTAAGAAGAGCAGGCCTTGGGCCAGAGCCTGCGGCAGGCAGCAGTATTCAGCCAGAATTTAATAACAATGTTCTCATTTTATTTATTTTTATAATTACCTTTAATTTAGAGCAAGTGATACAAATTTCCATTTAGGGTAATGATATAGTTTCCTTTTAAATGCATTAAAGTAAAAAATAGTGAATTAATTAAAAAAATATTAGCGGGGGTACAAAAACATGGCAAAAATGAGAAGGTGGTTTATTGCAGCGCAGTGCTGTGGCGAAAAGCGTCGGGAAGGAATATGTGATGCCTGCTATCGGGGCGCGGCTGTGGGCCCTGTTACGTGATTTTCGCTTGATTTCTTTTCTGAAACAGGTGAAGGGACCCTGAGCTACCAGAAAGTGGAGGGTTTTAGGGAGCAGAGCTCCAAAGAAAAACCCCTGAAGCCAGGGACCTGGGCCCCAGAGGTTTAAACTTGACTTAAGCCTCAGGAAAGTGCACCAGAAAGACCCCCCTAGAGCAGCCCTTCTCCTCACTAGGACTGTTCATTTTCCTAGCAAGGACTGATGGTGCCTGGCAAACCGCAGGGCCCTATTGCCAGAGAAAAAGGTTGCTAGATGTTAAGACATATGTGATGCGTTCTGATTTTTGTCTCCTCACCTTCCTCTGAATTCTCCTGATACCTTCTTGTAGGACTAGATCCCTTGGGACACGTATTCTGCTCTTCCTGCTCTCAGTTTTGGTATGAGGCCAAGGCTCTGTTCTCTTCTAGAGGAGACTTGTCCAGGCTCGATTCCACACTCCTTGTATCACCAAACACATAAAAGATGCTTAGTCACTCCATCCATCCATGCATCCATCCTTCCATTCATCCATCCATCCATCTACCCAAGCATCCATCCATTCATCAATTCATCCATCAGTCTATCCCTTTATCCTTCCATCCATTGGTCCCTCCTTCCATTCACCCACCCATGCTTTTGTCTCTCCATCCACTCAGTAAATATTTATTAAGCGTATTCTGCATATTTTACAATAAAAATCAAACAGACAACAAGCCTGCTGGGTGCTCCCGGCACTCAGGTGGGCATCGGGGATAGAGTGATAACAGCAGGAGATAATGCTGCTACCCTTGCAGAGTTTATGGCTAATGGGGGAAGTAGAGATCGATCGAATGGCTGTTCTGTGCCAGGTTAAATGAATGAATGCATGAACAAGTGGATCTGGAAATCCCTTTTCTCTCTCACTGCTGGGCATTGGGGCTGGTGGAGTCCAGGGATGCTGGGGGTGAACAAGCAATTTCGTAGATCAGAGGTTGCACACGCAGGTCCCTGGCCAGCTGGGTTTCTTGGAGTGAGATGACAGGCGCTGCAGAGCCTGCTCAATCTGTCCCCAGCCACTGAGGGCCTGCCCAGCCTGTGCGAAGGGCACGCAAGGGCAGGGTTCCCTCCCGGGGGCTCCAGCAGGAGCCAGGCTGGCAGCCCCAGCAGCTGTGCCAAGGCACAGGGCAGGGGAGTGGTCGCTGCAAAGGGCGGCGAGGAGGTGGGGGCAGGTGGGCGGGCAAACAAGCAGGAACATGACTGGGATTCCAGGGGAGGCCAGGCGCTGCGGTGTCAGACTCCCTGCCAGCCATCTGAGCGTGGCCTCTGGAAGACAGACACGGGGCAAGGTTCCCAGGGCCTGGGCAGCACATTCTCCATCCAGTCCCATTGCTCTGCCAGGGGCCCGGGCTGCCTCCTTGCTTGGCTATGTGTACACTTGGGGGGTTGGGTGGGGGGAGGATTGTTCCCAGTGGCTTCCCTGAGGCTTAGCTAATGCCAGCCCAGGGACACTGTCCCCAGGCCATGGGGACGGCTGGAGACAAGGCCTGGCTGCAGCTCATTTTCATTCTCCCTGTGATGCCCTGTCTGCTCCGGGTGCCGCATTTCAGGGGCCACGTATCCAGATGCTCTCACATCTCTGACATGCGCACAATGAGCTGTAGAGGAGCTTGTGCTTGGAGCAGGGGCACTCGGTGGGAACCTGGTCCCTCTGGGGATCTCTGTACAGTGAAGAGGAGGCCGGGAATCCTTAGAGGGCAGGGTGGGCAGAGAGCGCGAGGGGGATGCCGGCGAGGCGGTGCTTTGTAAACCATGCAACACGGAACACTCCAGGTGTCACTTTTCTTCATCAGCCAGTAGATGTCTTTATCGAACGTAGGTAATACAGTCAGCTGAGCACTCGGGGTTCTGCCCTATTACGGGGCATCTTTGGGGGCTGGGGAAGTTGGGAGGCATCCCTCGAAAGTGGCGTCTGGCTGTAGATTTGTTACCCAGGGAACAATCTAGAAGGAATAGCACGTGCAAAGCCTCTCTGCTGAGAGAGAGCCTGTTAAATCCACACCAACCTTCTGAAGACTTCTGGACTATCATGACTTAAATGGATAAAAATCACTTTTCCTTGAAGCAACAAAAAAAGCCCTGCAGGAAAGACCCAATGGTAGAATTCCAGATCCCTTGGCAAATGGCAAGCAGACAGCTGGGCCGGATGAGAAATGCAATCTTAGTGCCTGCTGTGGAGGCTTATTCTGTGTCCAGGGCACACACAAGAAGGCTGAATCTCCTTCTTCCCTTCACACCAGACATTTCTAGAAAAGCCTAGGCCAGTGTGTGGCTCAGGACCCTGGGCTATGCGTGGAGCCTTCTGGGGGCATGGCCAGTCTAGATTTGAATGAACTCAGTGGAAGAGAGCAAAGATGGAAGTGAGTTGTCATGATCCTGAGCAGGAGGAGGCTGGATGAGCTGAGTAGAAGATGAGCAGTGCAGGGGGTTCTGGAAGGGAGGAACCCTTTTATCAGCCAAGACTCCTTTGGTTTCAAGCGACGAGAAATTCAACCCAAATTGGCTCAAGGCACTAGGAGAAGATGTCACTGCAATGTATGTAAATGGTTCCGCTTCAGGTGTCATTTGATCCAGGAGCTTAAATTATGTCACTTAGGAGCTGACGTCTCTCTTGGCACTACATCTATGCTATCGCCAGTGGCTTCAGACTCTTGGGAGCAGAATGGCTGCTGACGTTCCAGACCTTGCAGGAAAGTGTCTGAAGCATCTCGAGCTCCCTAACAAGCCCACGTCCTCACTCTCATTGGCTGGAATTAGGTCACGTGCTGAGCCTTGACCCTATCACCAAGGCCAAGGGTTGGAATATTCTGATTGGCTCAAAGGAATCCCACAAGCAGGATCTGAGGCGTGGTTACAGCCCACCCAAACCCCAGGACTGAGGAAGAGAGGGCTTCCCCCAGGCGGGGACCAGTAGAGGGTGTGGGTGGAGGAGATGGATGCCTGCCTATTTGGTGAGGAGTCTGTCTGGTTAACTCCGCTCCCCAGTGGCGTGGACAGGAAACCATCCCCAGGAGCGTGCAGGAAGTCCCAGATCCCAGTAAAAGTCTCCAGCCCTGGGGGTAGTGTTTTCAAGAAGCCCCTTCCCAGACAGAAGGTTGGCCCCAGTGCCAGGCTCACCTCCCAGCAGGGCTGTGCTGATGCAGGGCTGGGCACACACCCCAGCTGGGCTCGGGTGTGGCGGTGGGAGCTCCCCCCTCCAGAGGTGGGCTACCTCTGCGAGATCTTTGTCACACTCGAGGGAGCTACAAACAGGTAATGCTTGGCTTCCCCAGGCCTGTGTTATGAAAAGCTTTGAGTTACAAAACGCTCTGGCTATTAAAAACCTGCTACTGACTTTAACGGCAATAAAATATCTGCTGTTTATGAGTAATTAGCCACTTCTGAAAAAGAGCTCTATTCCTTTAAATTTATGGGGTGCCTTGATTTATGCGTTTCGGGGGGGATGTCATGTTACATCACATCAACCTGATGTAATTTGATGCAAATCAAACACATGGACGAGCGAATGGAAACATTCTCTCCTGCCTCCTGAAGTGTGTTTCTAACTGGGGTTCTCTTTGGCCCCCACTCCATCCTCTCTCTTCTTGCCTGCTTTCTCAGGAATGCAGGGGGGGATCCTGAACTTCTCTAGTCCCCTGTGTGCTGGCCGCAGCCTCAGACCACCTCAAGGGGGCCTCCTGGGAGGATCTCACAGCCCCGAGGGTGGCAGAGACTCAAACAGCAGCAGCTGGTTCATGAACTTCACGGGTGCTCCAGGCTCTGCAGAAGCTGGGAGGCTCCAGCTAACAGGCTTCCTGATTGTAAGGCCCCCAAGGTTGCTCAGTACACACAGGACATGATATAATCAACAGCCTAATTTTATATTATCTGATTGCAGAAGGAATTATGGAAAAAAAAGAGAGAGAGAGAGAGAGAGAGGGAGGAGTTCCCATGGTGGCACAGCAGAAATGAATCTGACTAGTATCCATGAGGATGTGAGTTCGATCCCTGGCCTTGCTCAGTGGGTCAGGGATCTGGCATTGCCATGAGCTGTGGTGCAGGTTACAGATGCTGATTAGATCCTGGGTTGCTGTGGCTGTGGCGCAGCCTGGCAGCTGTATCTCCAATTCGACCTCTAGCCATATGTCCTAAAATGCAAAAAAAAAAAAAAAAAAAAAAAAGAAAGAAAGAAAGAAAGAAGAAAGAGAGAGAGATTGGTAAGTTGGGGGTCTGGTGAAGGAAGGTGTATTGTTTAAGAGTCTTTTGTAGCTGCTGGCCCCCATTGGGCTGCTGAGGAGGTAGAGGCAAAGATATTCCAGAATTTGAGGGTTACACTGTTCATCTGTTTATTTGCGCATTAGTTCTTCTTTCATCCACCCAACCAGCCAGCATGTAGTTAGCACCTACTAAACAGGTAACCAAGGGAATTCAGATATAGACACTTATCTGCTAATGTGCCCTGTAGCCTTAGGTGGGTCATCACCTAGCTTCTGGCCTCAGTTTACCTATCCATGAAATAGGCACATCGGGCCAAGTGACTAAGGACCTAAAGCGTCTCTACAGTGTCTCCAGCTTTGCCACCTCACCATCGTCTGTGCCTCCCTCCCCTCGAGAGGCATGGCTCTGCAGAGGGGAGCAGGGCGCACAGCTCTCATTCATGGGCCCCCACACCCTCAAGCAGAAGGCGAAGGAGAGTGGTGAGAAGTGAGACTGCACGGGGAGGTGGAGAGGCCATTTGGTGGACGTCTTTGGCATGAATTCTCATTCATGCTGCAGGGAAAGCAGTCCCGTTTGATCTTTGCTCATCATCCTTAAATGGAGATGGCCCGGGGGTGCAGGGGAGAGTCGCCAGACATAGGCTGGCAGGAACCTGTGGGCCATTGTCCCTCGGGGAAGGGGAGCTCGTTGGCTGGGTCCAGCCGTATCCACCGTACATGAGCTGCTGCCCTGCAGCCTGGCTTCCTGGCAGGAGTTGAATGCTTTCTAATAGGTTCCTCTGAATAAAAGCCGAAAGCATGTGCTTCATCGTCTCACAGCAGGGCCTTTGCTTGGGGAAGAACTTTCTAGAATGCGCACCTTCCTAGGCTGGCTTCCGGAAGCCTCTGTCAATGGTGTTTAAGATCTGGCCTCATGGCCCTGGGTTGCTGCCTTTGGAAGGGAAGCCGGGGATGGAGACCAGGCTCCGCTGGGGATGGAGCCCAGGCTCCGCCTGGGCTGTGCCACGATTCCACAGAGGACGTCTGGGGTCCTTACGAGGCCTGGGCATCGCTTTTCCTATCATTACTTTCGAATGGAACCTTGCTATTGTTTTGAGTCTTTTTGCTTTCTGGTGAGGAGTGACATTTTTATGGTCATTAGCCAAATTCCATTGCTTCTGTGAATTGCCTGTTTCACGTGCCTTTTGTCCAGATTTCAAACGGGGGTGTTCAGCTGGTCCTCATTAGCGGCAAACGTGTATAAACATAAAAGAAGGTAAGGTTATTAACCCCTTGACAACCACACCTGGGCCTTGGGAGCGACGGACTCCTGTGGGACTTGGGAATGGTGACTGCCCGGGATGGAGTGGTTGTAGGTTTGGACCCAGACCTGGAAGTGTGGCTGGGCAGATGGTCCCTGAGGTGGTGCCAGCAGAAGAGGTAGCCACGGGACCCTTGACCCAGGGCTTGCCCTGTGCTAGGCATGGCCTCAAGCGCTTTACATGCATGACCAAGGTCAGTCCGCCCAACCACCTGCTTATTGCCCCGCATCACAGGTGCGTGATGGAGGAGGTACCACCTTGGAGCTCCTGGGCCATCTGTTCTTTTGGGAATAAGACACAGCTCATCTTTGGCAGCAGTGGGCATGTTTCCTGTCATCCAGGGTCCCAGAAAAGAGACCCCTCTGAGACTCCTCCCACCCAAGGAGTAACACCAGCCGCCGGGTGGACGGTTGACCATGGTCACGTCTAAATGCCATTTGCTGCTTCATACCTGGCCCTGAAGGTGAAGAATGCCCCACGGCTTCCGAAGGCCCCTCCTTAGGAAACACTTCCAGTCCACCAGATGTGAGGGTGGGAGAGATGCTTGTGTCATGGTTGTGACCATAATGTGTAGCCTGTCCAGGGCGGGGTGGACCGGCCCCATGCCCATGGCCCCTGACCCCCACACTAATGGCATTTCCATTAGTGAAATGCTGATTTTTAAGGTCAGCCCTGGTGTTCGGTGTCGGTGAAGTTCAACTCCAGCCTTTGTCTGTGATTGGGGATGCTTCAGGATCGGAGCTTGGCTGCGAGGTCCCTTCCTTGTCAGGTGGGCTGCGGGGACATAAGTCAGGAGGCAGGAGGAGGGGAGCGGCCAACCTGGCTGACATCCTTGGTTGACACCTGGGAAGCTGTGACTCAGAGAGGGGCCAGGGCCTGCGAGGCCAAAAGCTGTCTGGGCTGGGGTGAAGGTGGGGATCCCGAGACTCGAAGAGTGCATGGGGAAGTCATCCTGGGGAGTCATCGATTCTAGGCGCCCTCCCAGACCTGCCGGGCAAGCTCTGTTGCAGGCAGAGGAGGGTTGTGGCATAGGGTGCATGTCGCCCAGAGGGGGCATCCTGCTGCTCTCGTCGGCCCCCTTAATCCTGACTGTGTGTGGGGACCTGGCTCTTGGGGTGATGGGATCTAGAGGTTGGGAAGGGCAGTATCAGCAGAGGTTCAGAGTGGAGCAGTCTGGAGGAAGGAAGTGGCAGTGTCCTCCTGACCGTAAGCCTGGCCTGAGGGCCACCCCTGCTCTGGGCACTTAGAAAAGGAGGAATGAGGCCAATGTTCCTATCATGGCTCAGTGGTAATGAACCCGACTAGGACCCCTGAGGATGTGGGTTTGATCTCTGGCCTCACTCAGTGGGTTAAGGATCTGGCATTGCCATGAGCTGTGGTGTAGGTTGCAGATGTGGCTTGGACGCTGTGCTGCTGTGGCTGGGGTATAGGCCGGCAGCTGCAGCTCTGATTCGACCCCCAGGCTGGGAACTTCCATACGCTGCAGGTGCAGCCCTAAAAAAAAAAAAAAAAAAAAAAAAAAAGAAAAGAAAAGAAAAGAAAAGGAAGAACGAGCTGTGAGCATTGCCCTCAGAAGCCTCCCAATCTCCTGACCCTTTGGCGAGCTGGCGAGTGAAAGGTACTCAGATGTTATCAGTCTCTGTAGCTGATATTTCTGGTGTGTCTGCCCTTTGGATGATGAGACGTCTGAGTCTTTGCAGAGCCCTTCACAGTACCTGGCATACAGTGGGTAGCTGGGAAATGAATGAATGAATGTTTGCATGAGCAGATGTGAGGATACTAAAAGAGGCAGAGCAGTCAAAAGGAATGTGGGTTGGAGTTCCCGTTGTGGCTCAGCAGGTTAAGAACCAGATAGTGTCTGTGAGGATGCAGGTTCAGTCCCTGGCCTCTCTCAGTGGGTTAAGGATCTGGCATTGCAGCAAGCTGCTGCAGAGGTCACAGATGTGGCTTGGTTCCGGCATTGCTGTGGCTGGCAGCTGCAGCTCTGATTCAACCCCTAGCTGGGGAGCTTCTGTATGCTACAGGTGTGGCTGTAAAAAGGGGGAAAAAAAAAAAGGAAAGTGGCTTTATAAAGGGCAGATTGAGGGGCTTGGAGTGTCCATTCAGCCACAATCTGTAGGTACATGTCATGTGCAAAGCCTTAGGTTTGGGTCAGATATGGGTTCCCAGAGGTCTCGGACAGGGTGGCGAGGCATGAGACAGGGACCCAGGTAATCCACCATGAAGTGGAGTGGGATTAGCTCTTCCTGGGGGTATAAAGGGTGGTGGGTAGATGGTGGCATTTGAGATAAGGCTGCATGGAGCCAACTCGCACTTGGCTTGGGCCCTGAGGAATAGGGAGAGTGGCCTGGGGTGTCTCTGTCTCCCCCAGTCCCCTTCTCTCCCCAAGGAGAGATGCTGTGGACCAGGCCTGCAGCATCTGTTGCTTGGTCTGTTCGTTCATTCATTCATTCATTTCCTAATTCAATCATTTATTCATTTGGCAAGTATTTGTTGAGTACATCCTCTGTGCCTGGCTCTGTGCCCATGCTGGGGGCACCCCAGGGAAGCCAGTGGTCATGGTCTTTGTGGAGCTTCTGGACAAGTATACAGACAGAGCCAACTCAGTGTGAAAGCCACGGTGAAGGGAATGGGGTCAGCCGGGAGGGGATGGGGTCAGACAGGAGGACTTCCGCCCTGGATCTGGCACATCAAGGAGGACCTCCTGGGTGAGGTGGCATCTAATCTACCAACAGCAGACAGGACACAGGGGACAAGTGGAGGTTGTAGGGAGAGTGTGCCAGAGGGGCTGAGATGCACAAAAGGGCAGCAGGTCCCCTCATCTGCCCCCCCGCCCCCGAGAAAGGGGTTCTCTCTCCCGATGCTGACAGATTTGAACAAGAGCTGGCAGAGGCCGCTCCCTCCTCCAACACATGCGAACTGTTGGAAGTGCATCTCCGTCCCTGGAGTCTATCTGCACGTGACAGTGACACCCATGGCTGGCACGGCAGCCCGGCCCTGCCAGCAGATGTTCCTGCCCCATTGGTCCCAAGCTCAGGGGCCGGCCTTGTCTCCTCTCCCAGGAGTCTGGGGTGGCCGAGGCCAGGTCAGACCAGCCTGGTGACCTGCACAGAAGCTGGAGATGCTGAACCAGGGATTCCAAGGCCCGTAGAGGAGCGAGGCCCGGGCCTGCCTCCGGCCAGGCCCCATCTGTTGCCGGCAGCAGAAGCCCCACTGGGGCGCCTGGGATTTTGCTCAGTAATGATTGTGTGTGCTTATGAGATGATGTGTATCTGAGCTTAAGTCTCCGACAGGTGCCCCTGTGAACGAATCTCCCTGGGCCGGCTTCTCTGAATATTTCACCATCAGCCCCTCTTTGATCACTCTTGCATATGGGCATTCTACATTTTATTTAGTTTTGTACCGAATCACATCTGAGGCTTCTGTGAAAGGAAAATAAACTGTTTGACACGATATCATAGTCCAGGAGGGCTCAGACCGAAATGGCTTTAATCAGGGGTGAAAGGGTGGTGAGGGGTAGCTGGAGGGGCTATGGGGAACCCCTCTGTGTCGAGGACCCCTGTTTTGTTCTAGGGCAGCGGCTGTGTGCGGAGGCTGAACAGGGAGCCGAGGCGGGTTAATAGGGGATTAAATATCTAACTTCCTGTCATGACCAAGTCTGTTTAAAAAGGGAGAGAGAAAGCCAGCGCGAGAGAACTAATCAATGCACTGCATGACAACTGCTGGAATCTTTCTCAGTTTTGCGGTATCATTTTAAAGGTAGGGTATTCATTAAAAGCTTAAATATGTGTGTATATATATATAGTTTATATATATAGTATACATGTGTGTATATATATAGTTTATATATATATAGTATATGTGTGTATATATATAGTTTATATATATAGTATATATGTGTATATATATATAGTTTATATATATGTGTGTATATATATATATAGTTTTTGTTGCTTTCCCTAATCAGGTGGACACAGTTCAGATACATCAATTACAACAAAATAGGGGATGATTTTCTTCTCAGAGCCTCCCATTTGGGGAGAAATGGAAGCTCCACTAGATAGTCTGGGCGCTAGGGGGAGGGGCCAGGGCAATGGCTCACAAAACGTGGTCCATTTTTGTGATGCTCCGGGTCCCCTCCCTCTCCTGTGCTGTGATCATCAGAAGCTCAGAGGATGGCCTTTGGTAGGATGGGGTCCTCCAGGAGCTACAGGCTTGGGGCTGATAAGACACCTGATCTCATCAAGCCCCAGCAGAGGAGAGGAAGAAATGTGACCTCTGAGAGCCGTGGAATGAGGCACCATCTTAACACTGTCTTAACAGTTCCAGAGAAACGGCATGGGAGCTCTGGGGACTGAGTGATGGCCTCCCACCTTGGGCAAATCCAGGAAGACTTCCTGGAGCAGGTGACACTAGGATGGAGCATGGAGGGTACCTTTGGACTGCACCTTTGGAGGGGCTGGGGTGGGCTGCCAGATGCATAGAGTGGGCTCTCTTTCAATTTTTTTTTTTTTTTTTTTTTTGCTGTTACAAAGAGGAAGAGTGGGAACCAGTGCCTTCTTGCAAATTCTAAGTGCCCCTTCTGTCTCCTGCACAGGGAATCCCTCACCATGATGAGAACCTTGGCCCTCGTGTGTTTGGTTTGTGGCCCAGGAGTCTATTTTGGTCTTTGGTTTTCCTCCATCTCCTCTGATGCACCTTCTGCGGAAAACTGCTCCTGTGTCACAGCAGTACCACGGGCATGTGTTATGTGACAACTCCAGTGAGGGCTTCTTGAGGCCCCGTTTTGCCCAAATATAAACTCCATGCTGCAGGGATTAACATTCACGTCTACCCCTGCCCATGTCCTGTGTCTTCCTTGGACCATTTTTTTTTTTTTTTCAATGGTTTCACCTGCAGCATATGGAGGTTCCCAGGCTAGGAGTCGGATTGGAGCTGTAGCGCCAGCCTACACCCCAGCCCCAGCGACACCAGATCCGAGCCGCATCTGTGATCTACACCACAGCCCACAGCAACGCTGGATCCTTAACCCACTGAGCAAGGCCAGGGATCAAACCTCATCGATGCTAGTCGAGTTTGTTACTGCTGTGCCACAACGGGGACTCCCTTTTCTGGAACATTCTATGCCGAGTCCCGATTTTGCACATGCTGATCCCTCTGTGTTACACACCCTTCCTCCTCTTCTCTGCCTCATTCAGGGCGGTTCCCAGACATCATCCTCACTGGTCCTCCTTCCCTTCTGTCTCCTGCACCCCTTCCCCATCACACCCAGCCTCAGCTCACCTTGCAGGGTCCTCTGTGTCAGCACTGGCCCCTGGTCTGTGGTTTTCCTGGGTCTTTCTCCGTCCCTTCCCGAGTCAGCTTTCAAAGGCAAGGACCTGGTCTTGCTTGCATATCTCTAGATTGGCTCCACTTCTTGCCAGATGCAGACATGAAAAAGTGTTTTTGGATGATGTGAGGCCCACTTTCCAGTTAGACCGAGAAAGTTGGCAATGAATGAGGTTCTTTTTTTTCCCCCTTCAGTTCCTTATTTCCAATATACACATATTCCAGGTTTGCACACATTAAATCATGGTATTTCATGTTAAAATCAGTGCACCTCATTGAATGAGTGTTTTTTTTTGTTTGTTTGTTTGTTTCGTTTTTTTACAAAATAAAGGTGTCTATTTTCTTCCATAACAACCTTCTGGTGAATTCACATCCCAATAATGTCACTAGGAACCCATTTACTTTTTTTTTTTTCACATTAGTTATTATTATTTTTGTAATTGTTATTTCCCCAATACAATTTTTTTTCTACTGCACAGCATGGTGACCCAGTTACACATACATGTATACATTCTTTTTTCTCCCATCATCATGCTCCATCCTAAGCGACCAGGCATAGTTCCCAGGGCTACACAGCAGGATCTCATGGCTAATCCATTCCAAAGGCAATAGTTTGTATCTATTAACCCCAAGCTCCCCAACCACCCCACTCCCTCCTCCTCTGCCTTGGCAACTGCGAGTCCCTTCTCCAAGTCCATGATTTTTTTTCTGTGGAAAGGTTCATTTGTGCCGTATATTAGATTCCCGATATGAGTGATATCATATGGTGTTTGTCTTTCTCTTTCTGACTTACTTCATTCCGTATGAGGGTCACTGGTTTCATCCATGTTGCGGCAAATGGCATTATTTCATTCTTTTTTCTGGCTGAGGAGGATTCCATTGTGTATATATGCCACATCGTCCTAATCTAATCGTCTGTCGATGGACATGTGGGTTGTTTCCAAGTCTTGGCTATTGTGAATAGAGCTGCAATGACCATACAGGTGCATGTGTCTTTTTTAAGGAAAGTTTTGTCTGGATATATGCCCAAGAGTGGGATAGCTGGGACTTTTATGTGCCTTGGTTATGCCCTTCCTCTTTCAGCCTTTATGCCACCCCCAGATGAGGGCCCTTTCTGGATCTAGAAGGCTGCCAGGGGCTGCACCTGAGAAAGGCTTTTGCACAGACACAGTCTTCTTTAATTTAAATGCCACCTTTTCTCTCCTACAAGCCCATTTGCTGTCCCAAAACCCTATGAAATATGTGGGACAGTTAGTATCAGTCCACTTTAGAAGCAAATAAACTGAGGCTCGGGCAGGTGCCTAAGGCCACGCAGATGTCAGTGGAAGACCAGCAAAAGGATGCACGTGAGTGGTACTTCCAGCCCCACCTGTCCCCTCGCTCCCCTTACTGGTTGGGAGACTAACCCACCTGACACAGGACAGGAGCAGGTGGGATAATACATCTGCCCTGATGGATGTTGCACAAACAAGAAAATATAAATAAATGTTTGTGGGACCCTCTCCCCAACCAGTGATTGAGAGACTTGCGGCACTTTCTGCATCCCCTCCCCCGCCCATGCCAGCCCCCTGACACGCTTGCTCTAGAATGTACTGCCTGTTCCCACTTGTGGGCACACGGGGTTGTGAGAGCTCTGGCTCCTTGGCTTCCTTTGAGCTGTCCCGGGAGCTGAGGCTGCCTTTCATTCCACACATTTCTTTCTTTTTTTTCTTTTTGGTCTTTTGTTCTTTTAGGGCCACACCTGCGGCATAAGGAGGGTCCCAGGCTAGGGGATGAATCAGAGCTGTAGCCGGCGGCCTACACCACAACTCGCAGCAATGCCAGATCCTTAACCCACTGCGCAAGGCCAGGGATCGAACCCTCAACCTCATGGTTCCTAGTCGGATTCGTTTCCACTGCACCATGACGGGAACTCCTCATGTCTTGAATGAAGGAGCTGGCACCTGTCAGCATCCAGCCCAGCAAGACTGAATGTGGTGTGGACATCTGGAGGCAGCCTACCCGCCTCACCCCTGCCCGTTAGGGTGTCCGGCTTGGGCCCTGGCGTCAGGTGTCCCCACCATGCCACCTTGGGGGCTTACATTTTTGGAGGCCCAGTTTCCTCATTTTTAGTGGGAGGCTGGTGAGGTAACTTCCATCCAAAGGCGCGTGAGGTGAAATGAGATCATGGTTGCAAAAGTACCCAGCAGGGTGCTGGGCACACCACATGGCCATAAAAAAGGGGAATATGGGAGTTCCCATTGTGGCTCAGCTGTAATGAACCCAACTAGTATCCGTGAGGACGCAGGTTTGATCCCCGGCCTCGCTCAATGGGATAAGGATCCAGCGTTGCCGGGAGCTGTGGTGTAGGTCGAAGACGTGGCTCGAATCCCGCGTGGCTGTGGCAGTGGTGTAGACTGGCAGCTGTAGCTCTGATTGGACCCCTAGCCTGGGAACCTCCATATGCCTCGGGCGCAGCCCTAAACAAACAAACAAACAAACAAAAAAGAGGAAGATGCTGAGTATGAGGAAGGGGGTAAGGACAGGGGCTCTGTTGCTAACGTCGGCGGGGACGATGAGGGTGGTGGCTGCAGTGGAGATGATGGGGGTGACAGTTATTGCTCTTTGCAGGTTTTTAGTTTTTCTTGAGAGATCCTGCTGCTTGACAAGCCCGTAGCCTTCATCACTGCCCCCTGTGAGATGGTTCTAATTCGATCTCCAGCATCTGCTGCCTGGCTTTGTGTGATGTAGGTAGGCGGTGAGCCAGGAACTCAGACCAGAGAGGTCTGCTCTATTCTCCCAAGATGACCAGGAGAATTCTCTGTGGGTATTTTCCTTTCCTCTCTGATGGGCTCATGATCAGCCTCCAGTTCTGGGCTCCAGTTTTAACCTAGACTCCGAAAGCCAACACGCTAGAGGGACCTGTTTGCCCTTGACAATTCTGAAATCATCCAAAGTCTTCAAAGACAAGACATTTTTGACTCCTCTTTCTTTTCTTTTCTTTTTTCTTTTTAGGGCCTCCCTTGAGGCATATGGAGGTTCCCAGGCTAGGGGTCGAATCAGAGCCACAGCTGCTGGCCTACACCACAGCCACAGCAGCACTGGATCCCAGCCGTGTCTGCGACCTACACCACAGCTCACAGCCATGCTGGATCCTGAACCCACTGAGTGAGGCCAGGGATTGAACCCACATCCTTGTGGATACTAGTGGGGTTCGTTAACCGCTGAGCCACAAAGGGAGCACCCCCTCTTTCTTCTTCTAAGTCCTCCAACCCTTGTCCCACCACTCAGGAAGCTGCCTGGTTTTCTGTGGGGCCCCGGTTGAAGCCGGCCCAGCTGAACCCCATTTCCCATCAAAGGCAGCGAAACCCCTGGCTTTTTGGCCAACGTTCCATCTTCAAAGGGAGACGGGGAAGTTCGACCCGTACCTTCCAACCTGACTTTCCTGGCTGCACAATCGCCACCCTCTGCAGCCCTATTTGAATATCATCTTTTCATTAATAAATTCAGCAAGGATTTAACTGTTTCTGGCCCTGTCTCCTAGCATTGTCTACACATCAGTCAAACCGGAACAGGTCACCCGTGCTCCCCTCCTGTTTATCTATTAATCATCTGGCAAATAAACCACTCAGTATCCTGCCCACCTCAGTAACGTTTGTGATGTAATTTGTTTGGATGCCCAAATGTCACCAGCGTTGATTGTAAGAGATGAAAAAATGTACTTGCTCAGCATAGCAAGCTCTAGGCCAAAATGTAAGCATGAAATCTCTGGTTTATTTTTGTAATAATGTTTACAGCTGTTTAATGACCCTGAAAAGGTTCAGTAGTCTGGTGTTCTGTATTTCAGCACAGGAGTGTATTATGCTTATAACAACCTTGGTTAAACAGTTCGAGCTACCACAATTGGAAAAATGGTCTTTAATAAGAAGCCATTGTAGTCTCGGTGAGGTTGGTCTTAATTACTGCTTACCCTAAGTGTGAGAAAGCTGGGTGGGGGGCGGGGAAAGGGTCAAGGGTCATTTGCAGCCTCAGGAAGCAGGTCCACTTACTGCCCAAACTGCACACTGGGACATGATTTGGGGTAGAACCCACAAGCGTGTGTGCATCCTTTGCCGTGAATCTGTGTCCCATTCAGTGACCGGTAACACTGGGGGCTCCTGCAAGGTTTCCAAGGCAGCAACTTTACCCCGTTGATAAAAAAAGGACTATTTAGTTGTGCTTGGCTAGACACAATATTTGAGTTTTAAAAACCCCGTTGAAATGGTTATTTTGAAAGTCATTTTATTTCCCAACTCTTCTTTTTTTTTTATGGTATGAGGATAAAACTCCTTCATGCAACTTACTGGCAAGATCTATGTTTTGGGGGCTATTCATAAGATTACTTTTTTTTTTTCCTGTGCTAGCAAAAGGAAACTGTGTTTTTGTGTAACATTTATTTAGACTTGTAGCAGCTGGCATTTCTGGTGTCCTGATAGTTTTAAATTTCATTTTGAGTGAAAGATACAATTAGGTTCTCTATGGGAAGAGTTAAGTGAAAACTTTTGTCATTGATATCACAGGAAATCGTCTTGAAGGCAGAAATGCAAAATCAAAATAACCATTAGCTCCATCAAAGGCGGCTGAATGGCTCACTGTACCTGCAATGATGGGGTGATGAGACAGAATGTATTTTGATAATCTGCGCATCCAATGGTGGCTTTCATAGGCTGAGAATACCCTTGCCACGAAATGTGAAATTGCACAGCTCAAGAAGAAACCCTCTAGCCTTCGGAAGCTTCCAGCTGGGGCCTCTACCTGTGTTCAGAGGTGGGCCTGGCACTTCCACAGCGTGGTGAGCCTGGCCACCAGGACTCAGGCCCGAGCCTGGTTCTCCCTCCATATGGACAGTCGGATCCAGGGCCCCACTGCCCCACCAGGATCTCAGGCTCAGGAAAGATCAGGACTGGGGGGTGGAATGTGTGGTGTGTCCTTGTTGGAAGGATGGCAGTTCCCAGTGGCCTCTATCCAACCTGGGGGAGGATGTCTGGCTGCCTCTCTGCATTGGTTCCTTCCATCAGTCAGCCAGGAATTTTTTTTGGTGGCGGGGGGTGGCCGTGCCCGTGTTGTATAGAAATTCCCAGGCTAGGGGTCAAATAGGAGCTACAGTGGCCAGCCTATGCCACAGCCACAGCAACGTGGGGTCCCAGCCGTATCTGTGACCTGCATCACAGCTCACAGCAACGCCAGATCCTTAACCCACTGAGAGAGGCCAGGGATTGAATCTGCATCCTCAGGGATACCAGTGGGACTCATTTCCACTGCACCACAGCAGAAACTCCCTGGCCGGGATTTATTGATCTTCCTGCTGTGTTTTGGGCTGGGGCCACGAGCTGAAGGCTCGGTGAGCTCTTGTAGGTGGTGAGTCCTTTGTTTATTTGCTTTTACGTGTGCTAAGGGTTTTCCCACCTGGGTGAGAGGGTTGGATGAGTTATTTTCTAGGCTCCCCAGAAGGTCCCAGGTGCCCAGTGACCTTAAGGCCAGGATCACGGCCCACCCTGTGCTGGCTCTGGGCATTTTTTTTTTTTTTTTTTTTTGGTATGGCTGCACCTGTGGCCTATGAAAGTTCCAGGCTCAGGGTTGAATTGAAGCTGTAGCTGCCGGCCACAACCATAGCCACAGCCACAGCAATGCTGGCTCTGAGCTGCATTTGTGACCTATGCTGCAGCTTGTGACAATGCCGGATCCTTCACCCACTGAGCAAGGCCAGGGATCAAACCTGCATCCTCAGGGATGCTAACTGGGTTCTGAACCCGCTGAGCCACAACGGGAACTCCTCTCCTGGCTTCGTAATGTGGGTCCCTATACCTGCTGGAACACAGGGTAACAGCTCGAGAGCTGGGTCTGGAAGTGAAGGCGGGGGTGGGGTGGGGTGGGGGTGGGGGAGATACGTAGGATAAAGGGCTTGCAGATGTCAGTGGCCATGTAGGGGCAGTGCTGCTGCTCCTGCAGTGTCTGCCCCCTTTGTCAGGACAGGGGCATGTCTTGCGGCAGGAGGCCCTGCCAAGGACACACATTCACTGCAGACCTGGGAAGAGGGAGCAGGGTTCCCAAGGGGAGGTGTTCTCCCTGTGCTTGCCCCCTGAGGCTGGGGGGAAATGGAGGAAAAGCGTCTTTTCAGCAGAATGACAAGCCCCGCAGGCAGCCTTGCCTCCCAGCCCCGTGAGCTCTTCCGGCTGCAGTTGGATCCAATGCTTTAACCTTAGGATAAGTGATCCCTTAATATTCCCAGGAACACCCTGTAAGGAATTCCACTTGGGGAACCGCTACCCTTCCCCCAACACTCACACTCACACACACACACACACACACACACACACACACACACACACACCCTCTATGCTGCATGCTGCAGCTGTGATGATTTCTTCTCTCTCTAAACTTTGGATTCAGCCCCTTTGGGGCCTTTTCATTGCTTCTGTGTTATTGGTGGCCTTGCCTGCCCTGGCCCCCTGGACTCAGAGGCCCTTGAGGGCAGCGACATAGAAGGCCGGGCAAGTATTTACAGAATGGCTGAGATACGGGGTAAATGAATTCCGGATGGGTGAAGTGTCAAGGCTGGAAAAATTGGGGCCGACCCAGGTTTTGCGAGTCCCAGGCCGGGCCTGGGGCCAGCTCGTCCTGCCTCGGCTGCTTTGGCCCGGGGACAGCACACCAATTACCTCTTGCTCTTTCCAAGAACTCACACTCCCCTTTCTTGCTCTGAGCCTCGCAGCTGGCACAGGTTATGGCTGACCCATGGCAGGCCTGCACCTGCTCGTGGAGTCGCAGGGTGTCAGGTCTCAGGAAGCATGTGAGAGATCGCCTGGGGCAGCCCTACCTCGCCGTGGGGCTCCGCACAAGCTTTGCTGGGGCTCTTTCGAGGGGCTGAGGGCAGTAATCCTCAGAACATCTCCTGGTGAGCTGCTGGCTCTGCTGAAATTCTGGGTTCTCCCATGGGTCCCAGGATGGGTGAAGTTCTGAAGGGGTTGATTGCTCTCTGTCCCCCAGTGCCGGCTGCTGGGCCATCAGTCGTGGTCCAAGCCTTGGATGGGCCACCATGGGTCCATATCGTGCAAGAGCTGCTGGGGGGGCGAGGCTCTCCCTTGGCCTTTTCTGGACCCCCAGGTTCTGAGTGGGAGCCCAAGACCCTTCTGACTCTGACAGATTCTGACGAGTGGATGGTCAAGGACTTGTGCAGAAGCTGAATTTGAGTCCCACAAAGTTGGGATGAAAGTGGTTCTAGGACAGGCCAGCCTTCTTGTATGGGCTGTATTGACAGGGTCTCTTCACTTATTTATCCATTCAGTTAGGGTGTTCTGAGCCTACGGTGAGCCAGCTCTAGGCCCTGAGGCTTCATCAGTGACCAAGGCAGACAAGACCCTGCCCTCATGGAAGAGAAGCACATCTGTAAAAAGGTCAAAAAGAAACCTTTTGGAGTTCCCGTCGTCGTGGTGCAGTGGTTAACGAACCCAACTAGGAACCATGAGGTTGCGGGTTTGATCCCTGGCCTTGCTCAGTGGGTTAAGGATCTGGCGTTGCCGTGAGCTGTGGTGTAAGTTGCAGATCCCGTGTTGCTGTGGCTGGGATGTAGGCCGGTGGCTACAGCTCTGATTGGACCCCTAGCCTGGGAACCTCCATATGCCGCGGGAGCGGCCCAAAAAATGGCAAAAAGACAAAAAAAAAAAAAAAGAGTGAAAAAGAAAGAAACCTTTCCCGGGGGTAAGTGCCATGGAGAAGGAAGGAAGATGATGGGGGAGAGAGGCTGTGGGGATGCAGTTTTCTGTGAGGTGGTGGACATGGAGGGCTTTGGAGAGAAGGGGATATGTGAGCTGAGATCTGCATGAGGAGTCGGGGTCACCTGTGCCTTTGCATCTTCTCGAACGTTCTATGATTAGCAACGGTACTCGAAGACCAGTTGCTGAAAGAGGGGTATACAAAAGCTTTGTTGACGCTGAAAAAAAATTTTTTTTGAGCATAACACAACCATTCCATGTACAAACCTAACTAGAAAACTCCCCGAGTTTGTTAGTTGGCAAGTTGAGCCGTTGCTTGAGCAGCACGAATGGGGGAGGGCGGGGGTCTTCAACCTGAGGCTGTTCATCCAACCTGATTCGCAGTCTAGCTGCATTGCATGTTCAGCCTCCTCTCCCTCCTGCTGAATTGGCGTCAGCTCAGCAGCAGTAACCTGAAAATAGCCCGTCTTCCTGGATTCATGTCTTCTGAGCTGGCCAACTGGGCAGCCTTTGGAAGTGGGCCATCCGTGTTGGCTTTGGACTTTCCAAACTTCCCCAAGAGCTGTTGGGTGGGATTCTGAACACTCCCACGTGGCTTCAGGTCATGATCTGTGTGTGCTCAAGAGAGGAGCCAGTGCAGCTTGGATGGGGCTTGAAGGTGGAGAAATGGCTCTGGACAGGGCCCTTTCAAGCACTAGTCCTGCTCCTGCAACTTCTCACACTGGGCCTGCTCTTCCCTGCTGGTCAGTGGGAGCCATGAGTGCTGGGGCTGGCCACACTTGTCCTTCAGGGCCTAGCACACAGCGGGAACTCAGCAGGTTTGTTGAATGAATGCAAGACTCTCCATGAGAAATGACTCCTTTCTGACCAGGCTCCAAAATGAGCTTTTTTTTCCCCCCTCTTGTCTGGTTTTTTGTTGTTGTTGTTTGTTTGTTTAATGGGAGGGTAGGCTGTCACCAGAGACAAAAATTAAAGATGGAAATTGGAAACATTCTTTTACTGCAAGTGACCCCAGGCCTCTATGTGTGTGTGAGTGTGTGTGTATGTGTGTAGTTTTCATGGACAGTTAGCCCTGCACCACGGTTGCAGTTTCTCTCCCTCCTGGAAATAAACAGCATGTCTTTTTTTTTTTTTCTCCTCTTTTGCAAGATGGACTCACAGCCTCTGTCCTCTTGCCAAGGAAGTCAGGTCTCCCCTTGGAGACCCTCCATCCCTGTACAGTCTGCCTGGCAGGAAGCCCAGTAGGCAGCAGACCCCACTGGAGCTGAATGTGTTTCCTCTACCGTTGAGCTCTGTCCCCACTGGTCCCCCTGGGGAATTGCTTGGCCCAGGAACCCGTCCTGGCTGGGGTTAAGCGGTACTTCTGGACCACCTGGCTGGCCAACACATCTAAACACTGGGATACAAAGGGGATAGATGTGCAATAACTTTCAGTGGCAGGAAACGAATTTGGACTCCTTCAAGGGGAAGACCGATCTGGAACTAGAAGGACTCCAGGCACGGACTCATGGCCTTCCAAAGTTGAGCTCCCCACATGCTCTGATATGGAGGGGGCCATTCCCTCTGCCCCACCCCGGAACGGGCTGGTATTAGCTGTTCTGCACAGGCTGGAGAGGGGCAGAGAGGACTATTAAAGACAATTATGCAAACCAGCTTTGAGTGTTAGTGTTTAACAAACAGCTTTGAGTTCTAATTTTCTGCAAAACACATACTGCAGGTACCATTTGTACTCATTACTGTATATTGGGAAAGTTATTAAAAACACTCAAACTTGGTGGAGACTTCCTATGGCATCGTCCCTGGATTTTAATTGGTTTTTATCTGGTTCTATAAAAGATCTCTTTAAGCCCAATCAAAGTCTCTGCCACAGATATGGTGCCAGTTGAAGGATAGGAGAGCCTGCTCTGTGGTGGAAGTCTCTAGCCCCTACCCAAATTCGAACAGTCTCAACAATCCACTTAGATTCCATCATGAGATAATTTATTCTTCTTTTGATGGGCACAGTTTCCAAAGGACCAAATAACAGCGTTTCGTAACATAAGGGTTAAATCTTAATCTCTGAGGTTTGCAAAGCCGCTACTCGCAGTCTCCTTAAAATTTAATATACCTCGTTAATGCTTCCTTGCAAACACTGAAGGATTTTTATGATTATAATCATGTGTTACAGCACCTAGTACTGTTTCTAAGCAGCATACTAATCAGCTTAATGAGATATTACTGCACTTTTTGTTGACTAAAGCAAAATCCCTTTTATTGTTCTAAAGCCTGTCCTTTACTTTATTTTTTCCCAAAACATTATCTTGTTTTATTATGTACCAGTAAATATCGTGCCATTGGGTTAGTTTTTTTTTTTTTTTTTTTTTTGCCAAATCATAAAATAATCTCTTTCATTTCAGACTGGCAAATGTATCGAATATAGTAACCAGAAACACAAGTTCCAAGTGAGTCTGTTTGGTCTTGCCGTTTGAAAGGCCACTCTCTGCTCTGTGGCAAACTTTGAACTGAACCAACAGGTGCAGGTGCTCCATGGGGGGAGAGGAGGAAAAGTTTAACACGTAGACCCTTGATTTGTTATGAGGTGTTGAAAGTGGTAAAACATTAATAATTTAAATGTGAATGAATAATTGCCGTCTGTAAATAGAAAATACAAGGAAGACGATCTATCGCCAAAACAAATTGGAGGAGCAATGCCATATTGCATAATTGGCATTTAATAATTCATTTTTTTATTATTGTTTTTGACTATAATTCCTTAGCATTATTATGTGTAGGTAAGGCATGAAATGCAAATTCCCCCCAGCTGATGCTGTTGATTCACTGCGCGCCGCGGTCGGTACCTGGCATCGATCTGAACTCTCTCTTTATTTTCAGGAATGGAAGAAGCCAGTCTGTGCCTTGGAGTGTCCTCGGCGGCGCCGGAAGCTGAGCCCCATCTGAGCGGCCCCGTCCTCAACGGCCAGTATGCCATGAGTCAGAAGTTGCACCAAATCACCTCCCAGCTCAGCCATGCCTTTCCTGAGCTCCATCCGCGGCCCAACTCTGAGGAGAAGACCCCCGCGCCCCTCGACGAGAAGGCCCATGTGCCCATGAGCGGCCAGCCCATGGGCAGTCAGATGGCGCTCCTGGCCAACCAGCTGGGACGGGACGTGGACACCAGCCTCAACGGGAGGGTGGACCTGCAGCAATTCCTCAACGGGCAGAACCTGGGCATCATGTCCCAGATGAGCGACATCGAGGACGACGCCCGCAAAAACCGCAAGTACCCGTGCCCACTGTGCGGCAAGCGTTTCCGCTTCAACAGCATCCTCTCCCTGCACATGCGCACTCACACCGGCGAGAAGCCCTTCAAGTGCCCGTACTGCGACCACCGGGCGGCACAAAAGGGGAACCTCAAGATTCACCTGCGGACCCACAAGCTGGGCAACCTGGGGAAGGGGCGCGGGCGCGTGCGCGAGGAGAACCGCCTGCTGCACGAGCTGGAGGAGAGGGCCATCCTGCGGGACAAGCAGATGAAGAGCAGCCTGCTGCAGCCCCGGCCCGACCTGAAGCCCCTGCCGCATGCCCAGCAGACCCCGCTGGCCGCCTGCAACCTGGCCCTGCCCGCCAACCACAGCGTGTCGGACGTGGCCAACCCGGTGCCCTCGCCCAAGCCGGCCAGCGTGCAGGAGGAGGTGGTGGCCCCAGCCGCTGGCTTCCGCTGCACCTTCTGCAAGGGCAAGTTCAAGAAGCGGGAGGAGCTGGATCGCCACATCCGCATCCTGCACAAGCCCTACAAGTGCACGCTGTGCGACTTCGCGGCCTCGCAGGAGGAGGAGCTCATCAGCCACGTGGAGAAGGCCCACATCACGGCCGAATCGGCCCAGGGCCAGGGCCCCAACGGCGGCGGGGAGCAGTCAGCCAACGAGTTCCGCTGCGAGGTGTGCGGGCAGGTGTTCAGCCAGGCGTGGTTCCTAAAGGGCCACATGCGGAAGCACAAGGACTCCTTCGAGCACTGCTGCCAGATCTGCGGCCGGCGCTTCAAAGAGCCCTGGTTCCTGAAGAACCACATGAAGGTCCACCTCAACAAGCTGTCGGTGAAGAACAAGTCCCCCAGCGACCCCGAGGTGCCTGTGCCCATGGGCGGCATGTCCCAGGAGGCCCACGCCAACCTGTACTCCAGGTACCTCTCCTGCCTGCAGAGCGGCTTCATGGCCGCAGACAAAGCCAGCCTGAGCGAGCCCAGCCAGCTCTACGGCAAAGGCGATTTGCCCATGAAGGAGAAGGAGGTGGTGGGGAAGCTGCTGTCCCCCATCTCCAGCATGGCCCACAGCGTCCCCGAGGGCGACAAGCACTCCCTCCTGGGCTGCCTCAACCTCGTGCCGCCGCTGAAATCCAGCTGCATCGAGCGGTTGCAGGCGGCTGCCAAAGCCGCCGAGATGGACCCCGTGAACAGCTACCAGGCTTGGCAGCTCATGGCCAGGGGCATGGCCATGGAACACGGCTTCTTGTCTAAAGAGCACCAGCTACAGCGCAACCACGAAGACACTTTGGCAAACGCTGGAGTTCTGTTTGATAAGGAGAAGCGGGAGTACGTGTTAGTGGGAGCAGATGGCTCCAAGCAGAAAATGCCTGCTGATTTGGTTCACAGCACTAAAGTGGGCAATCAGAGGGACCTGCCAAATAAGCTCGACCCTTTAGAAGGCAGTCGGGATTTTTTGTCCCACGGGCTGAACCAAGCTCTCGAGTACAACCTGCAGGGTCCCGGGAGCCTGAAGGAGAAGCCCACCGAGTGCCCGGACTGTGGCCGGGTGTTCCGCACCTACCACCAGGTGGTCGTGCACTCCCGTGTCCACAAGCGGGACCGCAAGGGCGACGAGGACGGGCTGCACGCGGGCCCCGACGAGCGGCGCGGCTCGGGCAGCGACCAGGAGTCCCAGTCCGTGAGCCGCTCCACCACGCCCGGCTCCTCCAATGTGACCGAGGAGAGCGGGGTCGGAGGTGGGCTCTCCCAGCCCGGGAGTGCCCAGGAGGACAGCCCACACCCCTCCTCGCCGTCCTCCTCAGGTAGGTTGCCAAGGGGAGATGGGAGGGGCAGCAGCTGGTGCAAGGGCCCTCCCCGCCCCCTGCCTGCTTCTGCGTTGGCCTCGGTGGGGAAGGGCCCTCGCTGCCCTTGAGAGTCAGCTCCAAGGTCACGGTGGCATGGTGGGGTATGTGCACCTTGCTTGTCTGCCCTGCCTCGAGGGAAGGCTGTTCTTGCAACCCTTTGACCTTCCCTTGGACACTGGCCCCTAAGTTGACCCTCCTTTCGTGGTAGAGATGGCCAGCTGGTACGTTTGCCAGCGGGCATAGCCTACCGTCTCCCCTGCGAATGCCTAGCCGCATTCCATGTCCCGGCCCTTGTCCGCCATCGCCTCTGGAACCTGGGAGCTGCTGTGTGGCTCCATCCATGGACGTGACTGTGTAATTCAGACCCTCACCATCTATCCCACTAAGCGTCTGCCCGTAATTCTCTTATTTGGGCCCCTCGTTGCCTCTCCCTGGACCAGGCCTGCCTCCAATCCCCTTCCAAAAGTACAGCTTGGCTCATCTGTCAGGTGCCTCTAACTGAAGAACCGCGCCATTCTCTTCCGATGGTTTGGAAAAGCACAGGGGTTTGAAACACAGATGCGCGCCTTCATGTCTTAAATTGGACTGTGTTACACGGGCGATACAGCTTTGGGGTCTAAAATAGCAAAGCAGAAAATCTGTCATCAAAATGTCTGTGAAATGCTGAAGCTTCCTGGCCCGGTTTAGGGGGGGAAAAAAAAAACGAAAAAAAAAAAAAAAAACCCCACTAGCCAAAGACAGCTAAATTAAAATCACTACCTAACAGCAGGTAAGCTTGTTGCCTCTATCCATATTTCCAAAGCCCCTTACTAATGGATAGTAAATTGAAAGTTATATCTCTAGCCCTTTATAAAGAAAGCATCTCGCTAATACTGTAATCATTCTGCAGCCTAACAACAGAGGAAATCATGCCATAACAAATACCCTGTTACTAATGGCAACATTGATTTCTGCAATCAGCCATTAAGTCTAGAAAATGAAAGACAGTTTGAGGCACCTCAAGGCACTGCATTGCCCACTGCTAAAGATGTGGCAGCACGCTGTTGAGGGTCATTTTTAAAAAGTTTTTTTTTTTTTTCTCCCTTTTTCTTTTGTCTTTTTTTTTTTCCCCTTCTCACTTCTGATAAATATTTCAGGATGGGAGGCACGTCACTGCGACCCTTATTAAGTAGATGCCACTTGAGTTTTGTTGTTCTTGTCATGCTTCTGTAGACCCTTCTTCCAGGACGAAATTAGTGCTAAAATAAAGTGTGAGTCTGCCGGCTTATTGCAAACCAGTGAAGAATTGTTAAGACACATAAATCTGCACTGCACATTCCAGAGATTCCGATAGCACTTAATGCCGCTGCTTAAATACCCATGAAACACACTGTCTACTCCTGGAGTCCTAGCCTTGTTTGCGATTCCCTTCTGGTGAGACACTCTGGGAGAGCCTAACAGGGAAACTCTGGTGCCACGGAGGGGAGGGGGTAGGCCACCCTGCCTGGAGGGACCACCACCCAAAACTTGAAAGGGAAGGGTTTTCCAGTGTCCCTGCCTGACAGGTGGTGATGCTGAGATGGATTTTTGTGCCTGGAGGCAGCAAAGGGCCGGGCATCCCACTGGTGCCACTGTCGCGGGGGGGGGGGGGGCTATTTCCGGCCTCCCATGAGTAGTGAGGAGGTCCCCTCTCCTGGGGAGTGTCATCTCACGGTTTGGGGGCTTTGGGGACCTTTCA
The DNA here is from genome assembly GCF_054392235.1 of Sus scrofa. NCBI lineage: Eukaryota > Metazoa > Chordata > Mammalia > Artiodactyla > Suidae > Sus > Sus scrofa. The sequence continues at coordinate 44,528,550 of NC_139388.1, forward strand.
GGGCCAGAAAGTGGAGCAGCGCAGACTGGCTCTCCCAAGTTTTTGGAGTGACGTGGAATGAGCACTGACAGATTTTCATTCCTCTCCCAGCCCTGCTGAAATGGAAAGGTCTCAGCAGAATATTCCGACACCAAATGTTCGGCTCTATTAATGACGTGTTTACCGTGTTTTTCTCACCTTCTGGCCAAGTGATAGCCTCATGCTATTTCTATCTCTGTTGTTTCCATCTCTAAATACTCTGTTGAAAAAAAAAAAAAAAAAAGCCCATTTTGCTTACAAGAACCAACTGGGCCTGGGACTCAAATGGGAATTACCCTTGAGTTGTGGTTATCGTCTCACTTTTATTTCCCTCATTGAAGTATCGTACCGTTGTGAATACTGATTCTTTCATTTCTGGTTGACTTCTTTGTTTTCTTCATATTCAAATGAGACCCTTTCATAATTTTCTGACTAAGTAGGGAAATTGATGGCATAGGAATAAGCAGCCCACATCAGCTGCACGCCTGGGCCATTCAGGTTTCCCTGGGATTAGGACTCTTAACCAAATCGGGTTAGTCTTCCCTCTTATTTCTAACAAGTGTGACTTGTGTAAAGTGTGATTAAAATACGCATTTAAATAAAAATCGCGACACAATAGGTATTTTATTATTACCTGTTAGAGAGAAACCTGCAAGGTGAAGGGGAGGGACAAAAAAAAAAAAAGAATCTTTAAGCCCTTAAGTAAAGAAAGAAGTCCTTATTAAGGCCTCTATTAAGAAATAACTGCAAAACACGGTTTTACAAATTTCTCAGACTGCAGAACAATGTTGCAAAACTTAATTTGCATCCCTCGCTTCTTTTTGTGTTGAAAACTGGGTCAGTAGGGCCTGAGAAACTATTTTTTCAGATCGTAACCAATGAATTCTTCTTTATAAATCGCTGCTCTTAACATGATAGTCGTTCTGAATTCATCATAAAAAACCTTTTTACCGAGAGCCTCTTAGAACAGATCTCCAGAAGAAGGCTTACAATGAGTGGCAGAGACGTCCTTTGTTATCAGATGTAATTCTCTGCAAAGGAGGATTGGAACGGAGTGGCTGTTTAAAAATGTCTTGCTCAGACCGAGACGAAGAAGGGGTCAAGTTTGCAATCAAACAGTTATTGCCGAGATGGGCGACTGTCACTGGCTGGGCTAATGTGGGATGCAGCTGTTTGTTATGTGAGCAAAAGAATGTTTGAATCAGTGAACATGTGAAAATGATTCCAGTGAACCAGAAAATGTGTTTGTTCTCTGGCTCTCCAAACTGCTGAGAACCAAGCTTAAGATCAACTGTGAAAACTAGGACCTTTGACAAATTGAGGGGTCATAGTTTCTAACAGAAAACGGACCAAACCAGTCGCACAGATCACTTCCCCATCTTTCCCCTTTGTCTTATTTGTGTCCTTGCTGTGGGTTGGACGTACTGTTAGTTTCACCCCACCGTCGGTGTCATTCCTGCCTCCGTGCACGGTGCAGAGGGACTCGGGTTGGAAAGCAGCAGCTTAGACATTGGACTCTTTTATGACATTTAGAAAAGCGGGGCGGCGCCTTTGATGCGCCCTCATTTCTGGCTCGCGTGCAAACCCTCTGATGGCATTAATCTCTGCATCGTTCCCTAAAACCCCGTCTAAGACTATGCTCGGATGCCAGCTTTACCCTGAGTCAGAAGGCGACCAAAGTTCTGTCTCTTTAGGTCTTGCTTTGGAAATCCCGCTCAGAATAATTCAAACTTAATGTACTAAGAAACGATACTGTTCATTATATCCAGCAGGGCCGTTACCTTCTGCCTCCCCCATAATTTTGGAGAGGGGCTAATTGAAGTGTTGATGGTGGGAAAGGGGTAATTGAATGCGCTGACCCTCTGTTCATTAAATAAAGTCGGCGAAGTTCTGTGGATCAATGGAAAGCCAGCAAGAGACGCAAAGATGAAAATATTGTTAACCCCTGCTACTTCTGGTATGATATTTTGAGATGGACAAGGATTATTTGATCAGCTGGCCTAGAAGCCTTGCGGGGTCTTCTTTTGTTGCCTGAGCCGCATTCCTGAAATGCTGGGTCTCCCGTCCTCTGCTGGCCCATTGACCGCAGCATCAAAGGCCTTTATCCAGGGCTCCCTTGCATTTACATCGGGTGTATAGTGATATGATAGATTTTCTTTCTTTTCCACCTCTTTTTCTCCTGTGGCTCCTCCTCCCCGCCCCCATGCGTGATAACCACTGCCTGCTCCACGCAAACAAATCCGGGCACCCAAAAGAAGGGGAAAAAAAAGAAGAAAAAGAGAAAGAAAAAATTTAAGTCTGAGGATTAAGATCTTCTCTTTTTTTTTCTTTTTTTTCTTTTTTCTTTTTTCTTTTTTTTTTTTTTTTTTTTTTGCTTGTGCATTCCAATTGTTCTTAAAATATTTGGCAATGTCAATTAGTAACTGAGCAGAGTTAGCTGATGAACACAATTTTCCAGTAGACTGAGCACCCTATTGTTGCCGAGCGAACAGCAGATTTCTGAGGTCATTATCATTCGCTGGTTGCTTGGCCCAGCTGCTTCCTGCTGCAAAAGCCAAACTTTATACTGGAGCTCGGGGATGGCATGCAGCAACAGGGGGCTGGGAGGGGGAGAGGGGAGCTGGCTGCAGAGCCGAAGACAGTCATTATCAGCAGAGGAAACAGAAAGTAAAAGTTTCCAGGCCATTCCAGGAAAACTCCCCTATCAGGCTTCTCCCTCCCAGCACCTTCCACCTCCAGGCGGGGGAATTAAAAGGAGCCGGGGACGCCCCCTGGGCATTGTAGCCACTAATCTCTTTGCTGAGCAGAACTTTGGAAAACAATAATCCCATTTACAGATTTGCCTCAAAATTGTTACCCCAATCTAAGGCATGTGAGTGATTTCCTCCTAGAGAGACCCCTCCATTTTTATTAAAAACAGAAAAAAGGAAAGGAAAACAAGTCATTTCTTTAAAGCTGCAATTAGTGACTTGAAATTAGTAAACTTGGGGATGACAAACAGGGAACATTATTTCATTTGCCAGAGGGACCTTTGGAAAGTCTGACATTCCTGTAAAATCAAATTTAGCCTGGAAGGCTCCCCCTGCCTGCCCACTCCAGCTTCCTTTTTTTTTTCCCGCCCACCCCCTCCCTCCCCAGCCTTTAATTTGGGAGCTGGTTCAGTGAGATGAAAAGCTGCACTTTTTTAAAAGCTCAGCTGTTAAAACCGAGCGCCATATGCAGCCTTTCCGTCCCAACGTGGAAGTGTGTGCAGGCGGCCGCCGTGTTTGCGGAGATTTACGGAGGGTCGGCTGTGTGTGCCGAAGCTGTGCCCCAGGCAGATGCTGGTGGGGCCTTGAGTCCCGGGAGCTGCCCCCGCCTGGACTAACAGGCTGGCCAGACTCGGACTGGCTCCCGGGGAGAGTCCAATGGGCCAAACAAAGGTCAGGGGTCCAGGGGAGCTCGCTCTGGTCTCTCACCTTTCTGCTGGGTCCCCCGGGGGGTGGTCTGCCCACTGGGCCTGGTGCTGGAGCTGCTGGAGCTGGGGTTCAGAGGCCCTCAGATGCTGATTCACCTCGCCTTCCTCCTGCCCTGGGGGCCGGACGCCTGACAGCAGCTCCTTTTTAGAAACTTCCCATCACACCATCCATGCCCTTTGATTTGTCTGGTGCCTGGGAACATGCAATACCACTCTGGGGCCCCGGCTGTCTCTCTCACCCTTTTGCGTGGAGCTGTAAATCCCACTTCTGCCGGGCTGCCCACGGCGCTGTCACTTAGCATCTCAGAAAGAGAGGAATCGTACCGGCTCTAAAAGTCTTCAGATTGGGAGTGTGATATAAGAGATGTGTGACCTGAGATCCCAGAAGCCAAGCCTTTTTCCTCTACATCCGTTCCCATGAATTCCCAGAGTCCCAGGACGCTGTCTTCTGTCCCAGGGATTGACTCCTACCACAGGCAAGTCCTGCCTTGGCCGAGCCCCATGGCCTCCCTCTGCCCACCTCAGGACAGGCACCGCATCATCAGTGTCCCCCTCGGTGCTCTGAGGGTCACAGTGCTCAGAGGGTCACTGAGCTCCTGGCCTGAGAGCTTGGGGAGCCTGGGGTGCCCGCAGGGCCACTTCCTCTGTCTGCATGTTAATAGGAGGAATGGAAACATCCATTGAAATCTAAATTTACTCGTACTAGGAAAAACACAGATTCCCTAAGGACAGGTTACAATGAGGCAAAGAATTAAGCAGTGCGTTTTCAAAATGGAGCATGATGCCTTAGTTGTATGATTGCTGTGAACTGGAATATGGGAGATTCCGGGCTCAGGTCCTGGCCAGCGCGTGGGGTGTGTTTGCTTTGCCGATGACCCTAGTGTGGCCTCTGCTTGCTGGTGTGGCCAAACGTGGGTATCATCAGCTCCCAGGAGCCGCCTTTCACCCACCCACGTTCTTGCTGTACCTTCAGATACCTGGGAGCGCAGGTCCCAATGGGAGCGCAGATTCCCCATGGGTCCACAGGGCCAGCAGCCGCTCCTGCAGAGTGGGGACAGCCTCTGTCTCGGGGGGCGTCTGGGGTCCGCCTGTTCACCACATCCCTTCTCCACCTGGCTGCGCATGTTTCTTGGGCATGAAGCTCTGTGCTCTGCTTCTAAGAAGCACACTCCTGAGAGGGTAAAGCAGGAATGTCTCCTGCTTCACACCTCCGCCTTGCCGAGGTCTGCCCTCCTGTGAGAGAAGGTTCTGGTAGGTGGCTCTGATGTCTCAGAGGGATGGAGGCAGGGACAAGCTTCAACAAGACTCCTGTTTTACTGATCCTCAAGCATCCCCTGGATGGGAGGGGGAGACGGCTGGGGTACCAGGGATGTGAGACGGAGAGCAGAGGGAGACCTGGGAGGGCCCGGGTTGGAAGCCCTTGGCAGCGTCCTGAGCCTGTGAGGTCGGAAGAGGAGGGAGCCTAAACTCCCCTCACTGTCGCGCTGTTTTGGAGCATTGATGGTAGGGGTGGAGAAACACCTGCAGAGATCCGGAGATTGAATTTGTGCAAACATCCCAAATTCGTGATGATTGGGCTGGAACCTTTGCCATCTGCGACCTGTGGGCCTCCTCGCTGCCCTTCTGGGTTCCTCACCTCCCTCTCCTCCATCGGCATCCGACAGCGCCTCCCCCGCCCGCCCTGCTTGGACCTGGCTGGCGGCGCTGAGGAAGGAGGCGGCTGGCATGCTGGCATGCAGAGGAAATGGGGATCTCCCAGTGGGGTGCAGGGCAGGTGGTGGGGGGCTCTCCGTTGTCCCCAGGAAGCAAGCGTCACAGCAGCTGAGAGGAGCCCGTGGATCCCCCTTGCCTTTTCCTGGCAGGACAGGGCGACGGCAACATTTACTTAAGCTGTGGAGCTTGGCACTGCTGCCGCCAGGCGCCATCTGGAAAGCCCTTCTCAGAAAGCCGTGGACCCTCCCGAAAGAGCGCAGGGGAGCAGGGCTTGGGCAGGGCTTTGGGGCTTTTTTCTTAGACCGAACCTGAGCCGCGAGGCACCTGTGCAGGGCTTGGGGTCCCCTGGGAGCCACGTTGCTAACGCAGGTCCTCCCTGGGGTTCACGTGGCTTTTCTCGCTGCTGGGCCTCCTGGCGGAATTCGGAGCCAGATCTGGTGTAGCTGTTCTTTGTCAGAAGTGCCCCCGGTTTCCTGGGGCTCTATTGTCATTTATTTATCTCGTATTGCATTTTGCTTCCTGTTTTCACCCTAAGTCCTGGTCTGTCGTGGGTGCAGAGGTACGGAGCCCACCGAGACTGCCCTGGTTATTTACCGAGACAACCCTGCAACCACAGGGCTTGTCACCATGATGCGAGACATGAATAGGGGGCCTCTAAAATGGGCTGCGGAGGCAGGATGGAGAACTGGGCGGCTTGGCTTCTGACGAAATGGGGCCCACTAAGCACGGAGCTTTGCCGTGATCCTCTCTCTGCACCACATCTTCAAAACCAGCAGAGCCTCCCAAACATTGCAGGTCTGAACACTCCCTGCAGCTACCTGATGGGTGGGCCGAGGCCTGAAGGAAGCTGTGTGCTCGCAGGGGCACCCGGGGAACAGAGTTCACATGCCCGGGTCTGTTTTCTTTTCCCACCCCCAGAGGAAAATGGTGCAGGCCTGGCTTCCAGTGGGACCCACCTCTTGGTTGCTGTGAGCCTTGGGGTTTTTGTGTGACATGTGCCATGTGTCTGGGAGACGTGAGAGGCACAGCACAAGCTGACTCCTTGGCTGGGCCGCCCGCTGTGCTGCATGGGGCTCCGGCACTCCTCTTGGGGGTGCCCAGCCAGGTGCTGGCTGGAGGAAGAGGGTGGTGGGTGGGCTTGGCTTTCGAGGCCTTGTCACTGGCTTTCCAAGGGTGGGGTCCTGTTGCAGCTTTTCCTGGGAGGCAGGGCATGCCCCGGGGGAGACAGTGATGTTTTCCTCTGGGCTTTGGGTGCACAGGACCCCGCAGAGGGTCCGCTTCTCCCCCCTCCCTGGGAGGCGCCTCGCTGGGCTGGGAATTTGATGACCACTGACCTCTCTCTTGTGGTTTGACCTCGGTTCCAAAGCCATTTGATGTACGCAGAAACCAGACTCCCCCGGTGGCGCTCTCTTCGCTTCATTACAGTAATGTCCCAAAACTCTTAACTCAGGGGCTGTCATCGTGGGTTTTGGACACCCTCCGTTGTCTTCAATCATCTTGAGAGGCATTTTGGAAAATGTCCAACTTGCTTATGTTTAGTTCCACGTAAAATGCGTGCAGGGGTTGCTTCCTTGAAGCAAGACATGTTTCTCTTTATTGCTAAATATATTCTGTTCCATTTGCTGCTAAACTAGGTATTTGAGAGTTTTTTTTTTTTTTTTTAAAGTAATGTGCCCTGAAAAATGGAAGGGATCCTTCAGCCAAGCTGCTGTGCGATATAAAATAATCCCGGGGATGGGGGGGGGAGCTGGGGGGGGAGCGGGGCTCGGCAGGATGGGTCCCTTCCCAGCTGGGGCCTGACCCCCTCTGAAGGGTCCTGTACATGTGACCTCAAACCCCTTCCACTTGGTCTCCTCCTAGAGGGACACGTGCTGGCTTCTTTGTTGCTATTTTTGTTGTTTAGTGATGTCGTTAAAAATACTTCTGGCTTAAAGTAATTCCTGTGCACCTCGGACATTGAGAAACTACACATATCGACCAATAAAAGTACTTGTAACATAGAGGTCCCCCACCATGCAGAGACGACCACGTGAACATTCTCGAACATCCCTCCTGAGGACTTTTTGTGCACTGAAGGAGGAATTTAACAAAATAAGAATCACACCGCACAGGCTTCTTTATGATACAGTTTTTACTTAGATACGTGTCACGTTATTTGTTGCCATTTGACTATTCAACACAAGGATGGACAACCTTTTCTGCAAAAGGCCAGATAATGCATATTTCAGGCAGTACAGACCACGTGGGCTCTTTGGTAACTCCTCGGTTTTGCCTTAAATGAATGGGGTGCCCATAAAACTTTATTTACAAGAACAGGTGACAGAAGGATTTGACCCATGGGCTCTCCTTTGCAGACTCCTATTCTGTAGTAATAGCTATACTTAAAAAAAAAAAAAAAAAAAAAAGCTGTATGCAAAAAATGTGTCCCTTGAGGACATACTAGACATGTGGAGAAACAAAGGGAAAATCTACATCTAATGACGCATAGTAGGACTTGTTTCCATTTTTTCCTTTCTGCACCTAAATCTTTCTGATCATTTGCACTGTTATTTCCATCAATGGAATTCCTAGCAGTGGGATCCTGGGTCACAGGCTGGCAACCCTGAGGCTACAGATGCATGTTACCCAGCAGGATGCTATGTCCTGAGGCCATTTCTTCCTGTTGTGGCGGTTTTACTGAGAAAGTTCCTCCTAAGGTGCTCTTGAAATCATCTCCCTGAAGCTAGATGGTTCCCTATCACCAAGCAAGTCTGTGACTCATTTCTTCATTCATAAATTCATGCGTTTGTTCATTCATTAATTCATTTATCCATTGCAGGACAAAATGTGTTTAAAGGAGATTCTGAACACTGAGCAATGTGCTGGGTGCTTTGGATGCAGGAATGAGTGGGGACAGGTTGCAGGGTCCAAAGGCCCAGAGCCTGGGGGCCTGGACAAGTCCTCAATGGGAGAGGTAGATGCCCGGGAGGGCGTGCCAAGGCTAGAGGAGACCCACTTGCTTTGGTGCCCACGTTTGTTCCCAAGGGACCTGACAGGGTGATGGAACCTTCTCAGTCACCTCAGTAGCTCCTGTGACAGGTGACTCTTTCCTTCTGTGGAACCTGGCCAATCCCATGACTTCGGGGGAGAGCCCACCCCAGCTCAGCCCCTGCGGCTGGCTGCCCCCTTTCTCCCTGGCTGTGAACTGGAGTTGGAATCGCTTTTTTTTGCTGCAGAAGAGGCCCTGGGGGAGAATGCAAGGGGTCCTTTTGAGGAAGGCCCTTCGGGCCAAGAAGCGGGCCAGACGGGAGCTTGTCAGGGCTTGCAGGCTGTCTGGGCATCCCATTCGGGCAGGGCGCACACCTGGGGGTGGACAGCAAGAAGAGGCAGGATGGAGCGCCACACCAGGTAGTGAGGGGCAGGCTCCGAGTGCCAGCTCACCTGCCCCTGACCGCCCCGTCATTGTCATCAGTGGTTCATGGCAGGGGGAAGGGGCACGAGTCCGGGAGCAGGTGAACGCCCCTGGGGACGCTGCAGGAGGAGCCTGTGAGAGCTTATCAGGCCACCCTGGGAAGGAGGCTCTCTCCATTTCACCCAAACAGACCCAACGGCACCTGCCCATACCTGCCCCACAGAGGATCGGGCGCATCGTCTGGTCCTGAACCCCTGCCATGTGTCAGAATGTCCAGCATCCATGGCTTTCGTCGAGGACAGCACCACTTTTATTTTTGGGCGATGGGACATGAACTCAATACAGACCCGCCGTGAGATTGAGTGGAAACAATTTCCACTTGTACACATCCACCCTCACTTGCCCTTTATTTTCTGTAAAGTAAAATGTCAGGAGCCTGGCTGTGAACCCAGAGACAAATGCAGGTTCTAATGTTTAAGAAACAGCTCAGAGCAGAGCACAGCCTTCGGCCGGAGTTTGGGTTACCCACCCCCCACCACACTCCCATCAGGCTCTAACCACCCTCCTGGGCTATTGGGGCACCTCAGTCCCCTCCCTGGGGGGCCCGGGTGTTCTCATGCACATGGTGGAGTCAGGGGTGGGGAAGCCTAGATGAATCTGAGACCGCTTTCGTCTCACATTCCCCCTCCTCGCCTCTCCCTTTCCGAATGGTCCAAGCCCTGAAGGTAACTGTCAGGGCCCGCATCCCCTGTCTGTGGAGCAGAGAGTAGGCTTTGTAGAGTCTGAGGATGTGGGGATGTTTCATCCATGTCACCTCATCTCGGAGGGGCCTGATGGGGCTGGCGGGGCTGCAAAGACCCCTTTTTAGGCTCCTTTCTTGCCAGGCACCTTCCCATCTGCTCTCCCTGTCCAAGGTCTACAGGCCTTGGGAACAGAGTCCTGCCATCGGAGGGTACCGCAGGGCCCCCCCACCCAGTGGAAGGGGGGGGTGCTTTCCCCTCCTGGGGGGGTGGAGCGTGTCGTGGTCCCAGAGAAGGGCTTTCCCCTCCTGGGGGGGTGGAGCGTGTCGTGGTCCCAGAGAAGGGCTTTCCCCTCCTGGGGGGGTGGAGCGTGTCGTGGTCCCAGAGAAGGGCTTTCCCCTCCTGGGGGGGTGGAGCGTGTCGTGGTCCCAGAGAAGGGCTCCAGGGCTGGCCCTCAGGAGCTGTGTGACCCAGTAAAAGTTCCTTAACCTCTCTGTGCCTCAGTGTCCATGGTGCATTTGTCTCTCTATAAAGTGCTTAGCACAGCCCCAGTGTGAGGAAGGGCTCTGAACACGTGGCCCGTTGTTTGGATTATTTCTGCACTAAATAACACCATGCAAATACAACCAGCTGGAAAACAGGAGACCTGGTCAGTGGATTGGTTGTTGGGAGTCCCACACACCGAAGGGTTGGCCTTGCTGATTTAATTTCACCGAATCTGGCTGTCCTTTGGCTGTGTCCCCAGTAAAATAGTGGGAATCAGTTGGGCTTATCCCATTCTCTTTCCTGGAAGATGATCTGGGGGCCCTTAGAAAGCAGTAACCAATGTAGTTCTGAGCAGGCAGCTTCCTTCCTTCATGTGGATCCACCACAAGATAGTTCAGTCTCTGCCCACTTTCCTCATGCATTTTGTTGCCACAAATGAATCCCAGTTCACACTGACTTTAACTCTGCCTATAACCACAAAGATTTGGTGGCTCAAGCCACCCCAAGGTCTGGGGGATGGTCTGACTCAAAGGCAACACAGATTTAATGGCTCCGATGGTGTCTCCAAGGGCTCCCTCCCCTCAGAGTAGCAAAAAGGCTGCCATCACTCCGACCTAAGGTCCCCAGACCACCAAATAGAACACCCAGCACCTGTCTCCTTGCACATTATGACGTCTTGAGGTATGGTCGATGCCCATTCCTGAACCAAGAGAATGGGACGTGCTCCATGGCTGGCTCGGGGCTGACCTTGGGCAGGGGCAGGGGGCTGAGTGTGATTTTATCCAGAGCAGTAGCTGAGACTGGAAGAGGTGAGATTTCCCACAGAGATTCGGATGGAAGAGGCACAGGGCCTGAGCAACAGAAGAGTGTTCAAAATGCCACAACTCCAGGGTTCTGCCAGAGCCAGAAGCACTTGTCCTCCTGTTCAGAACATTTAAAGGGATGTCCCAGCCTCCCTGAGCCAGGTGGCTTCCCTGAGCCAGGTGGCCAAAGGCCTATAACTGGTAGGGAGGGTGTGCCCCACTGCTCCAGACTTTCAGAGATAATAAGACTGTGCTGTGTGCGAGAGCTGATTCCTTGGTTACTTGCTCGGGTTCCCATTTTTGCCTCTTCTTTTTGTTATTTGGTGCCTTATCTCAGCCTAGAAATGACAGTGGCTGCCACCAAAGTCAACTGATGTGATATGTCTTCCCATATGTCCGTTGTGCCCAGGGTTGGTCCCTAGTGTGTCCCTGCCACCCCCAAAGTCAACCAATGTGACGTGTCTTCTCATATGTCTGCTGTGCCCAGGGTTGGTCCCTGGTGTGTCCCTGCCACCCCCAAAGTCAACCAATGTGACGTGTCTTCTCATATGTCTGCTGTGCCCAGGGTTGGTCCCTGGTGTGTCCCTGCCACCCCCAAAGTCAACCAATGTGACGTGTCTTCTCATATGTCCGCTGTGCCCAGGGCTGGTCCCTGCTGTGTCCCTTCTGTGTGAGCAGAGGGCCCAAGAGGAGGAGAGGTGGCCTGACTTTGGGGAGTGGCCCCCACACAGCCGAGAGCTGGGGTAGCACAGAGAGCAATGGTGACAGCACAGGCCTTCCAGGACAAAGGCCGATTGTTTTCATCCAGCTCCTCCTTGGGGAGGAACCTGGTGACCAGCCAGACCATGAAAGGCCATGGTGGGAGGAGAGAGGGCAGATTGGTCTGATAGGTGACGTTCCAAGGACCTGGCTCCTGGGCTGAGCAGGGGCAGCTTTACCCCCTGCATGAGGCCTGAGTTCCCTGTTGTCAGGGCAGAGAGCAGGGTATTCCCTAGAAGGCACCCCTGGAATCCGCCCTTCCTAAGCCCGCAGCCTGGCAGAACACGGGGTGTCATCAGATTTGTAAGCTGTATTGAGTTACAAAGCCAGGAAGTGGTGGGGCTGGGATTTGAACCTGCGTCTGTCTGACCCCCTGCCTTTTAGTTCCCCTCTTGGGTCAGGTGGGGAATGGGGTGAGCACAGCAGAAGGCAGAAGAAGCCCTGCTCCCAGCCCCATCTCTGGCCCCATGCTGGCTGAGGTCAGCCCTGTCAGGACAGACTCTGGGAAGCTCGGATGGTTCCCCCTCCCTCTCTGTTTCTCTGGGGAGGTGGTATTCTTGGCTTTTCCAGAAAAGAAGAAAGAAGGGGATGGCCCAGTGCTGGCTCAGCTCTGCGGGTTTGACAGGGACCCAGCCCGGGCCCCACACTTAGAGTGAGCTCCCAAAGCTGTGGTTGCCAGGTCACACCCCCCAACCCCTCCTCAAGGTCACATGCACACAGGTCACAAGTGTCTTGTGATCATGTCCCCAGGGTGCCCCTAGTGGCCCAAGACAGGGGATGAAGCCCCAGGAGCATGGTCTGCTGACTCAGGGCGCCCGGCTTTCTTCCTAGGCAGCCGTCTGAGTCCCCGACCCTTCTGTCCCATCGCCAGGCTCCGCCAGCATCATTTCTGTGTCCCTGCTCCCCTGGGCAGGCTGGCATCGGGAGGCAGTCTGGGCATGGATGGTGGGACAGAACAGGACACAGGGCAGAGGCTCAAGGGCTGCACCAGGCAGGGTTGCCCGCTGTCTGGCGGGTGTGTGCTGGCCGCTTTCCCCACCCGACTCAAGAGAGGGACACACCCCATGGGCAGATGAACAGAGAGAGAAGAGGAGGCCTCTGCCCCCCCACCCCACCCCCGGTCAGCACCGGCGCCGAGGTGTAAATTAGGAGGCAGAGTTATCATCCAGGAAGCCTTCCCAAGGAGAGGCTGCCAGCTTCTTTGTTGTCGCTCCTGGTGGCACTGAAGACTGAGCCAAGCGGCCACTTCGCATTGGCCATGCCAAGCAGAACGCTCTGGGCTGTCCCTCTGCCCTTGACGCCCTGCTAAGGTGGTCCCAGGGAAGAGCTCAGTACAGCTGGGGGGCTGAGTCTGCTGCCGTGGGCAGGAGGGGTGGGTCTTAGCAGGTTCACATTGCCCATAGCTTCTGGGAATAGAACATTCAACACACAGTTGTGATTGTGTGTGTGTGTATGTGTGTGTCTGGGTTGGGATGCGGCTATATTTGTGTGGGAGTGATCCCGCTGTCCCAGTGTTGCTGTGCAGATATCCCTGAGCTGGTCTGGTTTTTTGGATGTGGTTGCAGTGGGTGGATGTGTTGCTGTGTGTGTGTTGGGTGTGTCTTGGGCTCTGGGTGTACTGGGATAGGAATAGGTGTGTGTGACCTGGGTTTGGGTGTTGGTGTGAGTACAGGTGGCGGTGGGTTGGGATGTAAGTGGCATTGTGTGTGTGTGTGTGGGGGGGTGTTGGGTGTGGTTCGGGTGAGATGTTGGAAATTGCAGATCTGTTAGTGTGGCTGTGTGGTTTGGGGGGAGTGTGTGCTTGTGTGTTAACCCATGCTAGTAAAGCTGTGTGTTTTGAGATGAATGTAATGGTGCATGGTGTGGGTGTTGGGGCAGGTGTCAGTTGTGTGTTGTGTGGTCAGGTGTGCTGGGGACAGCATCAGTGTGTGCAGGTGCATTGATGTGTGCTTTGGTAAAGATGTGTGTGTTGGGGGAGTTCCCGTCGTGGCTCAGTGGTAATGAACCTGACTAGTACCATGAGGATGGGGCTTTGACCCCTGGCCTCGCTCAGAGGGTTAAGGGTCTGGCGTTGCCATGAGCTGTGGTGTAGGTCGCAGACGCGGCTTGGAGCTAGCATTGCTGTGGCTGTGATGTGTGTGTTGGGTTAAGGTTCCCTTTGTGGCTCAGCAGGTTGAGAAGCCAGCATAATGTCTGGTGAGGATGCGGGTTTGATTCCTAGCCTCCCTCAGTGGGTTAAGGATCTGGTGTTGCTGTAAGCTGTGGTGTAGGCAAGGCAGCTGCAGCTCCTATTTACCCCCTAGCCTGGGAACTTCCATATGCTGTGGGTGAGGCCCTAAAAAGATAAAAAAAAAAAAAAGATGTGTGTGTTGGGGTGTGTATATCCAAGGGTGTCTGCCTGTGTCGGTATGGGTGTAGGGGTGCATTGCGTGGGTTAGGATGCATGTGGTGGGGGGCAGCCTGGCTTACTCTCCTGTAGGGGAGGCTAGCTTCCTCAGTGCACTGGGAGCCTCCAGCCTTCCCAGTGGGAAGAGAAGCTGGTCCCGAGCCTGATGTTGGCCTCGAGAGCATTGCTAATGGGGGTCTCCCCTCCCTGATGCCACCTCAGCCTCAGGCAGAAGCTCTGGCTCCTGGGATGTGAGTTGGCAAAGGCAGGGGGCCCTGTCCTCCAGCCTCTCGTGGCCAGGCCCTTGGCAGCCCGAACCTCATCCGGGAAGAAGCCCTTGAGGATCAGGGTCCCCATCCAGGGAACCTCTGCTCGGGTGCTCAGCCAGCGCGTGTCTGGAGTGGGCCTGAGAGCTCAGTGAGGACAGGTGTCGTGGTCCCTGGTGCAGAGCGTGGCACACAGCAGGTGTTCAGGTAATGCTCACTGACACCTATGAAATGGAATGAATGCCCTCTCCTAGCACTGAGGGCGCTGGCCCAGCAGCCATCCTGGATGCAGGCCTGCCCCCTGCTCCCCCTCTAGGTGCCAAGAACCTGAAACCATAGCACAAAGCCTGGCACCACAGACCCGCAGTGTAGGTCGCAGACTGTGAGCTGGCTGGGGCCTCCCCCTGCCAGGGGTGGAGGACCCGAGGGCCAAGCCTGGGGGGTCAGAGAGGGGCGCAGAGCATGTGAGAGCCGCTCAGGGAGCAAGGCCTCTTAGGGATACGGTTGATCTCCCATCTGCCCCCAGGGGATCCCCTTTCTGGGACAGTGGCAATGTGGACGCCAAGTCCAACCCCTCCTCCCTGGACCACCATCCTCCTTGAGCCTCAGAGCAGCTGCCTCTCCTTCCTCCCTGTCCCTGGGGTTCATGGTCACAGTAGTTGCCTCACTGACCGTGAACTTGATGGAGGCCAGGGCAGTGGGATAGAGCTGTCACTGTAGCCGCTGCATCCTCTGTCTACAGACTATTTAAAGGCTTCAGCTGTGTAACCAGCAGCTTGAAAAGTGATCTTGCAGCCGCTTTGGGGTTCAGTTCGCTGTGTTCCATGGCCACCTTGGGGGACCTAGGGTGCAGGCCTGGGGGTTGGAGGTGAGCCTTGCAGAGCTCGCTACAGGTGGGGTCTTTCAGAAGGGTGCCCCAGACAAGCAGCAGGCATTGAGGGCATCTGTCTGGTCAAAGCCTGGGGGCCAGAAGGACACTGGGCCCTTGAGGCCCTTGGGATCCACACAGCATGGGACTCGCCTTTTCCTGACAATTAAAATCATCTTCTACTTGCCATTCCGTAAAGTCAGAAAGCAAAGCTGTCAGTGCACAGCACGAGGTGGTGGCTTAGAGCAGCCGTGAATTTGGTGAAACTTCTCCTGGAAATCACACAGAGCAATGAGGCCACGTCTCCACTCTGCCCACCTTGCACTGGAAATTTTGTGAAGCCAGTGCTTTGGGGTCAAATGGACTTTTTTTAGTTAGCGGTGGAGGAAATGCTACCATCTCCGAGGTTCAGCCTCGGGAAGAATGGTGCAGGGCTCCTGGAGACCCTGGGGGGAGAAAGCTGGGAGGAATAGAAAAGGAACAGGGGGAGTTCCCGTGGTGGCGCAGTGGTTAACTAGGAACCATGAGGTTGCGGGTTCGATCCCTGGCCTTGCTCAGTGGGTTAAGGATCCCGCGTTGCCGTGAGCTGTGGTGTAGGTTGCAGACACAGCTGGGATCTCGCATTGCTGAGGCTCTGGCGTAGGCCAGTGGCTACAGCTCCGATTGGACCCCTAGCCTGGGAACCTCCATATGCCATGGGAGTGGCCCAAGAAATGGCAAAAAGAAAAAAAAAGAAAGAAAGAAAAGGAACGGGGCAGGAATTCCCGTTGCGGCTCAGTGGGAATGAACCTGACTAGTATCCATGAGGTCGCAGGTTCAATCCCTGGCTTCGCTCAGTGGGTTAAAGATCTGGTGTTGCCATGAGATGTGGTGTAGGTTGTAGATACGGCATTGCTGTGGCCGTGGTGTAGGCTGGCAGCTGCAGCTCCGATTTGACCCTTGGTCTGGGAACTTCCATATGCCGCAGGTGCAGCCCTAAAACAAACAAAACAAAACAAAAAAAGGGAACAGGGCAGATGCCTGGAGGCGGAGGTGGGCAGGGAGAGCAGGGCTGGGGAGGCTCAGCAGCCAACGTTGATGGCCATGCTGCCTGGGGATTAGCTGGACCATACGAGAACCTCTAAAGGGCACAGCTGGAGGACACAGCTGCTTAGGAAAGAAGAGGCTGAGGGGGGCGGGGTGGGCGGTGATGTTCAAGCCTTTTGAACAACAGCCTGCATCCCTTTCCTCCTTAAACTCTGCAGGGACTTTTCATGGTTTGGGGAATAAAATTCATGGCATCGAGGCCAGAATCACCCCCTCTCCGCTCTGCCTTCTTCCCTCCCCTCTGTCCAGCCCCTTGGTGGCCTGGGCATTGTCTCTGCGGTGAGCATGTAACACTGAGTATATCGTAGGCCGGTTTCCTTGTCACCGTGCAGACCTCATCCCAAAGGGTACCTCCTCCGGTGGCCTCTCCATGACCTGCAGTGTGAAATATCCCTCCAGGGTCCCGCCCTGGGAGCACTGCTCTGTGTGAGCATCTTCAAGGCCTTTGGGAAGCATTGGGTTCACTGTGCTGGTCCACCTGGGCCTCGTCCTGTGCCCTGTGGTCTGGGTTACTCCGTGTGTGCGCTCCTTGGGAGCAGGGACTGTGTCCCCGGCACCCATAGCAGGGCCTGCCATGCAGCAGAGGCTCAGGAAGCCACGTAAAAGACACACGATGCAAAATTCACCATCTTAACCACCTTCAAGTGTGTGTTTCAGGGGGATTAAGTGCATTCACATTGTGCAACCACCACCATCCGTCCACAGGACTCTCTTCCTCTGGCAGAACGGACGCTCTGTACCTTCACCGCGTCTGCCACCTACACCACGGCTCACAGCAATGCCAGATCCTTAACCCACTGAGTGAGGCCAGGGATCGAAGCCGCAACCTCATGGATACTAGTTGGGTTCTTAACCCACTATGCCACAATGGGAACTCCCTGCCAGTCCCTCCCCCAGCCTGGCAGCAGCCCTTCTACTCTGTGTCTCTATGAATTTGACACTCTGGGTACCGCATGTCAGTGGAATCATACGCTCTGTGTCCTCCTGTGACTGGCTCGCTCCCTGAGCACGCTGTCCTCTGGGTTCACCCGTGTGGTAGCAGGTGATAGGATTTCTTCCCTTTTCAATGCTGAATAATATTCCATGGTGTGGCTATACTGTGTTTTGATCTACTCATCTGTTCCTGGGCACTGCCTTTTATTTTATTTTATTTTTATTTTATTTATTTTACTTTTTAGGGCTGCACCTGCAGCCTATGGAAGTTCCCAGGCTAGGGGTCACATCAGAGCTGCAGCTGTCAGCACAGCCACAGCCACACCAGATCCAAGCCACGTCTGCCACCTACACTACAGCTCATGGCAATGTCAGATCCTTAACCCTCTGAGTGAGGTCAGGGATCGAACTCGCATCCTTATGGATACTAGTTGGGTTCTCGACCCACTGTGCCACAATGGGAACTTCCTGCCTTTATTTCAGTAAGCACTTTTGCATAAGTGATTGAAGGCAGGGCATGGTCTGGCCTCTTCTGTCCCCTGCCTGAGGCAAGGGTTGTGGCTTTGGATTCCCAAGGTACAGGCTTCCAGAAGGCAGGGATTGCTTTCCTCATCAGAGCACCTGTGTGAGGTCTGGGCATTGTGGAGGTCGGCTTTGGTCAGACCTTGGGCGGCAGGTGGGGTGGCTGCCATGTGCTCCTCCCGTGGGGTGAGCTCAGGATCTGCCCATGGGCAGGGCAGGTGGAGGGGGAGCTGTGGCTCCCTGGGGCTGGCCCTGGGAGAGGAGTGGACACAAAAGGCAACAGCTCCATGGCAAAGGCTTAACTGTCCCCAGGCAGGAAGGCTGTGTGGTTTTGTCAGAGCCGAAATTCCAGAAGGTGGCTGGTGTGGTCCGGTACATTTTCTTGGAAATTCAGCCTTCTCCTCAGAGCTGGTGCAGAGGCTTTTTGAAATAGAATTCCTATCTTATCCTCTAACCCAGCCTGGGTTGAGGCTGACATCAGCACTACATGAGGAGCCAAAGTGGATGGGGAAGTGCAGTGACCACTGACTTTGGGTCTAAGGGAAGCGGCAAGGGACAGCCAGGCTGTGGCTTGACCTGGGATGGGGAAGGGCCTCAGCTCAGCCACCCGTTGGCAGGCAGACTCAGCCAAGCTCATCGGGAACTTCAGAGCTGCTGCTGGGGGCCCCGTGTACACATGCCACCCAGCCTGCCCCCCCCACCCGCCGCCCAATGCAGGGCACTCACTTCTCCCTGCTCAGCGAGTCTAAGGTGCAGTGAGGCAGCCATGCTGAGCCAGGAGCACAGAGCAAAGGGCAGGGCTTGCCTCGGGGTCGGCTTGTGTGGTGTGGACCCGACAGGGTGTGTGGGGGCTGCTGGCTTCTCAATGAAGGGAGTGGGAGTGGGAAGGCACCTGCAAGATGCAGGATGGAGAAGCTGGTCTTGGGAGGGAATCTGGGTGCTGGAGAGACGCAGGAGCTCGGCAGGTGCCGACCCACACCCTGAGCGGGGGCGGATCCCGCCGGCTGGGATGCACAGGGGAGGAGGCGAGGATGCCTCAGCTTGGGGTGGAGGTTCAAGGGGATTCAGGCTGAACTGTGCTCATTTGACTCCTGGCTGAGGATGCTGAGAGGCCAGGTGAGTGGCCTTATACCTGTCCCATGAGGTCTCTCCGGGTCTCCTGGGGTTTTTTTCCCTGCACTGGTGCCTGGGAGGCTCAGATACCCATGACTCGGGGCTGTGGGTGGGCTGCTGTGGACCCACTTCCTGTAGCCAGTGTTTCCTCCTGTCTTAGACTGCTCAGGCAGCCGTCACAGCATGGCACGTTCTGGAAACTTCTCTCGCACATTCTGGAGGTTGGAAGCCCAAGAGCAAGGCGCCGACAGACTCAGTGTCTGAGGAGGACCCTCTTTCCATGGTGGAAGGAGAGGAGCTCTCTGGGGTCTCATTTATAGGGGACCTCATCCCATTCATGAGGCTCCACCCCTATGACCTAAGCACCTGCCAAAGGCCCCGCCTCCTAATACTGTTGTGTTAGGGGGTTGGGATTTCAACCTGTGGATTTGGGGGTTCACAAACATCCAGTCTATGGTACTTCCTCGCTGCTTCCCCCTCCCAAAGCAGTGTAGTGGATCGAGCCAGTTCTCTCAATATGTGCATAACAGCAATGACAATGACCGGAAACTCCCATTGGTTCCCAGGTATAATCTCCCGACAGGGGAACAGGACCCGCTAATCCACCTAGACCCTCCTATGCTTGTAGGGTAACCAACCATCCTTGGTGGATGGAGGCAGGTCCCAAAGGGGGATGAAAATCAGCCATGGACAGGTGTATACCTTCCACTCCTGCTCTACTGGGGATGCTCAGCTTGACCCAGAGCCCCCACAGCCCTCAAGGAAAGGGCACCTCAGGGCCCAACAAGGATGCTGGAGACAGACAGTGGCTGCTCTGGAATCTCAGTGCAGGTTACAAATGGGATTGAGCAAGTTGTGCTTTTCTCAGACTGTCCCCTTCCTGCCCCCCAATCTTTTCATACTCTCTTTATTGCTGGACACACAGGACTGAGCTCATGGGAAAGCAGCCAGAGACTTCACCAGCACCCCGTGGTCTCCCGGGGGAGAAATGTAATTTTTAAAAAGCATTATACTCGTTAAAGTCACTTTAAAAGGATGTTACCATTTCAAGCTGCCTCCATGGCCTCGTCTGGGTGAGTAGTGGATGGGGCAGGGGGGTCCGAGGGGGCAGCGCAGGCGGTGGGGAGGGGAGAGGTGCTGTCTGGTGTCGGTCCTCCACCTTCCCCACCTGCTGGCCCGCTGGAACCTCCTCGACGGCACCCTTTCGGGGTTGGGGAAAGTAGTAAACTTTGTGTTTTAAAATAGTGTTAGATTTCTAGAAAAGTTGCGAGGATAATCCGGAGCGGAGAGTTCACGTGTGTTCCACACTGGCTTCCCCCATTGTCAACATCCTTGGGGTCCTTTCGCCCCAAAGACCGAACCAATATTGGCCCATTATCATTAGCTGAAGTCCATACTTGGGTTTCCTAACTTTCTACCTAATGTTTTTATTCTGTGCCCAGATCCCGTCCAAGAGAGTCTATGTTACATTGAGTTTGTTTGTTGTTTTTTAAATAAACTTTATGTTTGGGGGCAGTTTTACGTTCACAGCCAGATTTGACTGGAAAACACTGAGTTCCCACTTATCTCCTGTCCCCTAGATCTTCCTCCACTGTTGACACTAGTGCAAATTTCTCACTTTTTTTTTTTTTTTTTTTTTGCCTTTCTAGGGCCACTCCCGTGGCATAAGGAGGTTCCTAGGCTAGGGGTCCAATCGGAGCTGTAGCCACCGGCCTACGCCAGAACCACAGCAACGCAGGATCCGAGCCACGTCTGCAACCTACACCACAGTTCACAGCAACGCCGGATCCTTAACCCACTGAGCGAGGCCAGGGATCGAACCTGAAACCTCATGGTTCCTGGTCGGATCTGTTAACCGCCGAGCCACAATGGGAACCCCAGTTTTCTCACATTTTCCTTGTTTTGGGTGATTGTGACAGTTTTGGGGAGTACCCATCAGGGGTTTTATAGACTATCCTTTAATTTGGGTCTGTCTGATGTTTCTCTCAGGGTTAGCCTGGAACGCTGAGCTCTTGGAAGGAAGGCCCCAGAGGTAAAGTGCCATTCTCCTCACATGATATCAAGGGTGCATGCTGTCAACTTATCACAGTTGATGCTGTCAACTTATCACAGTTGATGTTGACCTGGGTCACGTGGCTGGGGCCTTGTCTGGTGGCTTTCACCGCGGTAAAGCCACGCCCCTTTTAAAGGTAGGCAGGACCAGCTACCTAATCCACAGGCCTCCGTGTAGAAGGAAAAGCTGGGAGCCCATTGCTCAGAACCACTGGGAAGTTGATTCATGATCAACTTGAAGACGTTCAAGATCATGATAGCAGAACATCAGGTCAAGGTCAGGGTCCTCCTAAGCATGTGACTGCATTGGCCACGCTCCCATGAAGCCAGCCCTGTTTTTGTAAGACTGTGCACAGGAAGAAGAGCCTCACACCATGGTCACTGCTCTCTGGGGCGTTGAAGGGGGCTGCTGGCTGGGGAGGGTCCAAAGCACCCTGGGTGGTGTGGGTATCGCCTGGTGGGCAGAGCCCATCTGCCCATTACAGGTGTCTGTGGAGGTTCTGCTCAGCTACCTGCAGGGAAACCTGAAAAAGTCCACCTGAGCCTTCTGCAGGCTCTGCCTGGCCAGAGAGAGGATGGTCAGAGGTGTGTGTGAGGGAGAAATTAGTAGCAAACAGAGCAGCTCCATAATTTTTTTAAAAAAAAACCTGCTGCCTTTATTTTATTTTTAAAAATTTTCTAAAAAAAAAAGAGGAGTTCCCATCTTGGCACAGTGGAAACAAATCCGACTAGGAACCAGGAGGTTGCAGGTTCGACCCCTGGCCTTGCTCAGGTTAAGGATCCGGCGTTGCCGTGAGCTGTGGGGTGGGTCGCGGCTCAGATCCTGTGTTGCTGTGGCTGTGGTGTAGGCCGGCAGCTGCAGCTCTGATTAGACCCCTAGCCTGGGGACCTCCATATGCCACAGGTGTGGCTCTAAAAAGCAAAAAAAAAAAAAAAAAAATTCTGCTTTTTCTCAGTGCCCAGAGCAGCACTTTCTCCCTGGAAGACCTTAGACGTCATTTTAAAAGGGTGTCGCCATTTCAAGCTGCCCTGATGGTCTCAGAGTGTTTTATTTCCAAAATGCAAAATGATTCTGCTTCTGCCGGGCAGACTAGGGAGCCCCGGTGGAGGGGTACACCCAGCAACGGCCGCCCCTCTCCTGGCTGCTCTCGCATTCCGCATCTCAGGTGCTTACCTGTGGATGCACAGACCCCTGGCTGCAGCATCAGTGAAACCCTGAGTGTACAGCTGCCAGCCGGCTTCTCCTTGCTGTTACTCATCCAGCTGTTTAGAGAAAGAGAGAGTATTTCGAATCAGCCATATGGCGTGGAGTTTTATTTGCCGTGGTAAGTTAAAATGCACGTTATTGGTCAGCATCTTGCATGCAAATTCTGACATTGCGTTCCAGGAGTACCTGCCGCAGAGAGTGGTGGCAAGTCGGATCTGTGTAATTACATGGCTGTGCAGGCTTATAACATTGCCGTCCCTAACGATGCCCGGTATCTCCCTGCGACGGCTGCCGGGGGATATGGCTGCACGTCGTCTCCTGTAGCCAGAGAAAGATTATGTAAACACGGTGTGCGATCTCGAAAGTGAGTAATGAAGGGGAGTACTGGTTGCAAGAATTAATAGATGACTGGTTTACACGTGGCCGAGGAGTCCCCGTGTGAGAACTGAGTCGCTGCTGTGGTGATGGATACAGCCACCTCCAGGCACAGGTGACTAGAGGAAAGTCATGCTTTTTCCCATTGATGTGATCAAATGGACAGTTCTAGTCTGTGTCCTTAACATTCTCCTGGACAAGCATGAAGTCATCACAAATACATCTTTCTCTTCCTCTTTGCCTCTCAGAACCTCCGTGCTTGCCTTGGAGGAGAGCCGGTGAGCAGTGTGGGGCTCTTTGCGGTTTCTGGAATGGTCTGTGCTGCCCTGGTCCCCCTCCCCTGCTTGTGCAGGTGCTCTTCTTGCACTCTTGTCTATCAAGTGCCTCTGACATGTCCCAAAGTCATGGTCCACCTAGCAAGTCTGTTTTTTTTTTTTTTTTTTTGTCTTTTTAGGGCCGCACCCATGGCACATGGAGGGTCCCAGACTAGGGGTCGAATCAGAGCGACAGTCGCCGGCTTACACCACAGCCACAGCAATGCCAGATCCCAGTTGAGTCTGCAACCTACACCCGGCTCACGGCAATGCTGGATCCTTCACCCACTGAGCAAGGCCAGGGATCGAACCTGCGTCCTCATGGATGCTGATCAGGTTCGTTTCCGCTGAGCCAGGGCAGGAACTCCACAAGTCTGTTTTGAGCTTTGATTCAAGTGCCACCTCCTCGGAGGAGCCTTTCTACCCATCTCTGTCTGCAGGGCTTCCTGACCCAGAAAATTAGCCCATGGCTGTGGGCACCCACACTTCCTTGAGGATACCTACATGTCTTCCACTGTCTGTCTTTGCCTAGGAAAGGGATCCATGGAGTCAGACAGACCAAACTGGGGTCCCAATCTCAGTTCCCGCAAGTCCCAGCTCATGTGACCTTGAGCAGGGTACCTCTGCACCTCAAGTGTCCCATCTGTAAAATGGGAAACACGCGTTTCTAGTTTGTAAGGTTGTAAGGATTTGATTATTAGATCATGTATCTGGCACATAGTAGATGCTCATTAAACCTGTGTTGAAAAATGGATGGAGCAAGTGGGACTTCTGCACAGCCCATCAGTTTTTAGACGGGAGAGGAGGAGGCGTGTGGGAAAGAACGCGGGACCACAGGGAAGAGTCTGAGTCGGGGGCCACCACCCCATCTGGCTGGGAACGTGGTGGGGACCAGAAGGAGGTGAGTGGCTCTAGGGCTCGATTGTGGAGGCCCTTGGATGCCAGGCGAGGACTTGATCCTGCAGGCACTGGGTGTCATGGGCTGTGTGTGTGTGAAACCATCGTGACTACACCACGTGGCTGAGGGGTTCCCCATTGTTGTACACATCCTGGTTCCGCATGGATCCTGGTTTGTATGGCTCCTGGTTCCTCATGCCTCCTTCCCTCTGATAGGCACCCTCTCCACTGCCCTCCCTGAGCCAGCAGACGTTTCTGGAGTGCCTGAGCCTGGGACCCTGGCTCGGCCTCATCCTAGACCGACTTCTCTCCGCCCCTCCCTCTCCCTCCATCGGGTGCTGCTGTGAGAGGGTATCACACGAGGGCCCTGAAGTGGTGCATTAAAGCAGTTCGGATTTTCTCTTACTGCTAACATTGATTACTATTAATTAAGGTTGATATTTACAATCAGAGGGAGTACAGGAGCAGATCATTTTTTATTAATCACTATTCTAGATTCATCATTAGTCATCATTATCAAAATATTCAGACAGTGGACAGTGGCTGAGTTTTTAAAACCAAGTGAATGATTAAATTATACTTCATTATATAGAGTCTGGGTGCTCTGTCACCTCCCCCTGTCCTGGTTCTCCTCCTTGTCCCCCAAATGGTTTCAGCCTCCTGCCATTTATCCTCTGCTCCCTCTCCCCGCCTTCTCTCCCCATCCTCACCCTCTCTCCTCCCTCCCTCCCTCTCTTCCTTTCTTTTCCTCACTTTAAATGATGCCCTCCTGAAATCCTGCAACTTGCTTTTTTTCGTTCAGCACTAATGGCTTGGAGGTCACCTTGCGTTGTGACTGAGCCCCGGCTCACCCCCTTTTTGTGTCCCTGAGCCCCTGCTCACCCCCTTTTCGTGTCCCTGTAGCATGACCGTGCAATGGATATGCCACAATATTGCTTATTTTTATAGCTGTTCCCCAATGGGTGGACATATAGGTTATTTCCCCTCTGCCTTCCTTCCTCTTGGTCAGAGACACAGTAGGAATCCCGTGTGTGTCCTTGGGAGCAGGTGGGAGAGCGGCTTCCTGGGCATCTCTGGAGAGGTGGGCTGGGGGCAGCCCACCTGCAGCCCACCAGGCCGCCCTGCACCCCCTTCTCGCTTTGTCCCTGAACCTTGGCCAATCCGAACCCCTCGCATGGCCCAGCACTCTGCCCTGCTTTTGACGGGATCCCCCTTCTGGAATGTTTTCTTTCCTCGATCTTGCCGTGTACAGACCCTGCCCACCTCCCGGCATGCGGGAGCTCTGCCTGCTCTTCCAGAGACTTAACATTCTCTGCTTCCCCATCTGCAAGTTTCCTAGGAATGTTTCACTAACGTGAAGTTTGCTCGGTGGTTTTCTTCTGAATGTTGAGCCCCATGAGGACGGGGATGGAATCTTCCTGGCTCCTTAGAGATGCCCCGAGGGTTTCCTGAGCTTGTGGGCTTTTCTGTGTGTTCAGAGGAGGGCTTGGCTCTGGGGGCTCTCAGACTCCCCTCCTCCCCCCACCCCCTCGGGGGCAGCGATGGACCAGGGGCTTCCCCTGCTTCCTTCCTGCTGAAGTGGCTGCTCTCCCTCCTCCCCTTGTTGCAAATGGGACCCTGAATATGTTCTTGGAATGAGAAAAAGGGAGTTGAGGGGGTCCCAGTCTTCCCCTTAGGCATTTTTTTTTTTTTTAGGGAGGTAAACAATTGTAGGTGACTTCATTTGTCTGTAATGGCGCACAGGGATTTACTAAGCGGGAAAAGTGTCGCTAAATTGTGGACCCAGACTGCATCCAATTCAATGAGAATCGGCCCCTGAGGGGGAGCAATAAGTGTCAAACTGTTCAGCATTGATTGTTCATGAAGGAATGTTGCCTAACAAAGAATACAGTACCTTTTTGAGGTGGTTCCATGGGTCTGACTTTAAATCTGAAAAGAAATAAGAATACTGATGCCTTCGGTAGAGGCGCCCTGCCCCTTGTGGCTGGAGGCAGGGGACCTAGTGGCAGCGGGGATCTGACCACTTGGGCCTTGCTTCTCCTAATGGTGCCTTCAACCCCCAGAGAGGTGGGACAAAAGTCTAAAAGCCTCTGGTGGCTTCCTTCAACCCTGCCAGCGTCTTCCTCTGCTTTGCCTGCCTCTTGGATCTCCGGTCCACAGCCCTGCTCTCACGCTGCTCTCCAGCTGTGCTGATCTGCACACTGCTCTTCAAAACACTCCACGAAGGACCTGCCCCAGGGCCTTTGCATGAAATCCCCTCATCCCCTACTTTTCCGTGTGACTAGCCACCAAGGTCAAAGCTCCTCTCCAGGAGTTCCAGCTGTGGCTCGGTGGGTTAAGAATCTGATGCAGTAGCTCAGGTCACTGTGGCGGTGCAGGTTCAATGCCCAGCCCGGCACAGTGGATAAAGGATCTGGCGTTGCCACAGCTGTACCACAGCTGTGGGTCAAATTCAGTCCCTGCCTGGCCTGGGAACCCCCATAGACCGGGGGTACAACCATTAAAAAAAAAAAAAAGCATCCCACCATTGTAGCACTCTGTTAGTTCCTAACCATGCCATCATCCTTCTCTACGTAACTGTTTGGAACTGTCTTATTTATGTTTTCCTAGCATGTTATCTGTCTCCCCCCAGAACAGGAGCTTCATGAGGGCAGGGATGGTATCTATCTTGCCCACTTGGACCATCTGGTGCCTAGAGCAGTGCCTGTGAGAATAGTATACATCCTTCATGATGTTTGTGATACGATAAGTATTGATGAGAACACGTGTATTGAATGACTCTGCAAAGTGATAAAACATGCATGCATTTTATAAAACAGCAACCACCCAAGGCATGAAAAAAAAAAAAAAAAGATCCTTTGGCTTCCTTTCAAATGAATCTCCCGTTAGTAGAATTTTTCTTCTTTTATGACTTGAAGAAAACGGGGTCTTCCAGCAGCGGTTGGTTCCTGCTACCTTTTAGACAACCCGGTAATTTGGCGTGCTGGAGCAGAGGGCTCTCCCTGCCAGTGGCTGGGGTCTCTCCCTGCCGGAAACTGAGCTCCCCTTTCTGTGCTTTGTCGAGGATGCAGGGCCAGGCACAATAGCTGCAGACTCTTGAGTTTAGCTGATGAATGAAAGGACTTAAGTGAAGTGGAGAGTCACGGTCGTTAGCATCATCTAGAATTTTTTTTAAAAAATGGTCTTTTCCTTTCGTCTCAGGGATCCTCTGTCGTTATAAGAGACTTGGGTCAGGGGATAGAGTTCTCTTACTCTGCAGAAATAAAAAAATCTGTGTGCTTCCTCCGGCCCTGAATAAAAACAGCCGTTCTTTATTTAAAAGAAAAAAAGCGCTCTGCAACTTGTCAGTGTCAGCTACTTTGCACCCACCTTCCAGACCTCAGCACCCTCAGCAGGGCTGAAGACGGAGGTCAGTGCGTCTGGGTCAGGGTGCTGACTGATCACGTCCAAAAGAGCTGGTTCGTGGATGACCTTTTGGTGTTTTTTATTCCCCACCCCCGCAGGAGAAAGTTGCATGTGCGACCCTGAGAATCAGATACTAAGAAATATATGCTATGAAGTCATTTTGGCTGATTTAATCTAAACTTCCTGTGTGCGCTCAGGCAGAGGGTTCAAGGTTGGGAGAGTCTAGTTCCGCCCACTCCTGTTAGAGCAGCCAAGGGCCCCTGCCGGCTGGCACACCTCTGGGCAGGCTGCTCTCTGCCCCTCGTGGTCCCTGCAGTGTCTGGGGGAGTGCTGAACTAGAAGCGCTTCAGATAGATACGGGGGTCCTGGTGCGGCCCCCAGGGCTCAGGTCTGAATCCCGACTGTGCACACAACAGCGGTGGGACTGGACTCTCCATTTCTTCCTGTTTACACTGGGGAGGAATGTGCCCACTTGCCATGACTTTGTGCCGATACAGTGGTTCTCGACCTTCTTCTATGGAGCAGATAGCACAGCACAGGGCGGGCACTCTGTCAGTGTTCTCTTTTGCACGCTTTTTTTAATTAAAAAAAAAAATCTGAGGCGTTCTCGTCGTAGCTCAGCAGAAACGAACCTGACTAGCATCCATGAGGATGCAGGTTCGATCCCTGGTCTCACTCAGTGGGTTAAGGCTCTGGCATTGCTGTGAGCTGTGGTGTAGGTTGCAGATGAGGGTCAGATCTGATGTTGCTGTAGCTCTTGGTGTAGGCTGGCAGCTGTAGCTCTGATTCCACCGCTAGCCCAGGAACTTCCATGTGCCAAGGGCACGGCCCTTGAATGAAAAAGAAAAAGAAAAAAAATCTGAAATCTTCTCCTTAAAGTATTGACACATGGTTATGGGCTTCCCTGGGGCCCTAGAGGCCAGATGCAGCTCTCCCGGGGCCAGGGGACAGATGTCCTGACACCTCGAGCCCTGCCTTCCTGTCTATTTGTCTGTTCCTTGCTCCTTTGATCCTGTGATGCGGTGTGGTTAGTGCACATGGCCTGTTGGTAGGACCTTCTCCAGGGGCTCCCTCCTTTTTTTTTTTTTTTTTTTTTTTTAGGGCCACCCCTGCGGGATATGGGCGTTTCCAGGCTAGGGGTCTAATCAGAGCTGCAGCTGCCAGCCTACACCTCAGCCACAGTAACATGGGATCCGAGCCAAGTCTTCAACCTACACCACAGCTCACAGCAAAGTGGAATCCTTAACCCACTGACCAAGGCCAGGGACTGAACCTGCATCCTCATGGATCCTAATTGGGTTTGTTACTGCTGAGCCACGACAGGAACTTCTGCCCCCTCTTTTTATTCCACTGCTTCCGAGGTTGTGTTTGCCTTTCTGGGGCCACAGAGTCTCTGTTTCCCCCAAGTGGCTTTTCGGTGGCTGATTCCTGAAGTCCTTCTCCGGGCGCCCTATAAGGCTGCTCTGGGGGGTTGGACCCTGTTATTAGGATAGCACTGACCGCTGTTATAGGTATAGTCTAATGTTATAGGGTCAGGACTCTCTGATTTATGTTTTTTCCTCACAGAAAATCCATGAGGAGCTTTCATTTGCGGACCAAGGGACTCTCAGCATTTCCGGGATGTGGTCTCCAAGGTTACCACGGACACTGAACTCAGCTGTTGGGACAGGGAGAGTGAGGCAGACAGGCAGGGGGTTCTGGGTAGACCCAGGGGAGGGGTTTTTCACTTTGTCCAAATCCCATTGGCTGCAACTCGGTCACATGGCCCCCAGCGGATGCAGGCTTGCCTGGGACACATCCCTGGCTGGGGAGGCACTTCTAGCACCACGTTATGTGTAGAAGACCTGGAGAGTTGGCTGGCAGCCGTCTCTCCGACAGACCAGATATGGAAAAGCCCAGCAAGTATTTAATGCCTCGCTCAGTTTAGCCTCTTGGCTTAGTAGGTCAGGGTGCTTTCAGAGAGTCCTTCATTCAGGGTGCCTCCTGCCCAGCACCCCACTTGCCCAGCCCTGACCCCCTGCACCTGCTTCCTTCACACCTCCTGGGTTTCTGTCCAAGTCGCTGGTCCACAGCACAGGTCTGGGGACACATGGCCCGTGGCCCTTTCAGGGTGACCTCAGTGCGTCATTCTGCACCCTTTGGTCTGGCCAGTTATCCAGCCACTTATCCACGTCCTTGTCTTGCTCAGTCTCTCATGTCTCCCTTTTATCTCCATGGAAATCAAAATGCCCTGCTGAAATGCAGTCGTCTCACACGAATCTCTGTCCTGCCAGCCTGCAGGCTGGGCTGACACAGCCAGTCTTAGGGCGCCTGCCCTGGGCTCTTGGGATAACTGTTCCTTCTTCTCAGTTTTCCCTAACTGCTTTTAAAAAAGTATCATCTAGGCTAAAAGCATGCTTGGGATCAATTGTCTGTGACCTGAAGGGTTCAGCTCCTCCATCTCCACAGGGCCTCAAATGTCAGTACCAAATTGTTCAGCGAGGTCTTTTGCAAGCTCTTTCAGTACCAAGATGTGGAATTCATGGTACCTGGAGATGGGGTTCTGGCTGTGTACATGCGGTGTCTCTGAAGATTCTTTTCTTTTCTTTTCTTTTCTTTTTCTTTCTTTCTTTCTTTCTTTTTCTTTCTTTTCTTCTTTCTTTTCTTCTTTCTTTCTTTCTTCCTTTCTTTCTTTCTTTCTTTCTTTCCTTTTTAGGACCACACTCATGGCATAGGGAAGTTCCCACACTAGGGGTCCAATCAGAGCTGCAGCTGCCAGCCTACGCCACAGCCACAGCAACGGGGGATCCGAGCTGCCTCTGTGACCTACACCACAGCTCACAGCAATGCCGGATTCTTAACCCACTGATCGAGGCCAGGGATCGAACCTGTGTCCTCATGGACCCTAGTCAGGTTCATCACCTCTAGGACATGACATTTCGTCTCCCTGAATTGTCATTTTATCCATCTCGGGCTCCTTCGGTCAGCAAGTATCTCTTCTATCCTTAAGACCTTCTTGTCGCTAAGCAGACAGACCAATCCCATCTCCTCCATCCAGTCATTGCTCTGGGTTCATTGTCCCTCACGGCAGATCGACAGTTCCTTCCTTGGTCTGCTTCTTGCTCTGAACTGGACTTTTTAAAAGGGATTTCTTTTTTCTTTGTGCTGTCCTTCACGTTCTGATTCCCTTAGCCTTTGCTAAAAGCGGGTCCTTGCAAGCCCCAGCCACTTACATCTAAGAGTCCCTGGTAACATGTTCTTGGCTCTTTGCATATTTTATCCAGATCATCAACTAATAAACATGCATAGGAGTAAATACATGTATAGGGATACGTTTACCTGTATGTGCATGCATATGCATATGTGTGAATACATATACGGCTATGCATCCACGCATATATTTGAATATAGGCATGTATACATTTGCATCTGCTATGTTCTTCCCAAATCTCCTATCTTTGGTGATCACACTGGCTTCCCTGGATCCTGCTTTCTCTTTCCTCACTGGGACTCTTCCAGTCATACAGACAACATCCTTTCTGGTCATACAGATTTGAAAGCATCCTTATCTTTTACTGAGCTATCTGCTTGCTGAGACTCTCAGGCTCTGGAATCCTACCTGTCTTTACTCCAAGTATGTTGAACCCTGGCATCCTAAAGGGAAGGCTCATGGGTTAATGATGCTTTATAAATATTGTTTTGTTTTTTTGTTTGTTTGTTTGTTTTTCGTCTTTTTGCCATTTCTTGGGCTGCTCCCGCGGCATATGGAGGTTCCCAGGCTAGGGGTCCAATCGGAGCTGTAGCTGCCAGCTTACGCCAGAGCCACAGCAATGTGGGATCCGAGCCACGTCTGCCACCTACACCACAGCTCATGACAATGCCAGATCCTCAACCCACTGAGCAAGGCCAGGGATCGAACCTGCAACCTCATGGTTCCTAGTTGGATTCGTTAACCACTGTGCCATGACGGGAACTCCTATAAATATTAAGTTTTTAACAAATGTCAGGCAGTGTTGTAGCTTATGAAATGGATTTAAGCTTCATAGCAACTTCATGATATAGGGACTGATTTTACTCTCTGGGCATTGTTGGGGATCTGAGGTTCCGAGATGTTAGGTAACTTCTCCAGTGTCATGTAGGACGTGCTGGAGGCTGGACTCGATTCCATGTGTGTCTTATTCCAGCTTGGGGTCCGTCTCGCCACTGCTCCATCCCTGTGACCCTGTCCTGCCCAGCCTGCCCCTCCGGTGAACTGGGCACTTTAAGATGACATAATTGTAGTTGTCCACGATTTTTGTCTTTTCTGCTTTAATTCGTTCCTCCTCATTAGTTAGAACCGAGTCTAGGGTGAAAAAAAAAGGAAATCCCCTAATTATGTTTGCCGCCGTCTGGAAAATGAAGTTTGGCATCAAGATAGGCCAAGATCTTGTCCATGAATGAAGATGACGGCAATGATAAGGAAGTCTGAGCCTGGCTCTCTGGGTCTAATGGATGGTAGATAGGAAAGTTCCCATCAGTCTCATCTCCAGCCTCCTGATTGGTTACACTGGGAATTTTGAGTCCAGAGCAAACCACCTATTTCTCCCATCTCTCTGGCTGGCCTGGGGCAAGGGCACCATCCCTGCACCCCCTCCTTTAGGCTCATCCATGCCCTGCCCCCCCCCCCCAGCATGATTCCACCTCAGGCAAACAGGAGCTCGTGAAGCAAGGGGCAAGACCCCCTTCCACCTTTTGCACTAGGTCTGTTCTCTGGGGCAGAGAAGACCAGGCCACTGGGGAAGCCCACTGTCCACCTTGCATCCCTGCACATTCAGCCCCGTCTGACCGTGACCTTGTGCTCCGCCCTCTTCTTTGCGGGCATCTCTGATCTCCTCCCATATTCCCTCCTCCTCTTGGAGTTGTCTGTCCCGGGCCTGGGGGTCCCCAGGGTGCCAGGACATGGAGCAGGCTGGCTTCCCTGGGCGAGATGGGCTGACCTCCAGGAGAACGTGGTCCAGTCCCCTCTGTGACACGCAGCAGAGCCCAGCCAGGACCTGCTCTGCGGTCTCCAGAGGGCCACCCACCCTCACTTCTCCCCTGCACGTCACTCCACAGGTCCCAACACCCTGCCACCAAACGGGCCTCTCCCCCTGTGTCCTCTGCTTGGTGAACAGCACCCAGCAATAGAAGCCCAGGAGGCAGCTGTGGGGACTCCCTCCCAAACCCCCACAGGGCCTGTCTTTCCACCTCTTAAACTGGAGTGAGTCCCATAGTCCCCACAGCAATGCCTTGTTTTGAAACCACTAGGTGGCGTCTCAGAGGCTCTGAGGAGCTCTGGTCCTGGGTCTCCCCCACTTTTTTCTACTTAGGATGCCTTAATGGGATTAACTATTTAATCACCTACTTTGGCCCTTTTCTCTGCCCCTTTTAACTTCATATCCTTGTGGTTCTCCCTCTTAATCATAGCATCTGTCTGGTCTCTTTCCTTGGAGGCTACTCTCTTGCCCAAACCAGTGTTCCCCAAAGTCCCAGAAATCTGATCATGGGTTCCCCACTGTCCTTCAGAAAGAGGCCCCATTTGGAGGAGCCCTGGTCTCTGCAGCCACGTCCTTTCATCCCCACCGTCTGGCTTCTGATTGGTTGGCCTGATCCCCAGTGAATGAATATTCATTCATCCCATCCCTTGCTTCCTCCACCCCCTCTACCTAGAGTAGCCCTCCGGGTGTCTTTGCCTGGCTAACTTCTGCCTGCCTTTGATGACTCCTTTGGCAGCTGTTCTCACTTGGGGTCAAAGGCGATGCCTAGGGTGATCTCTGGGGTACCGTTCCATCCATCCACCAGTGCACCCCCATACCACATCAGTTATCCTCTCTCCTCTCAAACCTAATCACCCAGGAGACACTCCATACCCTTTGGTGATTGAGTAGATCTTCCAGAAACCAAATTCAGCCATGTAGGGTGTTTCCTCCTTTTGATTCTTTCATATATATCATTAACTGTTTTTTTGGTTTTTTTTTCTCATTCTTTTCCTTTCTTTCTCCAGGCTAGCGAGTTCTCCCCCTGCGCTTTTTCCCTCATGATGGGGTTTCTGCCAAGCACCCCCTCCCCATATATATACATTTTTGCAAATAGCTTTATTGAGGTCTAATTCACATCCTATACAACTGACCCCTATAAAGTATAATTCAATGGTTCGGTATATTCAGAGTTGTGAACCATCACCGCAATCAATTTTAAAAGATTTTTATCACCCCAGAAAGAAGCCCTATACCCTTTAGTGATCTGTCAACCTCAACCCCCTCTCCTGCAACCCTAGGAAACCACTAATCTACTTTCTGTCTCTATAGATTTGCAGATTTTAGCCGCCTTCTAGGCTGTTCCTGAAGCTCACCTCGGTATAGGACCCGTGTGCGTCTTGTTTGACTTGAACTCTCAGTAAACTTTCTTTTTCCCTCTTCCTTTCCTTTCCTTTCCTTTCCCTTTCTCCCTCCCTCACTCCCTTCTTTGTCCCCCCCCCCCTTTTTAAGGGGGGGCTCTATTCAGCAAAGACTTTGAAACTCAATGTAATGACTCTTCATTTTTCTGGCTATTTCTTCTTTGTTCTCAGGATTAATTCCTTTGTTTGTAAAGTGCTGTAAGGTTTGTAGAGTGGAAAATCAGAGTATTGTTGATTTTATTTAGTTGTTCCAAATTAATGTCACTTGCTCGAGGTTTTTTTCTTAATTTGGTCTACCTCATTAGCCAACTCAAGTTTCAGAGGAAGGTGTAGGTTATAAACCTTCCTTTATCATGTTGCTAGCTTGGAGGAGGCACAGTAAGAGGAGATGGACTTCAAGAAGCCAGGGCTGGACAATTCCCTTCATAACCTCGCGTGTAACGAATCTGACTAGGATCCATGAGGACGCAGGTTTGATCCTTGGCCTCGCGCTGTGGGTTAAGGATCTTGTGTTGCTGTGAGCTGTGATGTAGGTTGCAGACGTGGCTCGGATCCCACGTTGCTGTGGCTCTGGCATAGGCTGGCAGCTGTAGTTCCGATTGGACCCCTAGCCTGGGAACCTCCATATACTGCAGGTACAGCCCTAAAAAAGGAAAAAAAAAAAAAAAAAAAAGCCAAGGCTGATGAGGACACTGTTCAGAGCCCAGCAGAGGCACACGGCACCCTCTTGTTGTGAGGTGGCCGGTAACACTGATTCACCGGGAAAGTGAGGGGGGCTCTCGGTCTGCTTCGGGCACTTGCACTTTCTGTTGTCACTTACCTGGTTTTGGTCTACTTGAGGCTATAGCTCCACAAACATTTCCTTGGTTCAGAGAAAGGCCAAGTACCGATAATTGGCCCAAGAGGAAATAAAACTACTAAAATAAGGAACATGGATCATCTGCTCTAGTATTTAAAAATTGCGCACTTAAATAAAGAATCAGCTACCATTTTTAGTCTATTGACTCATAACAAATGTTAAAAACTAAATCTCCTGGCTGCCAAGGATACAGAGAACCAGGGTTTCCGATAATGTCGGTGGCTTTCTAAACGGCTGAAATCCCTGTAAAAAGACAATTTGTCAATACCTATCAGGCGTAATAACACGTTAAACTCCTTGACCCAGTAATTCTGCTTCTGTGAATCTATTTTAAGGAATTTATCCGAAGTATGAAGAGCTATATGCGCGAGAATGTTCATTATAGCATCGTTTAAGATGTCAAAAATTAAAACGGCATTGAGCTAAATGTATGGTGTGGGGGTGTTTCTTGGACCCGGGTCTCTTTGATGGACAGCCATGCGGTCAATTAAAATGATGGTTTTCAGGACTGTGCCCAAGAACAAAAGGAGGCAGCAGGACTGAGCGTGGACCGTGAGTGTGATCCAGTGAAAGGATGTGCCCAGAACAGCCCGGGAAGGAGAGATGCTCTGATGATGATTGTGAGGGGCTTTTAGGTCCAACATCGTAGGGCCTCGTTGGTTTCTTTTGCTCCCATGTGTTGTATCATGCGTGACATTCCTTCCGTAATAATAAAAAGGAATTAGAAAAAAGCCCACCCTCTCAGGAAGGTCACACTTAGTATTTTCCTCTTAGAGACCCTGAAGTGGGGACCAAAGACACGATGGTAAACCAGCATCACGACCATACGCCCTGGCATTCCCTAGAAAATGACAATTTTTCCCAGTCCCTGAAACAAATCTTGACTAACTTTGATAGTTCAGCAATTAGAACTTTGGCATACAATCTTTCTTCTTCAACTCCTATAATTAGTGGTCTCCAATTATATGAATCAATTTCAATTTCTATAAATCAGATGATTTAGAGAGAAGGCTGTTCAATTTCCTTTTCAACTGTACGGTTTCAGCGGCAATAAAACTCTCAGCTTAAAATATCAGGATGCATCTCGCTCCAGAAATATGACCCAGTGCTTTGAAAGCTTCTGCTGGAAGCAGGGCATCTCACAGGTAGCCGTTTTGGGTCTCATCACTTATCTGTGTGTTACTGAGTCCTGTTTGATTCTTCTTCGTGGGGTCTAACATCGAGTTACAGATTCCTTCCCGGTCTGGGTGACTGTCACTTGACCCAGCTGGTCTTCCAACAGGCAGACCTGGCTTGGTCCCGGGTAGGTCTGTAGAATGCTAGCAGTTGGGCAGGTTGGGTGTCCTTTTTCTTCCAATCCTGATCTTGACAATGGCAGTGGCCTTCGAAGGTTCTGCAGGTCCTGCTACCCACAGTGTGGATCTAGATGGCGGCTGGACCCCCCAAGACTGTTACATCTGGCTACCTTGAGGAGTTCTTCTTGAATTAATTCCTGATCCCTGGCATCAGGAGATGTTTTTCTTTTTCTCCTCTAGTCTTTGCATAATGAGTGTGATCTCTTATTTCATTCCACATGGAACAAGTCTCCTTCTGAATTTAAAACATTCAAAAAAAGGAACATTGGAGTTCAACAGCTTAAGAACTTAAAATCGTGTCCGTGGGGTGGATCCTTGGCCTCATGCAGTGGGTTAAGGATCTGGTATTGCCACAAACTGGGGCATAGGTTGCAGGTGTGGCTCGGATCTGGTGTTGCTGTGGCCGTGGTGTAGGCTGGCGGCTACAGCTCTGATTTGACCCCTAGGCTGGGGAGAACTAACATAGGTCACCAGTGTGGCCCTAAACAAAAACAAAAAAACAAACAAACAAAAAAGGGAAAATCGTTTAGCTGTGTTTGTTTAAAAATCCAAGAGTCTCAATAGACTCTTCCCAGTTACATCACATGAGCACTTCCACGTGGCATTCACCCAACTCCACCTGAAAAGAAGGCAGGGCAGAGGGCAGGGCGGGAGTCAGAGCTGGAGCGCACTCTGGGTTGCAGATACATGCCTCCCGCTTTCTCCCCTTGGAGGAGATAAGTGGCCAGGGCCTGTGTTTGCCGCTAATGTGGTTTTTAGCAAGATGTCTCCTTCTTGTTGGAATTGGCTTCTGGCTTTCATAATACCCTTAAATTCAGCTTACGTTGAATTATTGTTGCGCTTCATTTTATACATTACTTCCAGTTTCCACAGCATTAGAGTCTCATTAAACACTGGGGCTGCGGACTGAGGTTTCTGGACAAATAGATGATGGAAAATCAGGATGGTGCCCACTGGCCTCCCCAGGGTATCACCCCATCCCGCCCCCCAGTTAGAACCTCTGAACCTGGGGTTGCGAAGAAATGTGGCAGTAAGACTTTCTACCAAACCCAAAAGAAGACCAGGCCCATCTCTCATGGGGGGAGGGGGGGCTCCAATCACGATGCAATTGAAAACAAAATCCAGAAACACGAAGGACATTGCAGCCATGAGCTGTAACATTTCGTGGCCATTAACAATCAGATATTGAAGAATAACTGCAGGAGTTCCCATCGTGGCTCAGCGGTAACGAGCCCCACCAGGAGCCATGAGGGCGCAGGTTCAATCCCTGGCCTCGCTCAGTGGGTTAAGGATCTGGCGTTGCTGTGGCTGTGGTGTAGGCCGGTGGTGACCGTTCCGATTCGGGATTTCCATGTGCCACAGGTGACGCCCTAAAAAGACAATAAAATGACATAAAATAAGAATAGCTTCAAAAGTATACTCAGAACATTAAGAGCAAAAGAGGGATAGGAAACTACATGGAATCTCTTTTGTTTATATTTAAGTATATATAACTTATATTTAAATAAATACAGAAAAATTTGTAAACGTATTCTTTATAGTCAGGTGGTAGAATCAAAAATGATTTTCATTTTTTAAAAGTGTATACCTTTCTCTATTTTCCAATTTGTCTGCAGCAAATGTGAAATACTTTTGTCAGTAAAATAGGACAGTTGTCTGAGAGGCTGGAGAAGGGCAGTAAACTCCGACCTGCCCTGGAGAACTTGACCGTGTACTGCTCTGCCTTCCAGCTCTTTCAGGTTCTGTGATGGGGCTGTTCCCTCCACCCACAAGCTCTTTAATTCTCTTGTGGTCTTTCCTCTCATATACACACTCACACACCTAGAATGTGAGTGTTTAGGGCTTTTTTTTTTTTTTTTTTTTTTTTTGCCTTTTAGGGTGGCACTCGCAGCATCTGGAGGTTCCCAGGCTAGGGGTCAAATCAGAGCTACAGCTGCCAGCCTACGCCACAGCCTCAGCCACACAGGACCCAGCCGCATCTGCGACCTACACTACAGCTCACAGTAACACTGGATCCTTAACCCACGGAGTGAGGCTAGGGATCGAACCTGCAACCTCATTGTTCCTGGTCAGATTCATTTCCACTGTGCACTCCACCTAGAATGTGTTCTAACCCAGTTAGAAGGTTGGTCAGAATCTACTTTGGCTCAAGTGCATGTGAGCCAATTGGAAAAAAACCCTGATGATGGGATGATCAAAGCCATGGCTGATGGTTTTCCTTTTGAAGCAAGTGGACCACTTCTTAGACCAGCAACACTCTTTTGCCTAAACCACAATCTTTACGTTCATGCTCGTCTTGTTTGGAGAAGCCCTGGAGTGGTGTGATTCGTGATAAGATCGTATTAACGCAAGTTTTCTTAAATCGGAGCGAAAAGAGTCATCCGTGTTCACAACGAGCATGTTTTGGGATCACCGACCCTTTCGTCCCCAGGAGGGGTTCCATATCATCGTGTTGGCATCCATGTCACAGATGGGAAAATAGTGGTCACATCCCTTGCGGAACCCACAGTGGGAGCAGAGCCTGGCCCCTGCTTTCGAGGTGATTCACTGGGAGCTCCCCGCTTGCCACAGAGATGACTGGGACCCGGGAGAGGAAGAAGCTTCTGCGCTGCCAGCCGCGGGTGTTTCCTTCGTCCCCCCACGTCGTCTTCCTGTCAGCAGGCATAAGGCACCATTGTTACCCAAAGGCCACTCGCCCCCAAGTATGTCCCAAGGCCCCCAAGTCCACGGTGTCTTTTGCTGTGGTACAACACCGGGACATGTCAAGTATGTGGGATTGCCCACTGAAGAGTTTTGAGTTCGGTATGAGAAGGGCTTTTAAAGTTTCAAGTGAAAAATTTGGATTTCGAAGCACAAAGTGTAAACGTTGGTACGAATGATGACTTTGTGTGCCAGGCGGCCAGCCCAGGGACGAATGATCCAGCTGCTTGTGGGGCATAGCCATGGTTGGGGGCGTTAGGGAAGAGAAGGGAGCAGAGGCGTGGGGGGCTGGGGGTGGGTGGGGGGAGTGAAGGGGAAGTAGGCGGAATCCAGCTATGGCTGCAAGTCTGGCAGGTGCATTTCCGAGAATCTCAGGTCACGTGGCTAAAAGTGATGGTGTTTATCTTCCTGAGACTAAATGGTCAGTCCTGTCCCGACTCGAGGGGCAGGGCGCTTTGGATAATTCCTTCTCCATCATCATCTTCCTCCCCATAAACTCCTTTCGAATGTCATCTGAGAGAAGCCCCTTTCAGACAGAAGAGCAGTCTGGGGGAATTGTTCCTTCCGTGGCACGAAGTGAGCCCAAGAAGCCAGGAGGCCTCCCCGCTGTCCTGTTTGGCCCATTTTTCTGGGTGAAGACGGTCCTTCCAAGTTTGCTTTCCCGGGGCTGGTGAGCTTCTGCAGCAAATGGCACTACAGTGTTGGCCCCGGGGGCGGGGGGCTCCAGAGCCCCTCTCCCGTTATCAGGTCGATACACGTTACCTGGTAATACAATGCCCATCCGAAGCTAAAAATAGCTTCCTTTTGTTGTGAGCTCCCGGAACAAAGGGAAGGGACGTTCAGATCAGACCCACTTCATCTGTGTCGACTGCCCTCTTTCCCAGCATTCCGAAGTCAAACAGTTTGTCTTCTTGCTCAGATGGATTTTTTCATTTAAAAACGGGGCGGGGGGGTGGAGAATGGAAACTGGATACTGTTGAGGCCTGTGTCGTTAAGAAATATCCTTTTGAAATGATAGGTGCTGGAATCCCAGGGTCAGCAGGAGTGTCCCCCAAACCGTTCTGAACAGAAACCCACTAACCCTCCCAGTGCAGGGGCCACCTCTGCGGGGTCTGTTGGGGGAACCTCGCACTTCTTTTTTTCTAATGAGTGCCCTTCAGCATTCCCTGGTGGCTCATGGGTGAAGGATCTGGCGTTGTCACGGCAGGGGTTCAGGTCGCTGCTGTGGCGTGGATTCGATCCCTGGCCCTGGCACTTTCCTATGACGTGGGCACGGCCCCCAAAGAGATACATTACAAATAAAATAAATTCAAAGTGAATGCTCTTCACAGATATACAGCCGTTATTCTTTTAAAAATCCTGTTAGCTGTGGTTTAACTTTCTAGGCCTTGATCAGTCCTGTGGTCTCTGACTTTCGATAGCATTTCTTGCCCTGGATTAAGCCCCAGATCACAAGGTTTTCTGTCGCTTTGTCCAGCTCCCCTTCTCTCCGCCTTGCTGGCTAACTGGCTGTGTGTAGAGGGTATGGGTTGTGTTTTGGGCGAGGGTCGGGGTGGGAAGGTTGGATCACGGAGGGCTACGGAATATTAATTAGACGGAAAGTGCTCTCCGTGCCTTATCTGCATAAAGAAAGATAAAGCCCATGTAAATAATATGTGTGTTGCCCATAATGAATGTACCCTTTCTCTCCATTTCTGCATAGTATTAGAAATTGCGTTTTTATTATATGAGACATTGGATGCATGCCAACAAGTTTTTCTTTTAACTTGATATTTGGGGCTCTGATCTTTGTTAGAGCTACAGTGGCATGGATCTTGTACAGTCAGAGGTCATTTCCATAGCTCCTGCTCCTTCCCATCATTTCTGGGGAATGTTTGTTTTCAAAACAAAGAATTGGGTTAAAGCATAGGTATCATATATCAGGACCCATTTCAAGCCGAAATTAAGAACACTCAAACCTTCCTTTTAAAGGTCAGATATTATTTCTTCTTCTTATAAAAATGATCTGTGATTTATGAATTTAACTTCGCATCAACCTTCTTTGTAACAGAATATGCAGTCAGAGGCTTAACATTACATTGTTTTCTTTTGACAACGTATCCACGAGACCACTGCAGCTGTTCCTTTACTCACAATAGCAGATTAATTAACACAATCATATGCTGTTGGCTCTTACTCAATGAGTGGGTCTGCAGCGGGATAGATAGGTAAATCCTTGAAATGCGGTGCAGATAAAGCATATACTACGGTAGGTTCATCACTAGCCAGTTTTTGCTTCTGACTAGCCAGCCCTATCAGGACTGGTTCACGGACCAGGGACGCGTGAGCTTGAATTTCAAAGTCAGCCACACCTATTCCCAGCGCCATCATGCCCAACATTTGCAAGACGCAAATATGTAAAAGCAGACGACCTCTCAGAAATCAGCAGCTTTGGTTAAAATAGCAGGCAGTCTGCCGCCAGCATTTTGAGTCTGCAGTATTTTTTTAAAGTTCAATCATTGCTTTCCTGAAATATCTCCCTTGCTATTACTCACTTTTTTTTTTTTTTTTTTTTTTTTTTTTTTTTTTTTTTTTTGCCCATCCTTCAGTGCAAATAGTTCTGGGCAGCCGTCATGACTTTGGTTTCTAAGTAAGAGAAGATTTTTTTTTTTTCTTCTGTATGTGTCCTAATGAAAATGTGTATAACTAAACCTCCCCTCCTTGTCCAGGCACCAGCCACGAGTAAGTATTTATTGGCAACTTTAGCTGACATTTTCACGAACGTCAAACCTTTGTTAGAGGAAATGTAAGGCTTTGCTTTAGAAATAGGCATGCCCATGTTAAGAACGAGGGAAGCAGGCAGTGGGCTTAATAGAATTTCCCTCAGACTTTTTTCTAATGTCCATTACATATGCAACACTAATTTACTTTTTGTTGTTTTACTTAGCACAGAAATTG
Organism: Sus scrofa; assembly: GCF_054392235.1. Taxonomy (NCBI): domain Eukaryota; kingdom Metazoa; phylum Chordata; class Mammalia; order Artiodactyla; family Suidae; genus Sus; species Sus scrofa. The sequence goes on from NC_139388.1 coordinate 44,569,586, forward strand.
AAAATGTGACAAGCTTTGCTGGATTAAAAGGCTCATTTTATAGACACAGAGAGCAAGAGAAAGAAGAAAAACAAATCCATAATTTGGAACCTTTTAGAGCATCCAGGTGGGAGACATTCAAACTCTCACATCACTGGCTGCGTTTGCCGTAGGACTGAGTTCTTTGAAAGCATTTCTATCCTTTAGAAAGAGATCAAAGTTTGGCCCGGTTTGGTCATAGACGTCCTGGAGGCTTTGGGCAAAAAACAAGACATCGTGGTGTCGAGGTCTCTTAAGCACCTTTTAGAGCTGCCAGAGCACCAGGTCCCGGCTAAGCGGTCCCTATAGACTCCGTGAAATTTCAGATACTGCGCATCAGACGGAATTAATGTGCTAAGCGTCTCCATTATCGGATGAGCTCAGGTTCTCTGCAATTCTCCTCAAACCTGGGGGGTTTGCAGCTCTTCCCAGACCCACGGAGGGAACAGTCACCGCACAGAAAGAAGGCATGGGTGCTGCCGTGTGAAAGACACCCTTTCCCCTCGTCCTCACTCTTTCCCCCTATTTAGCTTTTGTTGCTGAAATTAAAAAACACACAACAAAAAAGGATCTGGTACCTGGGAATAATTAGTTGTATATCGAAACATCATTTAGAAAGATCTGAATATTTGATTCTGAATTGAGGACAGAAATGCCTTGGAAATATGCACAGACAGAGGGCAGACAGGGCAGCAGGGACGACTGGTAGACCCCCGGGAAGAGCAGTTAGGACTGGACGATTCAAGCTGAAGGTCAGGGTCCCGACACAGGCACAGTTTGCACCATGAAGCCGCTGTGGTCCCCCGGGGTCACTGGACTCCTTGCAAAGTCACGGGCCTCTTTCTCTGTCCTGGACTTTCATGCAGCCCTTTCTATTTTTCGAGTTGGCTTTTGAAGGCTTCTGGGCAAGAGAGGAAGGCAAGTGCCATCCGGAGGGTGTGGCAATTGACCTGGTGACTTCTAAGGTGCAGGCAGTGGTGATGCTTCTGAGCCATTCCACGCAGACTTTGGGCACCGTTTCTAAGAGTCGGGTGGCACCAACTGTCCCTGCATCCTTTCTTTCTTCCATCCTTCCATCTCACCCACAGCACAAAGGCAAGATATAGGGTCATAGCCCAAAATAACTCCTCTAGGAGGCGTTAGCCTTTTTTGAGGGCCTTTTTTTTCAGAGCTCCAGGAGGCACCCTCCATAACCCTAACCCCCCCCCCCCCCCATACACAAGAAACCATAGGAATGGCTTTTGTGGCTGTTTCCTGTGATGACACATTGTGATCAAAACCTGTTCAGCAGGTGCCTATGAGCTAGGCCTGGAGCCAGAAGACTTTGGTTGGTCCTAGCTCATTTTTTTTTTTTTTTCAGTATTTGGGGCATTGAGTAAGCCATGCAAACTCTGTGTACTTCCTGTATGGCATTATTTAATCAAGCTTACTCTTCGCCGTGTTTCCTCACAGAAGGATGTGAGAATCAAATGAGATTTTGGCTACACAGTGTAGGTAACGCTATGTGAGCTGCCGAGGGAGACCTTTCTGGCAGTTCAGAGAAGGTGATGAGCTCCAGCAGAGGAGGAAGTTTTGTCTCCTTTCTGGGTCCCCCGTGGTACTTAGCATTCAGTAAACGTGTGTTGGATAAGTGAATGAACAGACAGTTGTTAAGATCCTGTGCTGTATTAGGATCAATAGGAAAGGACAATGGGGACGGGGTCTGGAGGGAAACTAAACTAGTCTCTGAACAAGGGAGAATAAACTAGTCTCTGTCCAATGGAGAGGAAGGCGGTTGTTTATAAAATCATGGAATCACGATGGGAAGACACGATGCAAATGCACTGGGTCACAGGCGAGGCAGAAGGGACCTGCCCAAGGTTGCACAGCCCAGAGGGACTTGGGACCAGCTTCCTGACTCGGGGGTCCGCCCAGAGCACCTTTCAGGGGGTCTGTGATTGAATAAAGTCATGTTGGCTCCAAGGGTCCAGTTGGGCTGGCATTCGCTGTTGAGGCAGTGGGCTGAGTCACAGCCAAGAAGGAAGTGTGTGTGTTCACAGAAACAAGACATGGAGCAGAAGTCACAGCCAGAGACTCCAATTGAGATGGGGCAGGGAGGGTCGCCTGTGTACATGGTGGTTTCAGCCACACGCGATGTGCTTTTCCTTTGGGAAGGCGGTCAGAAGCATCGGGATTCAGTTGGGATGATACTTTTGTTATTGACAGGCCGTTGACAGGCAACAGCTTTCACGATGATGCAAGATGCACTCAGTGCCCGGGGCACCGTAGGGACTTGGTAAATATTTGTTGGATGAACTGACTGAAGGCAGGGATGTGCCTGGGGACCCAGTCTCCAGGTGTAAGGAGACCCTGAGCCTTGGTCACCTTTCCTGCAGTTTCCCCTGCTCCCTTCCCATACTCTGTGGCCATATGAAGGGCCCTGGGCCTTCCTGGGAATATCTTAGTCCCTTTACACCCCCTGGTCCCTCTCTCTGGAATGTCCTCTGCCTTCTTGTCAAACTTCTACCCATCTTTGAAGGCGCAGCTGGATTGCCGCCTCTTCCAGGAAGCTCTCCTTCATTGCCCCATTCCCCACCAGCCTACAGGTCACTCCTGGGAGTGCCTGTGGTGCTTCACAAACATCCCTTTAGGCTCGAAGGGTTTCCTCCTGGGGAGAGGGGAGGGGACCGTCTAATGGTCCACATCCTCACTTGTCCTATGACTCAGCAGTGGCCTGGGGTTTGAGTAACACCAGCGCAGGGAATTGCACAGAGTGGGTGTGCGTGAAAATATGCTGACGGAATGAACAAAACCCTCACTGCTCTGGGAACTGCAGTTGTGAGGAAGGCAGCAGGGGCCTATGGAAGTGACATTTGGGAGGCTACACAGGAGAGAGGGGGCTCAGAGGACCCAGATCTGAGTCCTTGTGAATGCAGTAGATGCTCGAGGTCTCTGTGGGTGCCCGTGGCCGTGACCGTGACCCCAGAGCCATGCTTTCCTTATGGGTGAGCTGGGTCACCGCGGAAGTGGGGGACTGTCCTGCCATCGTTCTGTGTGACCTGATGCAAGCGGAGCCTCCTTCCGGATTGGGGTGGGTGGGTGGGTGAGTGCTTTCTGACCCGGAGTGCACAACCTTGGCCCCAGAGCAAGGAGCCAAGTGCCCTCTGGGAAAACGCAGCTCAGAGACTTAAATGTCCTTTCCGAGGCAGGGGATAATTGGTCAAATAGGTAGACAGAGCGCAATCCCTTCTCCTGCCCCTTTCTCTCCTTAAATGCCAGGGAAGGAGTGTCTGCAGGTGCTGACACACACGCTCCGAGAGACACTGGCAGCTACAATGCCCACCGGTTGTGGGTGTGCCCCCGGGGGTGTGTGTTTAAGAGGCACCATGAATGGCTTGAGTCATCAATGATGCTCTTGAATGGCAGATTGGTCAGAGTTCCACAATGGTAATGATCCCTCTGACGGTGACCTTTCTAGCGCATTTACATTTTATCACAACATGCATGAGCCACCCATAGGCTTCCCATTGGCTGGGTCATTCCTTATGCACAATAGCCCGGCAGGCAGGGGGACGCATCCCGCGTGGATGAGAGAGGGGCAGCGTCTGACACATCTCGCTCTATTGTCGCACGGCAATCTTTATCGCCAAAGGAGACTTTTGACTTAAGCCCACGTTGCCTTCCTTTTTATAAAGTGAAGGCACTTCAATGTGACTTTGCATCTCTTGTGTTCATGGAGCTGTAGATGAAGCCCTGAGCTCCGTGCTGCTCTTCCCATGCAGCCCTGTGCCCTCTGTGGGGCTCAGCCTCTGGGGCCGGGAAACAGGAAAGCAAGAGGGGGCTATAGGGCGGGCCCCAGGGCGCTGACTCACATGGGCCCATTGTATTTTTAAGACATTGCTCTCCAAAAGGAAGCCACTTTAGTGCTGTGTGGGAGAGGGTTGAGTGTGGGGTCGTGGTTGTGTGTTTGTGTGTGTGTGTGTGTGTGCATTTCCGTGTTCATCATGCAGAAACTCACCACGGGAGATGGAAGCAGAAGCTGGGTTCCACGGACACTCTCAGAAACCTCCCTTGCTGAATCTGCAGCCGTGTCGCCATCACATGCATAGTCCATTAAATGTGTGCCCCCATCTCTCGTTTTCTCGTGTGATTTGAATGACTGGAGGAATCACATTCCTCTTTCGCTTAGAGGAGAACATGAACTGCTGAGCAGAGAGATGGAAGCATAAGAAACAGGCAGTTGAACACCTGCCATGTTCTGTGGTCTGCGTTCTTGCTGGGCGCTGGCTCTCTAGATGAAGTGGGTGCTGGGTGCCCATTTCACAGACGGGAGCACAAGGCTCAGGGAAGTCGGGTCCTACCACTGGACCCCTGGGTCCGAGGCTGCAGGCTGCGGGGCACTCTGCCCGGGGTGTGAGCCCAGAGCGGGCCACTCGGGTTCCAGCCTGCTCCATCCTGTTCAGCTGAGTCTTCATGGCTGTTTTCATTGGTGCCTGTAGGTTACAGTGCCAAGAATAAAAATAAGCCTGGCTATTTTCACTCATATTTGGTACTTCTTTTTTTCTTCTTCTTTTTTTTTTTTCTCAAATGCTGTTGAAACAGAATTCTAAATTTTACTTAAAATGTGTAATCTTAATAAATTGCTACATTATTGCATGCTGTTTGATGTATTTAAAGACCACCTCTTTTCCCCGAAGAGCTCATCGCCAATAATATAATCACAATCAATAGAAAACTGTGTTTCTATATACAGTATCTGTTCTTTTTCGAGGGGCTATCTGTTCAGAGAAAAGACTCTATAGACGTATATATGTGTGGACTGCTAGAATGTCACAGTGTTTTAATAAGATGGCTTTATATTTCGTCTTCACACATCCAGATTTGAGACTTTATGTCAAACTTATTTACACATGATGTGCCTTACACATTTTTTTTTAAGTTTCATGTGATTATATTACATTTGCAAAACAGTCATTTGACTTCTCCAGACATGTGTCCTCTGTTAGTTCTTCTTGACCCCAAGCCTGAGAGGAGAAAGGTCTTTTGAGACTCAGATTCTTTTTGGCTTTGGATAATGGACACCCGGCAAGAGTTTAGAGGAAGTCTCTGCTCAGAGGTTGCAGTGGGCAGGAATGGAGGATAGATGGTGGGCGGGGGTGAAGGTAGTGGGCGGGGTGAAGGTGGTGGGCGGGGTGAAGGTGGTGGGCGGGGTGAAGGATGGTGGGCGGGGTGAAGGTGGTGGGTGGGGTGAAGGTGGTGGGCGGGGTGAAGGTGGTGGGCGGGGTGAAGGATGGTGGGCGGGGTGAAGGTGGTGGGCGGGGGTGAAGGATGGTGGGCGGGGGTGAAGGATGGTGGGCGGGGGTGAAGGGGGTGGGCGGGGTGAAGGTGGTAGGTGGTCTTCCTGCAGATGACCTCAGAGGGACCCATGGGTCCGCGTTTATAAACCCCCACCCCCAGAGTCTTCAGAATCCAAAGCCAAGGTGGGGTTCCCTCCAGAAGTACTCATGTGCCCACCTTTTAGAGCCAGCTGGTTTTACCCAAGCAGCTAATGTTATGGGCCAAATCTTTGGGTCCCCCTAAATTTCATATGTTGAAATCTAATCCCCAATATGATGGTATTTGAAAGTGAGACCTTTGGGAGGTAATTAGGGCGTGAGGGTGGCACCCTCATGAATGGGATTAGTGCCCTTTGAAGAAGCCAGAGAGCTAGCTCACTCCTTTTGTACCACCTGAGGACACAAGAAGAAGGCAGCCCTCTGCAAGCCAGTCACCAAGCTCTCACCAGAACCTGACTGTGCTGGCACCTTGGTCTTGGACTTCCAGCCTCCAGGACTATGAGAAATCAATTTCTATTATGGATAAGCCACCAAGTTTATGGTATTTTGTTATAGCAGCCCCAGCTAAGATAGCTAATATTTTTCTACAGCATTTCTTAGATTATTTAAAATCATTTTTCCCTTGGAGCAGATGTTTTCTTGGGATGAACTTAAATTCCAGTTAATGTCACAGCCTCAGGAAAGGCTGCTCCCTGTAGACCTGGTGCGGCTCTCACAACGCAGGATTTCCCTTGGTTTGAGAATCTCAGAGAGATATGGAGATGCATCGGGACAGTCTCAGAAGGATGGCAAGGGCCTTGGGTTCTTATCTCAGCAGTGCACCTCCTTAGTGGGGGACCTTTCTTACTCTCAGACCCTTAGCTTTTGCATCCGCACAATGGGAGGGTTCCCAGCTGTTCTCTGAGCTCCCTCCTGGCTTTGCACTTTCGTGCTCCTCCTCTTGGTGCTACTGGGTTTTATTCAGGATGTGTGACTGAAGGTCTGACCCTATTACCTGAGGCTTAGCCTTTTGCCCTGGGTACAGTCTCAAATGCAAAAAAAAAAATGAGTATAGGAGTTCCTGTCTGGCTCAGTGGTTAACGAATCCGACTAGGGACCATGAGGTTACGGGTTCGATCCCTGACCTTGCTCAGTGGGTTAAGGATCGTGCGTTGCCGAGAGCTGTGGTGTAGGTCGAAGACGTGGCTCGGATCCCGCGTTGCTGGGGCTCTGGTGTAGGCCGGTGGCTACAGCTCTGATTCGACCCCTAGCCTGGGAACCTCCATATGCCGCGGGAGTGGCTCAAACAAAGGCAAAAAGACAAAAAAAAAAAAAAAAAAATGGGTATAGGGGCAGGAGGATTTACTTTACAAAAAGGTCCCCACCCTCCCTCCTGCCTCACTAAAGGGATTATCCATTGAATAATAATAACTACAACAGCCACTACCATATTTTCTGAGCAATTAATATGTGCCGGATACCATGCCAAGCCCTGCAGGTGTTTTATCCTCTGTGCTCCATCAGACACTTACTTACCAGTAAGTGGTAAGTGTGAGTGTTGTCACTCCCAGTTCATGGATAAGGACTCTGAGTCTGGGAGAAGTTAAAAGCAAACAGCGGAATTCTCATTGCGGCTCAGTGGGTTAAGAACCCTCCGCGGTGTCTGTGATGATACGGGTTTGATCTCCGGCCTCGCTCAGTGGGTAAAGCTTCTGGCATTGCTGTCAGCTGCTGCATAGGTTGCAGATATGACTTGGATGCCTGGTTGCTATGGTTGTGGCACAGGCCAGCAGCTGCAGATCCAAGGTGAACCCTAGCCTGGGAACTTCCATATGCTACAGATGTGGCTGTTAAAAAAAATAAAAAAAATAAAGGAGTTCTCGTCGTGGTTCATCGGTTAATGAACCTGACTAGTATCCATAAGAATGTGGGTTTGATCCCTGGCCTTGCTCAGTGGTTAAAGATCTGACGTTGCCATGAGCTGTGGTGTAGTTTGAAGTCGCGGCTCAGATCCCCCATTGCTGTGGCTGTGGTGTAGGCCGGCAGCTGCAGCTCCAGTTGAACACCCAGCCTGGGAACTTCCATATGTCTCTGGTGGGGCCCTAAAAAGATCAAAAAACAAACAACAAACAAACAAACAAAAAAAACCCACAAGTGGCAGCTCTTCCATTCACCCTAGGCTTATCTGATGTCACAGCTCAGCAGGTTCTGTGCGTTGGAAACTCTACTTCCTGTCTGCTGTCATGGTGGGGTGCATTTCACTTTTCTATGTCTTGGTCTGCTCTGTCATATTATTATTATTTTTTTTAATTTATGTATTTAATTTTGCTTTTTTTTTTTTTTTTTTTTTTTTTTTTAGGGCCGTACCTGTGGCATATGGAAGTTCCCAGGCTAGGGGTCGAATCAGAAATATAGCTGCCGCCCTACACCACAGCCACAGCAACACTGGATCCTTAACCCACTGAGCAGGGCCAGGGAGTGAACCCGTATCCTCATGGATACTAGTCAGGCCCGTTCCCGCTGAGCCACAGCTGGAACGTCCTCTTTATTTATTTTTCACTTTTAGAGTTTTATTGAATTAGAGCTGATTTACCATATTGTGGTCATCTCTGCTGTACAACGAAGTGATTCAGTTATACACATATCCATTTTTTGGGTTCAGATTCCTTGCTCAGTTAGGTTTTTACAGAAGCTTGGGTAGAGCTCCCTGTGCTGGGCCCAGGCCCAGGCTCCTTGGATGACTGAGCAATCAGGAACTCATTATTTATTTATTTATTTATTTATTTATTTTAAATTGGAGTGTAGTTGATTTCAACAGTGTGTTAGTTTCAGGTGTGCAGCAAAGTGATGCAGTTTCACACACATCTATTCTTTTTCAGATTCGTTGCCCACATAGGTTCTGACAGAATATGGACCAGAATTCCTGGTGCTGTATAGTAGGTCTTTGTTGATTTGAAGCTCATTTAATGACAATCCAGTGTTTGGCGACCCTGCTTTTTGAAGACCGGTCAATAGTGAGAATAACACATCCCTGACATGCTCATGCAAGTCACGGGGGGAAAGAATTTGATTCACAATAATTCTGTATCTTGGGCAAACCTTCTGGGACCCTCCCAGTGTCAGAGAGCAAAGGGCATCGTATTTGGTTCAGGTCCTTTGGGGACTTCCTTTGCACACTTGGGATTGCAGGGAGGGGGGGGCACAGAGGAGATACCTTGAGCCTGGCTGAGGGTTTTGGCAGCAGTGAAAGATGGGGAAGAAAGAAGTCTAAGAGGGTTGCATTTATTCGTAACTAGATGGTAACATTTCAGCTGCAGTTGACATATCCAGATCTTTGCCTGAAGGACCCACCTGGCCAAATACCTTGAGCGTTATCTCTGCTCCCGGGAGAGGAGAGCCACTCTTCTGGAGCCGTGGGAGGCTCAAGTGAAGGGCCACAGGTTGAATTGCCTGCCTGGAATCTGACAGATCTCCAGCTTTTCTGGACTGAGCTCCAACACAGGGAGCCAGCCCCTGATGATGCGTGGGTCTGCCTCCTCTGGGGCCAGGGCAGGGCTGGTGTGAATGCAGATGAGAAGGGTTTTCTTCAGCCAGCACCCAGGAGAGTGGAGTACACCCCTTACCCTTGGGGTGGGGTGACCAGAGGAGGAGTCTCCTCCCTGCCATGGGAGATGGTAAGACAGATCAAACCGTGAACAGCCAGGTCAAGTGCACTGAGGAGGAAGCGGGCAAATTGGCTGGACCCTCTGGAGAGCAGCCAGGAAGTCTAATGGGAGATTCCTTTTCACATCATAGTAGCTAATGTGGACCCCGGGCTTCTCAGGATAGTTTATTTTCTTAGGAAAAATGGACAAAGGAGGCGGAATGCACCGGTTGCCTTTCAGCAAATGGAGAAGGTGTAGGCTGAACAGCAGAGTTCTCTATTGATGGGTATTGCCCACCAAGAGACATTGGTGTAAAATCCCCCGGGGCGAGCGAATGAGTTTAGGGACATGGAACACTGATCTTTTTGAGTCGGACTCCTAACTAACTCTTAACTAGATTAAGAAGAAAATGTGAGTACTTGGTAATTGTGGAAAGGAGGGGTTCCCTTGCTGATCATAACATCAGAGCCGGCATCTCTTAAAAGGGAAGCTTGGCAGATTCAGATTGTACTACTACCTCACTTAACATCGTACTGGCGAATTGTAGTACTCAATGACTATGTGTTGAATGAATTTGCATACAAATTAACTACTGCTTAGTGTGTCTGTGCATGCATGCATGCACACACATACACCGATGTCTCAGACTACAAAGTGCAAAAGACCATGTGAGAAAAAAAATATTTGCTACGTATGTGCTACCTAAAGGGTTAATATTCCTGGTATAAAGGAAAAAAAGCTCTTGCAAATCAATATGGAAAAGACAAATCCTCCAATAGAAAAGTGGTCAAAGGACACGAGCAGGCAATTCAGAGAAGAAGAAATACAAATGGTCAATAATCAAAGATGAGTAAAGGAAATCTTTGCAACCATTGAATATGCAAGGCTGACCTGTATTTACTGACTTGGAAAGATGCCCACGACATAGTGTTGAATGAAAAAAGTGGGCTACGAAACAGCAGGTAGAGTATGATGCCATTTATGGAAAATGATGAGAGTGTCTTCACCCATAGCCTTTGTGCAAATAACAGAAAGTCTCAAAGCTTCCTGAGCAAAAAAATGAAGAATTTGGAGTTCCCGTCGTGGCGCAGTGGAAGCGAATCCGACTAGGAACCAGGAGGTTTCGGGTTCAATTCCTGGCCTTGCTCAGTGGGTTAAGGATCTGGTGTTGCCCTGAGCTGTGGTGTAGGCTGCAGACTCGGCTCAGATCTGGCGTTGCTGTAGCTCTGGCGTAAGCGGGCGGCTACAGCTCCAATTGGACCTCTAGCCTGGGAACCTCCATATGCCATGGGAGCGGCCCAAGAAGTGGCAAAAAGACAAATAATAATAATAATAATAATAATAATAATAATAATAATAATAATTTGAGGAATACAGGTAATCCTCATCACCCCTGTGCCAGGTTGGCGAAGCATGGCCACACCTGGTTGGTGCAGGTGTCAGGCACCTGTGGGCATTGCTACGAAGGGAGGCGACCACTTTTTTATCCCCCACCTCCTGGGCCAAAGGATCGGATACCTCTCATCTCTATTTTTTTTGACTTCTCTTTCTCTCTCTGCGGGCCACCGGGGCGGTGAGATTGAGAATAATTTGCCTTAATTTAAGGATATATCTTTGGGGAGTTCCCGTTGTGACTCAGTGGTAAGGAACCTGACTAGTATCCATGAGGATTTGGGTTTGATCCCTGGCCCTGCTCAGTGGGTTAAGGATCAGCATTGCTGTGAGCTGTGGCATAGGTCACAGATGAGGCTTGGATCCTGCATTGCTCTGGCTGTGGTGTAGGCTGGCAGCTGCAGCTCCGATTAGACCCCTAGGCCCTAGCCTGAGAACTTACATATGCCATGGGTGCAGCCCTAAATAAAAGACCAAAAAAAAAAAAAATGTGTGCATGTGTGAGCAAATGAGTTTAGGAACATGGAACACTGATCTTTTTTAGTGGGACTCCTAACTAACTCTTAACTAGGTTAAGAAGAAAATGTGAGTCCTTTGTAATCGTAGAAAGAAGGGGGTTCCCTCTCTAATCATAACATCATAGCAGGGAAACTCTAGAGGGAAGCTATATATATATATATATATATATATATATATCTGTATTGTTTGTTTTTGCAATGAACACATTATTTTTTCATTTAGGAAAAAGTCTGTTTTTTGTTTTGTTTTTTTTTAAAGGTAAAAGAAAATCCAGTTAGGATTTGACAGGTAAGGACTTAATAGCCTTTGTGTAGAGGGAATTCCCACAAATGAATAACAAATACCCCAATCAAGAGAGAAAAACTGCCTGCCTGAGGTGCCCTCACTGAGTGAGTGTTTACTCTGTGTCAGGAGCTGAACAAAACATTCCACAAGCATTACCTCTTCCAGAGCTGCTGAATATCTGCGTTCTATTAGGTGTGTACTAAGCTCTGCAAACGCTGCCCTCATGGAGGTGACATTTCTGTTGTCACCTCCACTTTGTGGCTGAGGCTGAGACTCCAGAAGCCTTTACCGGTGCACCTGTTTCTAACGAGGATGCGAAGGATCCTCAGAATAAGAACATGGCAATCCCAGGGAAAGAGAACAAATGGCCATACATGTATGAAAATATTTTAACCTGATGAGCAATCAAAGAAAACAATTAGAAATAGTTTTGGCTTGGAGTTCCCATTGTGGCTCAATGGTTAATGAACCCGACTAGCATCCACGAGGCTCGGATCCTGCGTTGCTGTGGTTCTGGTGTAGGCCAGCGGCCACAGCTCTGATTGGACCCCTAGCCTGGAAACCTCCATAGGCCTCGGGTGTGACCCTAAAAAGATAAAAAAAAAAAACCAGTTTCAGCTTGTTTCTTAGGCATTTGCGCCTCAGAGTGTCAAAGATTTATAAGGTTGATAATAATGAATATTTTCTGTAGGGGTGAGAGAAATCACTCTTTAGTCTGCCAGGTGTTTATATGTGTGTGTGTGTGTGTGTGTGTGTGTGTGTGTGTGTGTATTTTTTTTTTTTCCCATTTTACAGCCACACCTGTGGCATTTGGAAATTTCCAGGCTAGGGGTTAAATCAGAGCTGCAGCTGTCAGCCTAGGCCGCAGCCACAGCAACACCAGATCAGAGGCACATCTGTGACCCTATGCCACAGCTTGTGGCAACTCCAGATCCTTAACCCGTGGAGCAAGGCCAGGGATCAAACCTGCATCCTCATGGACGCTATGTCAGGTTCTTAACCTATTGAGCCACAGTGGGAACTCCCAGTCGGTATTTATATTTATACAAAGTTTATGGAGAGAAATGTCAGAGACCAGCCCCCGCAGATAAATGTTGACTCGTTTTCTTAGCAATTCTTCTGTAATTGAATTATTTATATATATATATATATATCTCAGCAAAATTAATATCTATCTATGGGTATCTCAGCTGTCATAATCAAAGAAGTTTGACCAAATATATTGTTTGCAACTCAGTTTATAATAGTAACATTTTGGAAACAATTTAAATGCACTTCAAAAAGGAATCAGTTAAAGAAACTGATCCTCTCACTGTGGAGTCCTGTGCTGTTGTTGAAAAGAGTAGCATGGGTCTGTAGTTTTGCCTTGCAGAGATATCCACAATATATTATGAAGTGACAAAAACAGATTCCAAAGCCAGTTTGTATGATATGATCTCCTTTCTTGATAAAAATGAAAATATATCTAGATGTGCATTTTTGTTATAGAAAAATCTGAAAGGATCTAAAACTAAGCCTTAATAATGACTACCTTGGAGTTCCTACTGTGGCACGGTGGCTTAAGACTCTGACTGCAGCAGCTCAGGTCACAGCAGAGGTGCAGGTTTGACCCTGGCCCGGTGCAGTGGGTTAAAGGATCCGGCATTGCTGCGGCTGTGGTGTAGGTTGCAGCTGTGGCTTAGATCCAACCCCTGGCCCAGGAACTTCCATATGCTGTGGGTGTGGCCTTAAAAAAAATGGATTATCTCAGGGTAGATGAGTTAGACTGACATGTGCCTTCCTTACCTATGTCTTTGGTTTATAGACTTTTGCACTTACCATGGATTAGTTTTATAATCAGGTCAAACCACACCCAAACAACCAAAACAAGGCCTTATGGTGGATAATCCTCTGCCGGCTCTATGGACCAGCTCCCCGCTACTGCTCCCCGAGGAAGGGGCCACCTCTGCTGCTGTGGTTTGTGGAGCAGGGCCCTGGGTCTCCCCAGCCTCCACACCCAGTTCCCCAGACCAGATGCCTTGCAAGGCAGGTCTCTCCCCAGTTGGAACCTCCCCTTAGCTGGGCACAGCTGGGGTCCGAGGACTCAGCTAAGGACCCTGTAGTAAATGTGAACCTGGGGAAAGCCCCACATCGAAGGGTTTGTTGCATGTGGTCCCTGTTCGTGAACTAGCCTCAGAGCTGTTGTTTTCCAGAATCATTGTCGAAGGCATCATTTGAAGGGAACTAGAAAGGCACATTTGGGGACATTGGGACAGAAACCACGAGGAAGGGAAAGGACCTCAGTTGGAGGGGAAGGCACGGCTCCAGCGTCTTGCAGCCGGGCTGCTCATCTGCTTATGGAGCAAATATGATCAATATAACAGGTATCTAAAACAAAGTGAAACAATGAAAGTAAAGAAAATTAAAAGTAAAATTAGCAAATAAAAATATATAAAAAAAATACTGAGAACAAGTTAAAAGTAGGGAGAGTTGAGAAAGATAAGATGAAAAATAAACAGGATTTAAAATTACTAGTTAGGAGTTTCTACTGTGGCTCAGTGAGTTAAGGGCCCAGCATAGTCTCTGTGAGGATATAGGTTCGATCCCTGGCCTTGCTCATTGGATTATAGATATAGTGTTGCTGCAAGCTATGCCTTAGGTTGCAGATGCAGCTCAGATCCAGTGTTGCTGTGGCTGTGGCATAGGTCCCAGCTGATGCTCTGATTTGACCCCTAGCCTGAGAACTTCCATATGCCACAGGTGCAGCAGTAAAAATAAAAAAATAAACTTTTAAAGTAGAATAACTAGTTATGGATAGTAAAACAGTAAATGTTTTTAAAAATAAAGTATCTAGTTTAGAGAGAGTCAGAAGCTCGAGATTTTAAAAAAGGTAAAATTTGGGAGTTCCCTGGGGGCTTAGTGGGTTAAGGATGAGGTTTTGTCACTGCTATGGCTCAGATCATAACTGTGGTGCGGATTCAGTCCCTGGCCCAGGAACTCTGCATGTCATGGGCAGAGCCAAAAATTAAAAAAAAAAAAAAAAAAAAAAAAGTTACTATGAAGAGAAATAAAAGATTACAAAGAGGAAGGTTAAAGGATTAATAAGAAGTTCTCATCGTGACTCAGTGGTAACAAACCCGACTAGTATCCATGAGGATGCAGGTTCGATCCCTGGCCTTGCTCAGTGGGTTAAGGATCCAGCATTGCCGTGAGAGTTGTGGTGTAGTTGGCAGATGCGGCTCAGATCCCACAGTGCTGCGGCTGCAGTGTAGGCCAGCAGCTACAGCTCCAATTCGACCCCTAGCCTGGGAACCTCCATATGCCACAGGTGTGGCCCTTAAAAAAAAAAAAAAAAAAGATTAATAGAAGATAAGGCAAAGCAGAAACCATCAAAGCACCTTAAGTCAGAGGAAGCTAAAGTTATACCAAATGTGAATATTTAAGGCTTAATTGTGAGGACTAATTTTTTACCCAGTAGGTGAAAATAACAGGAGAAAAACAGACAGGTAGCCCAGGTGTGCATCTGCTTTATAGTGTCATCTGCTTTATGATCCCAGAATTGCTTGCTTTCCCCCTTCATAGGTGTGACCCCCCCACACACACCCCATTTAGTTATCTGGGTAATTTTGTGATGGGTGTCTCCCCCCTACCCCTGAGACTTCAAGATCCACAAGGGCAGGAGCCCTGTCTATTTCGCTTCCCCCTGGCGAGTGAGACATATGCCTATTAGATTAGATGCGTGAAAGTGGGAAGCCTCTCTCGTGGCTTGTCCTCGGGGAAGAGTGCCTCCAGCGCTCTGCTCCAACAGGGAAGTGGCCAGCCGAGGGGCCGCCATCAGCTCTCCCTGCAAACTGAACCCTCCCAGGGCCTGCAGACCTCGCCAAGCCCCAGAGGTGGCCTCTGTCCCCAGGGCCCTTTGCTCGCCATTCGCTGACTGCCCACAGAAATGAAGAATATTAGATATGGGCCCCAGCTTCCAGAAGTTGGGGGTGAGAAGGGGCACTGGGGGCAGAAAGCCCCAGTCTGGGTGTGCAGTAGCACCCTCGGACTGCAGGGGCAGATCCCCAGTGGCCTGGGAAGCTTCTGGAAGGGGAGGCCCATCCAGGAGGGAGAACGGGGCTGTGGCTGTGAGGGTGGGTATCGGGACTTTTCTTCCCATCACTCTTCTTACCTTTGCTGTCTGGGAGTCCAAACTGCCTGGGGTGTGCCTCGGAGCTGGGAGAAGCACCAGGGCCCCATCTTGCTGGACAGAAATCTGAGTTGCACATTCAGTTTGCCCAAGGA